>NW_026044101.1:1222459-1528074 GCF_937001465.1 Orcinus orca
GAATTGCATTTAAAGCATAGGAAAAGAGCCAGAACGTCGACAATGATGCACTTGGCCAAAAAGGGCGTATGCGTTTTTTCCTGAATATGTTCAGGAAAAAACGCATACGCCCTTTTTGGCCAACCAAGCAAGCTTGCAAAGGAAATCTGCACTACAATGAAGTCTCACTTCCCCCCAGTCAAAAGGGCCATCTGAAAAAAGTGTAAAATCCAGAAAGGCAGGACAGGCCATGGAGAACTGGGAGCCTTGTTATGCTGATAGGCGGGATGTAAATTGCCAAGAGCCACTCGGGAGAAGTGTATGGTGTTTCCTGAAACATCTAGAAAACAAAGCAACAGAGCCTAGGGCACTTCCACTTATGGTCCTATAGCTTAGGGAAATTAAAATCAAAAAGACACAGCCCCCCCAAAGTTTGGGATGGCTCTGTTTACAAGAACCTCGTTTACGGTACAAGTTCAATATCGCAGAAAGTGAGAAATGGATAAAGAAGTTGTGGTACTTACGTACAATGCAATATCACTCAGCAATGAAATCTATGTCATCAGTCCCGTAGCAGCATAATGAGTGGATTCAGGTATGATGATTCTAACTGAAATAAGTCACACAGAAAAAGAAACATCATAAGATATCACTAATACACAGAATGTAAACTTGGCTACACAGGAACTGAATTACAAAACAGAACAGGGTCTCAAATTTAGAAATCCAACTTATGCTTGCTTAAGGGGAAAGGTGAGTTGGGGTGCTGCATAAAACCAGAGATTGAAATGAGCACAGATAAAGTTCCTAAGCCAAATATGTAATAGACAAGAGCTACTCCTTGCTCAACGAAATGGGCTCAACACCCCATATAAAACGCCTAAGAATGTACCTGACTAGTAAGTATCTTAAAACCTATGGATTGCTATGTCTCCGAAAGAGAATCAAGCGTGTGTACAGGGGCATAAACGCAGCAGTGATAGGATTGGAGAGGTTCGGTGAGCAAATGAAGACCCTTTGAAGTCATATTGCATGGTACCCATTCCACGGGTCTCAACTCTCCAGGCTTAAGGGATTCTTCCTTCAGCTAAAACATGCATGTGGAACCCAGAGTATGATCAACCATGTGATCGGGAGACGTGTTCCAATATGTCTCAGTTCTCCTCCCCTGGTACTCGGGTGCAACATTCCAGACGCTTTACTAACACTCTCCCGACTTGGACAGTCAGTGCCTTTAACCTCCTGTTTGGCCCAGTTTGCAATTTCGGCAGAAGATGAACAGGAATAGGGAGAACCAATGAGAGACTAGCTGGAGGTGTCTGGACGGGCAAATTTAACTCTCATTTCCCACCAGGAAGAGGAATTAACCAAAGGCTCAGCGTGCCGTGCCGGAACCAGATTAGGGCCTGAAGCAATCCTGCGGTGTTGCGGCCAGCTCACAAGAAAGCGAGTTGAAGAAAGGAGCTCAGGGGCACTGTAATTCACAAACCTGCAGAGTTATAAATGACAGCTATCGTCCAAAAGTATACTGAAGTAAGGCTGCCAAGAGGACTTGAAAGCGGGGCAGAATTGCAGGAAACCGATTTCAGGAGGTAGACTGGAATTGCATTTAAAGCATAGGAAAAGAGCCAGAACGTCGACAATGATGCACTTGGCCAAAAAGGGCGTATGCGTTTTTTCCTAAATATATTCAGGAAAAAACGCATACGCCCTTTTTGGCCAACCAAGCAAGCTTGCAAAGGAAATCTGCACTACAATGAAGTCTCACTTCCCCAGGGTCAAAAGGGCCATCTGAAAAAAGTGTAAAATCCAGAAAGGCAGGACAGGCCATGGAGAACTGGGAGCCTTGTAATGCTGATGGGCGGGATGTAAATGCCAAGAGCCACTCGGGAGAAGTGTATGGTGTTTCCTGATACATCTAAAAAACAAAGCAACAGAGCCTAGGGCACTTCCACTTATGGTCCAATAGTTTAGGGAAATTAAATTCAAAAAGACACAGCCACCCCAAAGTTTGGGACTTCTGTGTTTACAAGAACCTCGTTTACGGTATAAGTTCAATATCACAGAAAGCGAAAAATGGGTAAAGAAGTTGTGGTACTTACGTACAATGCAATATCACTCAGCAATGAAATCTATGTCATCAGGCCCGTACCAGCCTAATGAGTGGATTCAGGTATGATGATTCTAACTGAAATAAGTCACACAGAAAAAGAAACATCATAAGATATCATTAATACGCGGAATATAAACATGGCTACACAGGAACTGGATTACAAAACAGAACAGGGTCTCAAATTTAGAAAACCAACTTATGCTTGCTTAAGGGGAAAGGTGAGTTGGGGTGCTGCATAAAACCAGAGATTGAAATGAGCACAGATAAAGTTCCTTAAGCCAAATATGGAATAGACAAGAGCTACTCCTTGCTCAACGAAATGGACTCAACACCCCATATAAAACGCCTAAGAATGTACCTGACTAGTAAGTATCTTAAAACCTATGGATTGCTATGTCTCCAAAAGAGAATCAAGCATGTGTACAGGGGCATAAACGCAGCAGTGATAGGACTGGAGAGGTTCGGTGAGCAAATGAAGACCCTTTGAAGTCATATTGCATGGTACCCATTCCACGGGTCTCAACTCTCCAGGTTTAAGGGATTCTTCCTTCAGCTAAAACATGCATGTGGGACCCAGAGTATGATCAACCGTGTGATCGGGAGACGTGTTCCAATATGTCTCAGTTTTCGACCCCTGGTACTCGGGTGCAACATTCCAGACGCTTTACTAACACTCTCCCGGCTAGGAGAGTCAGTGCCTTTAACCTCCTGTTTGGCCCAGTTTGCAATTTCGGCAGAAGATGAACAGGAATAGGGAGAACCAATCAGAGAGTAGCTGGAGGTGTCTGGACGGGCAAATTTAACTCTCATTTCCCACCAGGAAGAGGAATTAACCAAAGGCTCAGCATGCCGTGCCGGAACCAGATTAGGGCCTGAAGCAATCCTGCGGTGTTGCGGCCAGCTCACAAGAAAGCGAGGTGAAGAAAGGAGCTCATGGGCACTGTAATTCACAAACCTGCAGAGTTATAAATGACAGCTATCGTCCAAAAATATACTGAAGTAAGGCTGCCAAGAGGACTTGAAAGCGGGGCAGAATTGCAGGAAACCGATTTCAGGAGGTAGACTGGAATTGCATTTAAAGCATAGGGAAAGAGGCAGAACGTCGACAATGATGAACTTGGCCAAAAAGGGCGTATGCGTTTTTTCCTGAATATATTCAGGAAAAAACGCATACGCCCTTTTTGGCCAACCAAGCAAGCTTGCAAAGGAAATCTGCACTACAATGAAGTCTCACTTCCCTCCGGGCAAAAGGGCCATCTGAAGAAAGTGTAAAATCCAGAAAGGCAGGACAGGCCATGGAGAACTGGGAGCCTTGTTATGCTGATGGGCAGGATGTAAATTGCCAGCAGCCACTCGGGAGAAGTGTATGGTATTTGGTTAAACATCTAAACAACAAAGCAACAGAGCCTAGGGCACTTCCACTTATGGTCCTATAGCTTAGGGAAATTAAAATCAAAAAGACACAGCCCCCCCAAAGTTTGCGATGGCTCTGTTTACAAGAACCTCGTTTACGGTACAAGTTCAATATCGCAGAAAGTGAGAAATGGATAAAGTAGTTGTGGTACTTACGTACAATGCAATATCACTCAGCAATGAAATCTATGTCATCAGTCCCGTAGCAGCATAATGAGTGGATTCAGGTATGATGATTCTAACTGAAATAAGTCACACAGAAAAAGAAACATCATAAGATATCACTAATACACAGAATGTAAACTTGGCTACACAGGAACTGAATTACAAAACAGAACAGGGTCTCAAATTTAGAAATCCAACTTATGCTTGCTTAAGGGGAAAGGTGAGTTGGGGTGCTGCATAAAACCAGAGATTGAAATGAGCACAGATAAAGTTCCTAAGCCAAATATGTAATAGACAAGAGCTACTCCTTGCTCAACGAAATGGGCTCAACACCCCATATAAAACGCCTAAGAATGTACCTGACTAGTAAGTATCTTAAAACCTATGGATTGCTATGTCTCCGAAAGAGAATCAAGCGTGTGTACAGGGGCATAAACGCAGCAGTGATAGGATTGGAGAGGTTCGGTGAGCAAATGAAGACCCTTTGAAGTCATATTGCATGGTACCCATTCCACGGGTCTCAACTCTCCAGGCTTAAGGGATTCTTCCTTCAGCTAAAACATGCATGTGGAACCCAGAGTATGATCAACCATGTGATCGGGAGACGTGTTCCAATATGTCTCAGTTCTCCTCCCCTGGTACTCGGGTGCAACATTCCAGACGCTTTACTAACACTCTCCCGACTTGGACAGTCAGTGCCTTTAACCTCCTGTTTGGCCCAGTTTGCAATTTCTGCGGAAGATGAACAGGAATAGGGAGAACCAATGAGAGACTAGCTGGAGGTGTCTGGACGGGCAAATTTAACTCTCATTTCTCACCAGGAAGAGGAATTAACCAAAGGCTCAGCGTGCCATGCCGGAACCAGATTAGGGCCTGAAGCAATCCTGCGGTGTTGCGGCCAGCTCACAAGAAAGCGAGTTGAAGAACGGAGCTCAGGGGCACTGTAATTCACAAACCTGCAGAGTTATAAATGACAGCTATCGTCCAAAAGTATACTGAAGTAAGGCTGCCAAGAGGACTTGAAAGCGGGGCAGAATTGCAGGAAACCGATTTCAGGAGGTAGACTGGAATTGCATTTAAAGCATAGGAAAAGAGCCAGAACGTCGACAATGATGCACTTGGCCAAAAAGGGCGTATGCGTTTTTTCCTAAATATATTCAGGAAAAAACGCATACGCCCTTTTTGGCCAACCAACCAAGCTTGCAAAGGATATCTGCACTACAATGAAGTCTCACTTCCCCAGGGTCAAAAGGGCCATCTGAAAAAAGTGTAAAATCCAGAAAGGCAGGACAGGCCATGGAGAACTGGGAGCCTTGTAATGCTGATGGGCGGGATGTAAATTGCCAAGAGCCACTCGGGAGAAGTGTATGGTGTTTCCTGATACATCTAAAAAACAAAGCAACAGAGCCTAGGGCACTTCCACTTATGGTCCAATAGCTTAGGGAAATTAAATTCAAAAAGACACAGCCACCCCAAAATTTTGGATGGCTCTGTTTACAAGAGCCTCGTTTACGGTACAAGTTCAATATCGCAGAAAGTGATAAATGGATAAAGAAGTTGTGGTACTTACGTACAATGGAATATCACTCAGCAATGAAATCTCTGTCATCAGGCCCGTAGCAGCATAATGAGTGGATTCAGGTATGATGATTCTAACTGAAATAAGTCACACAGAAAAAGAAACATCATAAGATATCACTAATACACGGAATGTAAACTTGGCTACACAGGAACTGAATTACAAAACAGAACAGGGTCTCAAATTTAGAAATCCAACATATGCTTGCTTAAGGGGAAAGGTGAGTTGGGATGCTGCATAAAACCAGAGATTGAAATGAGCACAGATAAATTTCCTAAGCCAAATATGTAATAGACAAGAGCTACTCCTTGCTCAACGAAATGGGCTCAACACACCATATTAAACGCCTAAGAATGTACCTGAATAGTAAGTATCTTAAAACCTATGGATGGCTCTGTCTTCGAAAGAGAATCAAGCATGTGCACAGGGGCATAAATGCAGCAGTGATAGGATTGGAGAAGTTCGGTGAGAAAATGAAGACCCTTTGAAGTAATATTTCATGGTACCCATTCCACGGGTCTCAACTCTCAAGGTTTAAGGGATTCTTCCTTCAGCTAAAACATGCATGTGGAACCCAGAGTATGATCAACCATGTGATCGGGAGACGTGTTCCAATATGTCTCAGTTCTCGTCCCCTGGTACTCGGGTGCAACATTCCAGACGCTTTACTAACACTCTCCCGACTTGGAGAGTCAGTGCCTTTAACCTCCTGTTTGGCCCAGTTTGCAATTTCTGCGGAAGATGAACAGGAATAGGGAGAACCAATGAGAGACTAGCTGGAGGTGTCTGGACGAGCAAATTTAACTCTCATTTCCCACCAGGAAGAGGAATTAACCAAAGGCTCAGCGTGCCGTTCCGGAACCAGATTAGGGCCTGAAGCAATCCTGCGGTGTTGCGGCCAGCTCACAAGAAAGCGAGTTGAAGAACGGAGCTCAGGGGCACTGTAATTCACAAACCTTCAGAGTTATAAATGACAGCTATCGTCCAAAAATATACTGAAGTAAGCCTGCCAAGAGGACTTGAAAGCGGGGCAGAAATGCAGGAAACCGATTTCAGGAGGTAGACTGGAATTGCATTTAAAGCATAGGAAAAGAGCCAGAACGTCGACAATGATGCACTTGGCCAAAAAGGGCGTATGCGTTTTTTCCTGAATATGTTCAGGAAAAAAAGCATACGCCCTTTTTGGCCAACCAAGCAAGCTTGCAAAGGAAATCTGCACTACAATGAAGTCTCACTTCCCTGCGGTCAAAAGGGCCATCTCAAAAAAGTGTAAAATCCAGAAAGGCAGGACAGGCCATGGAGAACTGGGAGCCTTGTTATGCTGATGGGTGGGATGTAAATTGCCAAGAGCCACTCGGGAGAAGTGTATGGTGTGTCCTGAAACATCTAAAAAACAAAGCAACAGAGCCTAGGGCACTTCCACTTATGGTCCTATAGCTTAGGGAAATTAAAATAAAAAAGACACAGCCACCCCAAAGTTTGGGATGGCTCTGTTTACAAGAACCTCGTTTACGGTACAAGTTCAATATCGCAGAAAGCGAAAAATGGATAAAGAAGTTGTGGTACTTACGTACAATGCAATATCACTCAGCAGTGAAATCTATGTCATCAGGCCCGTAGCAGCATAATGAGTGGATTCAGGTATGATGATTCTAACTGAAATAAGTCACACAGAAAAAGAAACATCATAAGATATCACTAATACACGGAATGTTAACTTGGCTACAAAGGAACTGGATTACAAAACAGAACAGTGTCTCAAATTGAGAAAACCAACTTATGCTTGCTTAAGGGGAAAGGTGAGTTGGAGTGCTGCATAAAACCAGAGATTGAAATGAGCACCGAGAAAGTTCCTTAAGCCCAATATGTAATAGACAAGAGCTACTCCTTGCTCAACGAAATGGACTCAACACCCCATATTAAACGCCTAAGAATGTACCTGACTAGTAAGTATCTTAAAACCTACGGATTGCTTTGTCTTCGAAAGAGAAACAAGCATGTGCACAGGGGCATAAACGCAGCAGTGATAGGATTGGAGAGGTAAGGTGAGCAAATGAAGACCCTTTGAAGACATATTGCATGGTACCCATTCCACGGGTCTCAACTCTCCAGGCTTAAGGGATTCTTCCTTCAGCTAAAACATGCATGTGGAACCCAGAGTATGGTCAACTGTGTGATCGGGAGACGTGTTCCAATATGTCTCAGTTCTCGTCCCCTGGTACTCGGGTGCAACATTCCAGACGCTTTACTAACACTCTCCCGACTTGGAGAGTCAGTGCCTTTAACCTCCTGTTTGGCCCAGTTTGCAATTTCTGCGGAAGATGAACAGGAATAGGGAGAACCAATGAGAGACTAGCTGGAGGTCTCTGGATGGGCAAATTTAACTCTCATTTCCCACCAGGAAGAGGAATTAACCAAAGGCTCAGCGTGCCGTACCGGAACCAGATTAGGCCCTGAAGCAATCCTGCGGTGTTGCGGCCAGCTCACAAGAAAGCAAGTTGAAGAAAGGAGCTCAGGGGCACTCTAATTCACAAACCTGCAGAGTTATAAATGACAGCTATCGTCCAAAAATATACTGAAGTAAGGCTTCCAAGAGGACTTGAAAGCGGGGCAGAATTGCAGGAAACCAATTTCAGGAGGAAGACTGGAATTGCATTGAAAACATATGAAGAAAGTCAGACCTCGACAATGATGCACTTGGCCAAAAAGGGCGTATGCGTTTTTTCCTGAATATATTCAGGAAAAAACGCATACGCCCTTTTTGGCCAACCAAGCAAGCTT
The DNA here is from genome assembly GCF_937001465.1 of Orcinus orca. NCBI lineage: Eukaryota > Metazoa > Chordata > Mammalia > Artiodactyla > Delphinidae > Orcinus > Orcinus orca. Next base: position 1,230,490 of record NW_026044101.1, read on the forward strand.
GCAAAGGAAATCTGCACTACAATGAAGTCTCACTTCCCCCCGGTCAAAAAGGCCATCTGAAAAAAGTGTAAAATCCAGAAAGGCAGGACAGGCCATGGAGAACTGGGAGCCTTGTTATGCTGATGGGCGGGATGTAAATTGCCAACAGCCACTTGGGAGAAGTGTATGTTGTTTCCTGAAACATCTAAAAAACAAAGCAACAGAGCCTAGGGCACTTCCACTTATGGTCCTATAGCTTAGGGAAATTAAAATCAAAAAGACACAGCCACCCCAAAGTTTGGGACGGCTCTGTTTACAAGCACCTCGTTTACGGTACAAGATCAATATTGCAGAAAGTGAAAAATTTATAAAGACGTTGTGGTACTTACGTACAATGCAATATCACTCAGCAATGAAATCTATGTCATCAGGCCCATAGCAGCATAATGAGTGGATTCAGGTATGATGATTCTAACTGAAATAAGTCACACAGAAAAAGAAACATCATAAGATATCACTAATACACGGAATGTAAACATGGCTACACAGGAACTGGATTACAAAACAGAACAGTGTCTCAAATTTAGAAAACCAACATATGCTTGCTTAAGGGGAAAGGTGAGTTAGGGTGCTGCATAAAACCAGAGATTGAAATGAGCACCGAGAAAGTTCCTTAAGCCCAATATGTAATAGACAAGAGCTACTCCTTGCTCAACGAAATGGACTCAACACCCCACAGTAAACGCCTAAGAATGTACCTGACTAGTAAGTATCTTAAAACCTATGGATTGCTATGTCTCTGAAAGAGAATCAAGCGTGTGTACAGGGGCATAAATGCAGCAGTGATAGGATTGGAGAGGTTCGGTGAGCAAACGAAGACCCTTTGAAATCATATTGCATGGTACCCATTCCACGGGTCTCAACTCTCCAGGTTTAAGGGATTCTTCCTTCAGCTAACACATGCATGTGGAACCCAGAGTATGATCAACCGTGTGATCGGAACACGTGTTCAAATATGTCTCAGTTTTCGCCCCCTGGTACTCGGGTGCAACATTCCAGATGCTTTACTAACACTCTCCCGACTTGGAGAGTCAGTGCCTTTAACCTCCTGTTTGGCCCAGTTTGCAATTTCTGCGGAAGATGAACAGGAATAAGGAGAACCAATGAGAGACTAGCTGGAGGTGTCTGGACGGGCAAATTTAACTCTCATTTCCCACCAGGAAGAGGAATTAACCAAAGGCTCAGCGTGCCGTGCCGGAACCAGATTAGGGCCTGAAGCAATCCTGCGGTGTAGCGGCCAGCTCACAAGAAAGCGAGTTGAAGAAAGGAGCTCAGGGGCACTGTAATTCACAAACCTGCAGAGTTATAAATGACAGCTATCGTCCAAAAATATACTGAAGTAAGGCTGCCAAGCGGACTTGAAAGTGGGCCAGAATTGCAGGAAACCGATTTAGGAGGTAGACTGGAATTGCACTGAAAACATATGAAGAAAGTCAGAACCTCGACACTGATGCACTTGGCCAAAAAGTGCGTATGCGTTTTTTCCTGAATATATTCAGGAAAAAACGCATACGCCCTTTTTGGCCAACCAAGCAAGCTTGCAAAGGAAATCTGCACTACAATGAAGTCTCACTTCCCCCGTCAAAAGGGCCATCTGAAAAAAGTGTAAAATCCAGAAAGGCAGGACAGGCCATGGAGAACTGGGAGCCGTGTTATGCTGATGGTCGGGATGTAAATTGCCAACAGCCACTTGGGAGATGTGTATGTTGTTTCCTGAAACATCTAAAAAACAAAGCAACAGAGCCTAGGCCACTTCCACTTATGGTCCTATAGCTTAGGGAAATTAAAATCAAAAAGACACAGCCACCCCAAAGTTTGCGACGGCTCTGTTTACAAGAACCTCGTTTACGGTACAAGTTCAATATCGCAGAAAATGAAAAATGGATAAAGAAGTTGTGGTACTTACGTACAATGCAATATCACTCAGCAATGACATCTATGTCATCAGGACCGTAGCAGCATAATGAGTGGATTCAGGTATGATAATTCTAACTGAAATAAGTCACACAGAAAAAGAAACATCATAAGATATCACTAATACTCGGAATGTGAACTTGGCTACACATGAACTGAGTTACAAAACAGAACAGTGTCTCAAATTTAGAAATCCAACTTATGTTTGCTTAAGGGGAAAGGTGAGTTGGGGTGCTGCATAAAACCAGAGATTGAAATGAGCACAGATAAAGTTCCTAAGCCAAATATGTAATAGACAAGAGCTACTCCTTGCTCAACGAAATGGGCTCAACACCCCATATTAAACGCCTAAGAATGTACCTGACTAGTAAGTATCTTAAAACCTATGGATTGCTTTGTCTTCGAAAGAGAATCAAGCGTGTTCACAGGGGCATAAACGCAGCAGTGATAGGATTGGAGAGGTTCGGTGAGCAAATGAAGACCATTTGAAGTCATATTGCATGGTACCCATTCCACGGGTCTCAACTCTCCAGGTTTAAGGGATTCTTCCTTCAGCTAAAACATGCATGTGGAACCCAGAGTATGATCAACCATGTGATCGGGACACGTGTTCAAATATGTCTCAGTTCTCGTCCCCTGGTACTCGGGTGCAACATTCCAGACGCTTTACTAACACTCTCCCGACTTGGAGAGTCAGTGCCTTTAACCTCCTGTTTGGCCCAGTTTGCAATTTCTGCGGAAGATGAACAGGAATAGGGAGAACCACTGAGAGACTAGGTGGAGGTGTCTGGACGGGCAAATTTAACTCTCATTTCCCACCAGGAAGAGGAATTAACCAAAGGCTCAGCGTGCCGTGCCGCAACCAGATTAGGGCCTGAAGCAATCCTGCGGTGTTGCGGCCAGCTCACAAGAAAGCGAGTTGAATAAAGGAGCTCAGGGGCACTGTAATTCACAAAACTGCAGAGTTATAAATGACAGCTATCGTCCAAAAATATACTGAAGTAAGGCTGCCAAGAGGACTTGAAATCGGGGCAGAATTGCAGGAAACCGATTTCAGGAGGTAGACTGGAATTGCATTTAAAGCATAGGAAAGAGGCAGAACGTCGACAATGATGCACTTGGCCAAAAAGGGCCTATGCGTTTTTTCCTGAATATATTCAGGAAAAATCGCATAGACACTTTTTGGCCAACCAAGCAAGCTTGCAAAGGAAATCTGCACTACAATGAAGTCTAACTTCCCCCCGGTGAAAAGGGCCATCTGAAAAAAGTGTAAAATTCAGAAAGGCAGGACAGGCCATGGAGAACTGGGAGCCTTGTTATGCTGATGGGCGGGATGTAAATTGCCAAGAGCCACTCGGGAGAAGTGTATGGTGTTTCCTGAAACATCTAAAAAACAAAGCAACAGAGCCTAGGGCACTTCCACTTATGGTCCTATAGCTTAGGGAAATTAAAATCAAAAAGACACAGCCACCCCAAAGTTTGGGACTTCTCTGTTTACAAGAACCTCGTTTACGGGACAAGTTCAATATCGCAGAAAGTGAAAAATGGATAAAGACGTTGTTGTACTTACGTACAATGCAATATCACTCAGCAATGAAATCTATGTCATCAGGCCCGTGGCAGCATAATGAGTGGATTAAGCTATGATGATTCTAACTGAAATAAGTCACACAGAAAAAGAAACATCATAAGATATCACTAATACACGGAATGTAAACTTGGCTACACAGGAACTGGATTACAAAACAGAACACGGTCTCAAATTTAGAAAACCAACTTATGCTTGCTTAAGGGGAAAGGTGAGTTGGGGTGCTGCATAAAACCAGAGATTGAAATGAGCACAGATAAAGTTCCTTAAGCCAAATATGTAATAGACAAGAGCTACTCCTTGCTCAACGAAATGGACCCAACACCACATATTAAACGCCTAAGAATGTACCTGACTAGGAAGTATCTTAAAACCTATGGATTGCTATGTCTACAAAAGAGAATCAAGCATGTGTCCAGGGGCATAAACGCAGCAGTGATAGGATTGGAGAGGTTCGGTGAGCAAATGAAGACCCTTTGAAGTCATATTGCATGGTACCCATTCCACGGGTCTCAACTCTCCAGGTTTAAGGGATTCTTCCTTCAGCTAACACATGCATGTGGAACCCAGAGTATGATCAACCGTGTGATCGGGACACGTGTTCAAATATGTCTCAGTTATCGCCCCCTGGTAATCGGGTGCAACATTCCAGACACTTTACTAACACTCTACCGACTTGGAGAGTCGGTGCCTTTAACCTCCTGTTTGGCCCAGTTTGCAATTTCTGCGGAAGATGAACAGGAATTGGGAGAACCAATGAGAGACTAGCTGGAGGTCTCTGGATGGGCAAATTTAACTCTCATTTCCCACCAGGAAGAGGAATTAACCAAAGGCTCAGCGTGCCGTGCCGGAACCAGATTAGGGCCTGAAGCAATCCTGCGGTGTAGCGGCCAGCTCACAAGAAAGCGAGTTGAAGAAAGGAGCTCAGGGGCACTGTAATTCACAAACCTGCAGAGTTATAAATGACAGCTATCGTCCAAAAATATACTGAAGTAAGGCTGCCAAGAGGACTTGAAAGCGGGGCAGAATTGCAGGAAACCGATTTCAGGAGGTAGACTGGAATTGCACTGAAAACATAGGAAGAAAGTCAGAACCTCGACAATGATGCACTTGGCCAAAAAGGGCATATGCGTTTTTTCCTGAATATGTTCAGGAAAAAACGCATACGCGCTTTTTGGCCAACCAAGCAAGCTTGCAAAGGAAATCTGCACTACAATGAAGTCTCACTTCCCCCCGGTCAAAAGGGCCATCTGAAAAAAGTGTAAAATCCAGAAAGGCAGGACAGGCCATGGAGAACTGGGAGCCTTGTTATGCTGATGGGCGGGATGTAAATGGCCAACAGCCACTCGGGAGAAGTGTATGGTGTTTCCTGAAACATCTAAAAAGCAAAGCAACAGAGCCTAGGGCACTTCCACTTATGGTCCTATAGCTTAGGGAAATTAAAATCAAAAAGACACAGCCACCCCAAAGTTTGGGACGGCTGTGTTTACAAGAACCTCGTTTACGGTACAAGTTCAATATCACAGAAATTGAAAAATGGATAAAGAAGTTGTGGTACTTACGTACAATGCAATATCACTCAGCAATGAAATCTATGTCATCAGGCCCGTAGCAGCATAATGAGTGGATTCAGGTATGATGATTCTAACTGAAATAAGTCACACAGAAAAAGAAACATAATAAGATATCACTAATACACGGAATGTAAACTTGGCTACACAGGAACTGCATTACGAAACAGAACAGGGTCTTAAATTTAAAAAACCAACTTATGCTTCCTTAAGGGGAAAGGTGAGTTGGGGTGCTGCTTAAAACCAGAGATTGAAAAGAGCACAGATAAAGTCCCTTAAGCCAAATATTTAATAGACAAGAGCTACACCTTGCTCAACGAAATGGACTCAACACCCCATATTATACCCCTAAAAATGTACCTGACTAGTAAGTATCTTAAAACCTATGGATTGCTATGTCTCCAAAAGAGAATCAAGCGTGTTTACAGGGACATAAACGCAGCAGTGATAGGATTGGAGAGGTTCGGTAAGCAAATGAAGACCCTTTGAAGTCATATTGCATGCTACCCATTCCACGGGTCTCAACTCTCCAGGTTTAAGGGATTCTTCCTTCAGCTAAAACATGCTTCTGGAACCCAGAGTATGATCAACTCTGTGATCGGGAGACGTGTTCAAATATGTCTCAGTTCTCGTCCCTTGGTACTCGGGTGCAACATTCCAGATGCTTTACTAACACTCTCCCGACTTGGAGAGTCAGTGCCTTTAACCTCCTGTTTGGCTCAGTTTGCAATTTCTGTGGAAGATGAACAGGAATAGGGAGAACCAATGAGAGACTAGCTGGAGGTGTCTGGACGGGCAAATTTAACTCTCATTTCCCACCAGGAAGAGGAATTAACCAAAGGCTCAGCGTGCCGTGCTGGAACCAGATTAGGGCCTGAAGAAATCCTGCGGTGTTGCGGCCAGCTCACAAGAAAGCGAGTTGAAGAAAGGAGCTCAGGGGCACTGTAATTCACAAACCTGCAGAGTTATAAATGACAGCTATCGTCCAAAAATATACTGAAGTAAGGCTGCCAAGAGGACTTGAAAGCGGGGCAGAATTGCAGGAAACCGATTTCAGGAGGTAGACTGGAATTGCATTTAAAGCATAGGAAAAGAGGCAGAATGTCGACAATGATGCACTTGGCCAAAAAGGGCGTATGCGTTTTTTCCTGAATATATTCAGGAAAAAACTCATACGCATTTTAGGCCAACCAAGCAACCTTGCAAAAGAAATCTGCACTACAATGAAATCTCACTTCCCCCTGGTCAAAAGGGCCATCTGAAAAAAGTGTAAAATCCAGAAAGGCAGGACAGGCCATGGAGAACTGGGAGCCTTGTTATGCTGATGGGCGGGATGTAAATGGCCAACAGCCACTCGGGAGAAGTGTATGGTGTTTCCTGAAACATCTAAAAAGCAAAGCAACAGAGCCTAGGGCACTTCCACTTATGGTCCTATAGCTTAGGGAAATTAAAATCAAAAAGACACAGCCACCCCAAAGTTTGGGACGGCTGTGTTTACAAGAACCTCGTTTACGGTACAAGTTCAATATCACAGAAATTGAAAAATGGATAAAGAAGTTGTGGTACTTACGTACAATGCAATATCACTCAGCAATGAAATCTATGTCATCAGGCCCGTAGCAGCATAATGAGTGGATTCAGGTATGATGATTCTAACTGAAATAAGTCACACAGAAAAAGAAACATAATAAGATATCACTAATACACGGAATGTAAACTTGGCTACACAGGAACTGCATTACGAAACAGAACAGGGTCTTAAATTTAAAAAACCAACTTATGCTTCCTTAAGGGGAAAGGTGAGTTGGGGTGCTGCTTAAAACCAGAGATTGAAAAGAGCACAGATAAAGTCCCTTAAGCCAAATATTTAACAGACAAGAGCTACACCTTGCTCAACGAAATGGACTCAACACCCCATATTATACCCCTAAAAATGTACCTGACTAGTAAGTATCTTAAAACCTATGGATTGCTATGTCTCCAAAAGAGAATCAAGCGTGTTTACAGGGACATAAACGCAGCAGTGATAGGATTGGAGAGGTTCGGTAAGCAAATGAAGACCCTTTGAAGTCATATTGCATGCTACCCATTCCACGGGTCTCAACTCTCCAGGTTTAAGGGATTCTTCCTTCAGCTAAAACATGCTTCTGGAACCCAGAGTATGATCAACTCTGTGATCGGGCGACGTGTTCAAATATGTCTCAGTTCTCGTCCCTTGGTACTCGGGTGCAACATTCCAGATGCTTTACTAACACTCTCCCGACTTGGAGAGTCAGTGCCTTTAACCTCCTGTTTGGCTCAGTTTGCAATTTCTGTGGAAGATGAACAGGAATAGGGAGAACCAATGAGAGACTAGCTGGAGGTGTCTGGACGGGCAAATTTAACTCTCATTTCCCACCAGGAAGAGGAATTAACCAAAGGCTCAGCGTGCCGTGCTGGAACCAGATTAGGGCCTGAAGAAATCCTGCGGTGTTGCGGCCAGCTCACAAGAAAGCGAGTTGAAGAAAGGAGCTCAGGGGCACTGTAATTCACAAACCTGCAGAGTTATAAATGACAGCTATCGTCCAAAAATATACTGAAGTAAGGCTGCCAAGAGGACTTGAAAGCGGGGCAGAATTGCAGGAAACCGATTTCAGGAGGTAGACTGGAATTGCATTTAAAGCATAGGAAAAGAGGCAGAATGTCGACAATGATGCACTTGGCCAAAAAGGGCGTATGCGTTTTTTCCTGAATATATTCAGGAAAAAACTCATACGCACTTTTTGGCCAACCAAGCAACCTTGCAAAAGAAATCTGCACTACAATGAAATCTCACTTCCCCCTGGTCAAAAGGGCCATCTGAAAAAAGTGTAAAATCCAGAAAGGCAGGACAGGCCATGGAGAACTGGAAGCCTTGTTATGCTGATGGGCGGGATGTAAATGGCCAACAGCCACTCGGGAGAAGTGTATGGTGTTTCCTGAAACATCTAAAAAACAAAGCAACAGAGCCTAGGGCACTTCCACTTATGGTCCTATAGCTTAGGGAAATTAAAATCAAAAAGACACAGCCACCCCAAAGTTTGGGACGGCTCTGTTTACAAGAAACTCGTTTACGCTACAAGTTCAATATCGCAGAAAGCGAAAAATGGATAAAGAAGTTGTGGTACTTACGTACAATGCAATATCACTCAGCAATGAAATCTATGTCATCAGGCCCGTAGCAGCATAATGAGTGGATTCAGGTATGATGATTCTAACTGAAATAAGTCACACAGAAAAAGAAACATCATAAGATATCACTAATACACGGAATGTAAACTTGGCTACACAGGAACTGGATTACAAAACAGAACAGGGTCTCAAATGTAGAAACTCAACTTATGCTTGCTTAAGGGGAAAGGTGAGTTGGGGTGCTGCATAAAACCAGAGATTGAAATGAGCACAGATAAAGTTCCTTAAGCCTAATATGTAATAGACAAGAGCTACTCCTTACTCAACGAAATGGACTCAACACCCCATATTAAACACCTAAGAATGTAGCTGACTAGTAAGTATCTTAAAACCTATGGATTGCTATGTCTCCAAAAGAGAATCAAGTGTGTGTACAGGGACATAAACGCAGCAGTGATAGGATTGGAGAGGTTCGGTGAGCAAATGAAGACCCTTTGAAGTCATATTGCATGGTACCCATTCCACGGGTCTCAACTCTCCAGGTTTAAGGGATTCTTCCTTCAGCTAAAGCATGCATGTGGGACCCAGATTATGATCAACCGTGTGATCGGGAGACATGTTCCAATATGTCTCCGTTTTCGTCCCCTGGTACTTGGGTGCAACATTCCAGACGCTTTACTAACACTCTCCCGACTTGGAGAGTCAGTGCCTTTAACCTCCTGTTTGGCCCAGTTTGCAATTTCTGCGGAAGATGAACAGGAATAGGGAGAACCAATGAGAGACTAGCTGGAGGTGTCTCGACGGGCAAATTTAACTCTCATTTCCCACCAGGGAGAGGAATTAACCAAAGGCTCAGTGTGCCATGCCGGAACCAGATTTGGGCCTGAAGCAATCCGGCAGTGTTGCGGCCAGCTCACAAGAAAGCGAGTTGAAGAAAGGAGCTCAGGGGCACTGTAATTCACAAGCCTGCAGAGTTATAAATGTCAGCTATCGTCCAAAAATATACTGAAGTAAGGCTGCCAAGAGGACTTGAAAGCGGGGCAGAATTGCAGGAAACCGATTTCAGGAGGTAGACTGGAATTGCATTTAAAGCATAGGAAAAGAGGCAGAACGTCGACAATGATGCACTTGGCCAAAAAGGGCGTATGCGTTTTTTTCCTGAATATATTCAGGAAAAAACGCATACGCCCTTTTTGGCCAACCAAGCAAGCTTGCAAAGGAAATCTGCACTACAATGAAGTCTCACTTCCCCCCGGTCAAAAGGGCCATCTGAAAAAAGTGTAAAATCCAGAAAGGCAGGACAGGCCATGGAGAACTGGGAGCCTTGTTATGCTGATGGGCGGGATTTAAATTGCCAACAGCCACTCGGGAGAAGTGTATGGTGTTTCCTGAAACATCTAAAAAACAAAGCAACAGAGCCTAGGGCACTTCCACTTATGGTCCTATAGCTTAGGGAAATTAAAATCAAAAAGACACAGCCACCCCAAAGTTTGGGACGGCTCTGTTTACAAGAACCTCATTAATGGTACAAGTTCAATATCGCAGAAAGCGAAAAATGGATAAAGAAGTTGTGGTACTTACGTACAATGCAATAATACTCAGCAATGAAATCTATGTCATCAGGCCCGTAGCAGCATAATGAGTGGATTCAGCTATGATGATTCTAACTGAAATAAATCACAGAGAAAAAGAAACATCATAAGATATCACTAATACACGGAATGTAAACTTGGCTACACAGGAACTGGATTACAAAACAGAACAGGGTCTCAAATGTAGAAAATCAACTTATGCTTGCTTAAGGGGAAAGGTGAGTTGGGGTGCTGCATAAAACCAGAGATTGAAATGAGCACAGATAAAGTTCCTTAAGCCAAATATGGAATAGACAAGAGCTACTCCTTGCTCAACGAAATGGGCTCAACACCCCATATTAAACGCCTAAGAATGTAGCTGACTAGTAAGTATCTTAAAACCTATGGATTGCTATGTCTCCAAAAGAGAATCAAGTGTGTGTACAGGGGCATAAACGCAGCAGTGATAGGAATGGAGACGTTTGGTGAGCAAATGAAGACCCTTTGAAGTCATATTGAATGGTACCAATTCCACGGGTCTCAACTCTCCATGTTTAACGGATTCTTCCTTCAGCTAAAACATGCATGTGGAACCCAGAGTATGATCAACTGTGTGATCAGGAGACGTGTTCCAATATGTCTCAGTTCTCGTCCCCTGGTACTCGGGTGCAGCATTCCAGACACTTTACTAATACTCTCCCGACTTGGAGAGTCAGTGCCTTTAACCTCCTGTTTGGCCCAGTTTGCAATTTCTGTGGAAGATGAACAGGAATAGGGAGAACCAATGAGAGACTAGCTGGAGGTTTCTGGACGGGCAAATTTAACTCTCATTTCCCACCAGGAAGAGGAATTAACCAAAGGCTCAGCGTGCCGTGCCGGAACGAGATTAGGGCCTGAAGCAATCCTGCGGTGTTGCGGCCAGCTCACAAGAAAGCAACTTGAAGAAAGGAGCTCAGGGGCACTGTAATTCACAAACCTGCAGAGTTATAAATGACAGCTATCATCCAAAAATATACTGAAGTAAGCTTGCCAAGAGGACTTGAAAGCGGGGAAGAATTACAGGAAACCGATTTCAGGAGGTAGACTGGAATTGCATTTAAAGCATAAGAAAAGAGGCAGAACGTCGACAATGATGCACTTGGCCAAAAAGGGCGTATGCGTTTTTTCCTGAATATATTCAGGAAAAAACGCATACGCCCTTTTTGGCCAACCAAGCAAGCTTGCAAAGGTAATCTGCACTACAATGAAGTCTCACTTCCCCCCGGTCAAAAGGGCCATCTGAAAAAAGTGTAAAATCCAGAAAGGCAGGACAGGCCATGGACAACTGGGAGCCTTGTTATGCTGATGGGCGGGATGTAAATTGCCAACAGCCACTCGGGAGAAGTGTATGGTGTTTCCTGAAACATCTAAAAAAAAAAACAACAGAGCCTAGGGCACTTCCACTTATGGTCCTATATCTTAGGGAAATTAAAATCAAAAAGACACAGCCACCACAAAGTTTGAAATGGCTCTGTTTACAAGAACCTCCTTTACGGTACAAGTTCAATATCGCAGAAAGCGAAAAATGGATAAAGAAGTTGTGGTACTTACGTACAATGCAATATCACTCAGCAATGAAATCTATGTCATCAGGTCCATAGCAGCATAATGAGTGGATTCAGGTATGATGATTCTAACTGAAATAAGTCACACAGAAAAAGAAACATCATAAGATATCACTAATACACGGAATGTAAACTTGGCTACACAGGAACTGTATTACAAAGCAGAACAGGGTCTCAAATGTAGAAAACCAACTTATGCTTGCTTAAGGGGAAAGGTGAGTTGGGGTGCTGCATAAAACCAGAGATTGAAATGAGCACAGATAAAGGTCCTTAAGCCAAATATGGAATAGACAAGAGCTACTCCTTGCTCAATGAAATGGGCTCAACACCCCATATTAAACGCCTAAAAATGTACCTGACTAGTAAGTATCTTAAAACCTATGGATTGCTATGTCTCCGAAAGAGAATCAAGCGTGTGTACAGGGGCATAAACGCAGCAGTGATAGGATTGGAGAGGTTCGGTGAGCAAATGAAGACCCTCTGAAGTCATATTACATGCTACCCATTCCACGGGTCTCAACTCTCCCGGTTTAAGGGATTCTTCCTTCAGCTAAAACATGCATGTGGAACCCAGAGTATGATCAACCGTGTGATCGGGAGACGTGTTCCAATATGTCTCAGTTCTCGTCCCCTGGTACTCGGGTGCAACATTCCAGACGCTTTACTAACACTCTCCCGACTTGCAGAGTCAGTGCCTTTAACCTCCTGTTTGGCCCAGTTTGCAATTTCTGCGGAAGATGAACAAAAATAGGGAGAACCAATGAGAGACTAGCTGGAGGTGTCTGTACGGGCAAATTTAACTCTCATTTCCCACCAGGGAGAGGAATTAACCAAAGGCTCAGCGTGCCGTGCCGGAACCAGATTAGGGCTGAAGCAATCCTGCGGTGTTGCGGCCAGCTCACAAGAAAGCGAGTTGAAGAAAGGAGCTCAGGGTCACTGTAATTCACAAGCCTGCAGAGTTATAAATGACAGCTATCGTCCAAAAATATACTGAAGTAAGGCTGCCAAGAGGACTTGAAAGCGGGGCAGAATTGCAGGAAACCGATTTCAGGAGGTAGACTGGAATTGCATTTAAAGCATAGGAAAAGAGGCAGAATGTCGACAATGATGCACTTGGCCAAAAAGGGCGTATGCGTTTTTTCCTGAATATATTCAGGAAAAAACGCATACGCCCTTTTTGGCCAACCAAGCAAGCTTGCAAAGGAAATCTGCACTACAATGAAGTCTCACTTCCCTCCGGTCAAAAGGGCCATCTGAAAAAAGTGTAAAATCCAGAAAGGCAGGACAGGCCATGGAGAACTGGGAGCCTTGTTATGCTGATGGGCGGGATTTAAATTGCCAACAGCCACTCGGGAGAAGTGTATGGTGTTTCCTGAAACATCTAAAAAACAAAGCAACAGAGCCTAGGGCACTTCCACTTATGGTCCTATAGCTTAGGGAAATTAAAATCAAAAAGACACAGCCACCCCTAAGTTTGGGACGGCTCTGTTTACAAGAACCTCGTTTACGGTACAAGTTCAATATCGCAGAAAGTGAAAAATGGATAAAGAAGTTTTGGTACTTACGTACAATGCAATATCACTCAGCAATGAAATCTATGTCATCAGGCCCGTAGCAGCATAATGAGTGGATTCAGGTATGATGATTCTAACTGAAATAAGTCACACAGAAAAAGAAACATCATAAGATATCACTAATACACGGAATGTAAACTTGGCTACACATGAACTGGATTACAAAACAGAACAGGGTCGCAAATGTAGAAAACCAACTTATGCTTGCTTAAGGGGAAAGGTGAGTTGGGGTGCTGCATAAAACCAGAGATTGAAATAAGCACAGATAAATTTCCTTAAGCCAAATATGTAATAGACAAGAGCTACTCCTTACTCAACGAAATGGACTCAACACCCCATATTAAACACCTAAGAATGTAGCTGAATAATAAGTATCTTAAAACCTATGTATTGCTATGTCTCCAAAAGAGAATCAAGCGTGTTTACAGGGGCATAAACGCAGCAGTGATAGGATTGGAGAGGTTTCGTGATCAAATGAAGACCCTTTGAAGTCATATTGCATGGTACCCATTCCACGGGTCTCAACTCTCCAGGTTTAAGGGATTCTTCCTTCAGCTAAAGCATGCATGTGGAACCCAGAGTATGATCAACCGTGTGATCGGGAGACATGTTCCTATATGTCTCAGTTTTCGTCCCCTGGTACTCGGGTGCAATATTCCAGATGCTTTACTAACACTCTCCCGACTTGGAGAGTCAGTGCCTTTAACCTCCTGTTTGGCCCAGTTTGCAATTTCTGTGGAAGATGAACAGGAATAGGGAGAACCAATGAGAGACTAGCTGGAGGTGTCTGGACGGGCAAATTTAAGTGTCATTTACCAGCAGGAAGAGGAATTAACCAAAGTCTCAGCGTGCCGTGCCGGAACGAGATAAGGGCCTGAAGCAATCCTGTGGTGTTGCGGCCAGCTCACAAGAAAGCGAGGTAAAGAAAGGAGCTCAGGGGCACTGTAATTCACAAACCTGCAGAGTTATAAATGACAGCTATCGTCCAAAAATATACTGAAGTAAGGCTGCCAAGAGGACTTGAAAGCGGGGCAGAATTGCAGGAAACCGATTTCAGGAAGTAGACTGGAATTGCATATAAAGCATAGGAAAAGAGGCAGAACGTCGACAATGATGCACTTGGCCTAAAAGGGCGTATGCGTTTTTTCCTGAATATATTCAGGAAAAAACGTATACGCCCTTTTTGGCCAACCAAGCAAGCTTGCAAAGGAAATCTGCACTACAATGAAGTCTCACTTCCCCCTGGTCAAAAGGGCCATCTGAAAAAAGTGTAAAATACAGAAAGGCAGGACAGGCCATGGAGAACTGGGAGCCTTGTTATGCTGATGGGCGGGATGTAAATTGCCAACAGCCACTCGGGAGAAGTGTATGGTGTTTCCTGAAACATCTAAAAAGCAAAGCAACAGAGCCTAGGGCACTTCCACTTATGGTCCTATAGCTTAGGGAAATTAAAATCAGAAAGACACAGCCACCCCAAAATTTGGGACGGCTCTGTTTACAAGAACCTCGTTTACGGTACAAGTCCAATATCGCAGAAAGTGAAAAATGGATAAAGAAGTTGTGGTACTTACGTAAAAAGCAATATCACTCAGCAATGAAATCTATGTCATCAGGCCCATAGCAGCATAATGAGTGGATTCAGGTATGATGATTCTAACTGAAATAAGTCACACAGAAAAAGAAACATCATAAGATATCACTAATACACAGAATGTAAACTTGGCTACACAGGAACTGGATTACAAAACAGAATAGGATCTCAAATTTAGAAAACCAACTTATGCTTGCTTAAGGGGAAAGTTGAGTTGGGGTGCTGCATAAAACCAGAGATTGAAATGAGCACAGATAAAGTTCCTTAAGCCAAATATGGAATAGACAAGAGCTATTCCTTGCTCAACGAAATGGACTCAACACCCCATATTAAACGCCTAAGTATGTACCTGACTAGTAAGTATCTTAAAACCTATGGATTGCTACGTCTCCGAAAGAGAATCAAGCATGTGTACAGGGGCATAAACGCAGCAGTGATAGGATTGGAGAGGTTCGGTGAGCAAACGAAGACCCTTTGAAGTCATATTGCATGGTACCCATTCCACGGGTCTCAACTCTCCAGGTTTAAGGGATTCTTCCTTCAGCTAAACATGCATGTGAAACCCAGAGTATGATCAACTGTGAGATCGGGAGACGTGTTCCAATATGTCTCAGTTCTCGTCCCCTGGTACTCGGGTGCAGCATTCCAGAGGCTTTACTAACACTCTCCGGACTTGGAGAGTCAGTGCCTTTAACCTCCTGTTTGGCCCAGTTTGCAATTTCTGCGGAAGATGAACAGGAATAGGGAGAACCAATGAGAGACTAGCTGGAGGTGTTGGACGGGCAAATTTAACTCTCATTTCCCACCAGGAAGAGGAATTAACCAAAGGCTCAGCGTGCTGTGCCGGAACCAGATTAGGGCCTGAAGCAATCATACGGTGTTGCGGCCAGCTCACAAGAAAAGGAGTTGAAAGGAGCTCTGGGGCACTGTAATTCACAGACCTGCAGAGATATAAATTACAGCTATCGTCCAAAAATATACTGAAGTAAGGCTGCCAAGAGGACTTGAAAGCGGGGCAGAATTGCAAGAAACCGATATCAGGAGGTAGACTGGAATTGCATTTAAAGCATAGGAAAAGAGGCAGAATGTCGACAATGATGCACTTGGCCAAAAAGGGCGTATGCGTTTTTTCCTGAATATATTCAGGAAAAAACTCATACGCACTTTTTGGCCAAAAAGCAAGCTTGCAAAGGAAATCTGCACTGCAATGAAGTCTCACTTCCCCCCGGTCAAAAGGGCCATCTGAAAAAAGTGTAAAATCCAGAAAGGCAGGACAGGCCATGGAGAACTGGGAGCCTTGTTATGCTGATGGGCGGGATGTAAATGGCCAACAGCCACTCGGGAGAAGTGTATGGTGTTTCCTGAAACATCTAAAAAACAAAGCAACAGAGCCTAGGGCACTTCCACTTATGGTCCTATAGCTTAGGGAAATTAAAATCAAAAAGACACAGCCACCCCAAAGTTTGGGACGGCTCTGTTTACAAGAACCTCGTTTACGGTACAAGTTCAATATCGCAGAAAGCGAAAAATGGATAAAGAAGTTGTCGTACTTACGTACAATGCAATAATACTCAGCAATGAAATCTATGTCATCAGGCCCGTAGCAGCATAATGAGTGGATTCAGGTATGATGATTCTAACTGAAATAAGTCATAGAGAAAAAGAAACATCATAAGATATCACTAATACACGGAATGTAAACTTGGCTACACAGGAACTGCATTACAAAACAGAACAGGGACTCAAATGTAGAAAATCAACTTATTCTTGCTTAAGGTGAAAGGTGAGTTGGGGTGCTGCATAAAACCAGAGATTGAAATGAGCACAGATAAAGTTCCTTAAGCCAAATATGGAATAGACAAGAGCTACTCCTTGCTCAATGAAATGGGCTCAACACCCCATATTAAACGCCTAAGAATGTAGCTGACTAGTAAGTATCTTTAAACCTATGGATTGCTATGTCTCCAAAAGAGAATCAAGCGTGTGTACAGGGGTATAAACGCAGCAGTGATAGGATTGGAGAGGTTTGGTGAGCAAATGAAGACCCTTTGAAGTCATATTGCATGGTACCCATTCCACGGGTCTCAACTCTCCAGGTTTAAGGGATTCTTCCTTCAGCTAAAACATGCATGTGCAACCCACAGTATGATCAACCATGTGATCGGGAGACGTGTTCCAATATGTCTCAGTTCTCGTCCCCTGGTACTCGGGTGCAACATTCCAGACGCTTTACTAACACTCTCCCGACTTGGAGAGTCAGTGCCTTTAACCTCCTGTTTGGCCCAGTTTGCAATTTCTGTGGAAGATGAACAGGAATAGGGAGAACCAATGAGAGACTAGCTGGAGGTGTCTAGACGGGCAAATTTAACTCTCATTTCCCAGCAGGAAGAGGAATTAACCAAAGGCTCAGCATGCCGTGCCGGAACCAGATTAGGGCCTGAAGCAATCCGGCGGTGTTGCAGCCAGCTCACAAGAAAGCGAGTTGAAGAAAGGAGCTCAGGGGCACTGTAATTCACAAACCTGCAGAGTTATAAATGACAGCTATCGTCCAAAAATATACTGAAGTAAGCCTGCCAAGAGGACTTGAAAACGGGGCAGAATTGCAGGAAACCGATTTCAGGAGGTAGACTGGAATTGCATTTAAAGCATAGGAAAAGAGGCAGAACGTCCACAATGATGCACTTGGACAAAAAGGGCGTATGCGTTTTTTCCTGAATATATTCAGGAAAAAACGCATATGCCCTTTTTGGCCAACCAAGCAAGCTTGCAAAGGAAATCTGCACTACAATGAAGTCTCACTTCCCCCCGGTCAAAAGGGCCATCTGAAAAAAGTGTAAAATCCTGAAAGGCAGGACAGGCCATGGAGAACTGGGAGCCTTGTTATGCTGATGGGCGGGATGTAAATTGCCAACAGCCACTCGGGAGAAGTGTATGGTGGTTCCTGAAACATCTAAAAAACAAAGCAACAGAGCCTGGGGCACTTCCACTTATGGTCCTATAGCTTAGGGAAATTAAAATCAAAAAGACACAGCCACCACAAAGTTTGGGACGGCTCTGTTTACAAGAACCTCGTTTATGCTACAAGTTCAATATCGCAGAAAGTGAAAAATGGTTAAAGAAGTTTTGGTACTTACGCACAATGCAATATCACTCAGCAATGAAATCTATGTCATCAGGCCCGTAGCAGCATAATGAGTGGATTCAGGTATGATGATTCTAACTGAAATAAGTCACACAGAAAAAGAAACATCATAAGATATCACTAATACACGGAATGTAAACTTGGCTACACAGGAACTGCATTACGAAACAGAACAGGTTCTCAAATTTAGAAAACCAACTTATGCTTGCTTAAGGGGAAAGGTGAGTTGGGGTGCTGCATAAAACCAGAGATTGAAATGAGCACAGATAAACTTCCTTAAGCCAAATATGTAATAGACAAGAGCTACTCCTTGCTCAACGAAATGGACTCAACACCACATATTAAACCCCTAAAAATGTACCTGACTAGTAAGTATCTTAAAACCTATGGATTGCTATATCTCCAAAAGAGAATCAAGCGTGTGTACAGGGGCATAAACGCAGCAGTGATAGGATTGGAGAGGTTCGGTGAGCAAATGAAGACCCTTTGAAGTCATATTGCATGGTACCCATTCCACGGGTCTCAACTCTCCAGGTTTAAGGGATTCTTCCTTCAGCTAAAACATGCATGTGGAACCCAGAGTATGATCAACTGTGTGATCAGGAGACGTGTTCAAATATGTCTCAGTTCTCGTCCCCTGGTACTCGGGTGCAACATTCCAGACGTTTTACTAACACTCTCCCGACTTGGAGAGTCAGTGCCTTTAACCTCCTGTTTGGCCCAGTTTGCAATTTCTGCGGAAGATGAACAGGAATAGGGAGAACCAATGAGAGACTAGCTGGAGGTGTCTCGACGGGCAAATTTAACTCTCATTTCCCACCAGGAAGAGGAATTAACCAAAGGCTCAGCGTGCCGTGCTGGAACCAGATTAGGGCCTGAAGCAATCCTGCGGTGTTGCGGCCAGCTCACAAGAAAGCGAGTTGAAGAAAGGAGCTCAGGGGCACTGTAATTCACAAACCTGCAGAGTTATAAATGACAGCTATCGTCCAAAAATATACTGAAGTAAGGCTGCCAAGAGGACTTGACAGCGGGGCAGAATTGCAGGAAACCGATTTCAGGAGGTAGACTGGATTTGCATTTAAAGCATAGGAAAAGAGGCAGAATGTCGACAATGATGCACTTGGCCAAAAAGGGCCTATGCGTTTTTTCCTGAATATATTCAGGAAAAAACTCATACGCCCTTTTTGGCCAAAAAGCAAGATTGCAAAGGAAATCTGCACTACAATGAAGTCTCACTTCCTCCCGGTCAAAAGGGCCATCTGAAAAAAGTGTAAAATCCAGAAAGGCAGGACAGGCCATGGAGAACTGGGAGCCTTGTTATGCTGATGGGCGGGATGTAAATGGCCAACAGCCACTCGGGAGAAGTGTATGGTGTTTCCTGAAACATCTAAAAAACAAAGCAACAGAGCCTAGGGCACTTCCACTTATGGTCCTATAGCTTAGGGAAATTAAAATCAAAAAGACACAGCCACCCCAAAGTTTGGGACGGCTCTGTTTACAAGAACCTCGTTTACGGTACAAGTTCAATATCGCAGAAAGCGAAAAATGGATAAAGAAGTTGTGGTACTTACGTACAATGCAATAATACTCAGCAATGAAATCTATGTCATCAGGCCCGTAGCAGCATATTTAGTAGATTCAGGTATGATGATTCTAACTGAAATAAGTCATAGAGAAAAAGAAACATCATAAGATATCACTAATACATGGAATGTAAACTTGGCTACACAGGAACTGGATTACAAAACAGAACAGGGACTCAAATGTAGAAAATCAACTTATTCTTGCTTAAGGTGAAAGGTGAGTTGGGGTGCTGCATAAAACCAGAGATTGAAGTGAGCACAGATAAAGTTCCTTAAGCCAAATATGGAATAGACAAGAGCTACTCCTTGCTCAATGAAATGGGCTCAACACCCCATATTAAACGCCTAAGAATGTAGCTGACTAGTAAGTATCTTAAAACCTATGGATTGCTATGTCTCCAAAAGAGAATCAAGCGTGTGTACAGGGGTATAAACGCAGCAGTGATAGGATTGGAGAGGTTTGGTGAGCAAATGAAGACCCTTTGAAGTCATATTGCATGGTACCCATTCCACGGGTCTCAACTCTCCAGGTTTAAGGGATTCTTCCTTCAGCTAAAACATGCATGTGCAACCCACAGTATGATCAACCATGTGATCGGGAGAGGTGTTCCAATATGTCTCAGTTCTCGTCCCCTAGTACTCGGGTGCAACATTCCAGATTCTTTACTAACACTCTCCCGACTTGGAGAGCCAGTGCCTTTAAACTCCTGTTTGGCCCAGGTTGCAATTTCTGTGGAAGATGAACAGGAATAGGGAGAACCAATGAGAGACTAGCTGGAGGTGTCTGGACGGGCAAATTTAAGTCTCATTTCCCACCAGGAAGAGGAATTAACCAAAGGCTCAGCGTGCCGTGCCGGAACCAGATTAGGGCCTGAAGCAATCCTGTGATGTTGTGGCCAGCTCATAAGAAAGCGAGTTGAAGAAAGGAGCTCAGGGGCACTGTAATTCACAAACTTGCAGAGTTATAAATGACAGCTATCGTCCAAAAATATACTGAAGTAAGGCTGCCAAGAGGACTTGAAATCGGGGCAGAGTTGCAGGAAACCGATTTCAGGAGGTAGACTGGAATTGCATTTAAAGCATAGGAAAAGAGGCAGAACGTCCACAATGATGCACTTGGCCAAAAAGGGCGTATGCGTTTTTTCCTGAATATATTCAGGAAAAAACGCATACGCCCTTTTTGGCCAACCAAGCAAGCTTGCAAAGGAAATCTGCACTACAATGAAGTCTCACTTCCCCCCGGTCAAAAGGGCCATCTGAAAAAAGTGTAAAATCCAGAAAGGCAGGACAGGTCATGGAGAACTGGGAGCCTTGTTATGCTGATGGGCGGGATGTAAATTGCCAACAGCCACTAGGGAGAAGTGTATGGTGTTTCCTGAAACATCTAAAAAACAAAGCAACAGAGCATAGGGCACTTCCACTTATGGACCTATAGCTTAGGGGAATTAAAATCAAAAAGACACAGCCACCCCAAAGTTTGGGACGGCTCTGTTTACAAGAACCTCGTTTATGCTACAAGTTCAATATCGCAGAAAGTGAAAAATGGATAAAGAATTTGTGGTACTTACGTACAATGCATTATCACTCAGCAATGAAATCTATGTCATCAGGCCCATAGCAGCATAATGAGTGGATTCAGGTATGATGATTCTAACTGAAATAAGTCACACAGAAAAAGAAACATCATAAGATATCACTAATACACGGAATGTAAACTTGGCTACACAGGAACTGGATTACAAAACGGAACAGGGTCTCAAATGTAGAAAACCAACTTATGCTTGCTTAAGGGGAAAGGTGAGTTGGGGTGCTGCATAAAACCAGAGATTGAAATGAGCACAGATAAAGTTCCTTAAGCCAAATATGGAATAGACAAGAGCTACTCCTTGCTCAACAAAATAGGCTCAACACCCCATATTAAACGCCTAAGATTGTAGCTGACTAGTAAGTATCTTAAAACCTATGGATTGCTATGTCTCCAAAAGAGAATCAAGCGTGTGTACAGGGGCATAAACGCAGCAGTGATAGGATTGGAGAGGTTTGGTGAGCAAATGAAGACCCTTTGAAGTCATATTGCATGGTACCCATTCCACGGGTCTCAACTCTCCAGGTTTAAGGGATTCTTCCTTCAGCTAAAACATGCATGTGGAACCCACAGTATGATCAACCGTGTGATCGGGAGACGTGTTCCAATATGTCTCAGTTCTCGTCCCCTGGTACTCGGGTGCAACATTCCAGACGCTTTACTAACACTCTCCGGACTTGGAGAGTCAGTGCCTTTAACCTCCTGTTTGGCCCAGTTTGCAATTTCTGTGGAAGATGAACAGGAATAGGGAGAACCAATGAGAGAGTAGCTGGAGGTGTCTGGACGGGCAAATTTAACTCTCATTTCCCACCAGGAAGAGGAATTAACCAAAGGCTCAGCGTGCCGTGCCAGAACCAGATTAGGGCCTGAAGCAATCCTGCGGTGTAGCGGCCAGCTCACAAGAAAGCCAGTTGAAGAAAGGAGCTCAGGGGCACTGTAATTCACAAACCTGCAGAGTTATAAATGACAGCTATCGTCCAAAAATATATTGAAGTAAGGCTGCCAAGAGGACTTGAAAGCAGGACAGAATTGCAGGAAACCGATTTCAAGAGGTAGACAGGAATTGCATTTAAAGCATAGGAAAAGAGGCAGAACGTCGACAATGATGCACTTGGCCAAAAAGGGCGTATGCGTTTTTTCCTGAATATATTCAGGAAAAAACGCATACGCCCTTTTTGGCCAACCAAGCAAGCTTGCAATTGAAATCTGCACTACAATGAAGTCTCACTTCCCCCCGGTCAAAAGGGCCATCTGAAAAAAGTGTAAAATCCAGAAAGGCAGGACAGGCCATGGAGGACTGGGAGCCTTGTCATGCTGATGGGCGGGATTTATATTGCCAACAGCCACTCGGGAGAAGTGTATGGTGTTTCCTGAAACATCTAAAAAACAAAGCAACAGAGCCTAGGGCACTTCCACTTATGGTCCTATAGCTTAGGGAAATTAAAATCAAAAAGACACAGCCACCACAAAGTTTGGGACGGCTCTGTTTACAAGAACCTCGTTTATGGTACAAGTTCAATATCGCAGAAAGTGAAAAATGGTTAAAGAAGTTTTGGTACTTACGCACAATGCAATATCACTCAGCAATGAAATCTATGTCATCAGGCCCGTAGCAGCATAATGAGTGGATTCAGGTATGATGATTCTAACTGAAATAAGTCACACAGAAAAAGAAACATCATAAGATATCACTAATACACGGAATGTAAACTTGGCTACACAGGAACTGCATTACGAAACAGAACAGGTTCTCAAATTTAGAAAACCAACTTATGCTTGCTTAAGGGGAAAGGTGAGTTGGGGTGCTGCATAAAACCAGAGATTGAAATGAGCACAGATAAAGTTCCTTAAGCCAAATATGTAATAGACAAGAGCTACTCCTTGCTCAACGAAATGGACTCAACACCACATATTAAACCCCTAAAAATGTACCTGACTAGTAAGTATCTTAAAACCTATGGATTGCTATATCTCCAAAAGAGAATCAAGCGTGTGTACAGGGGCATAAACGCAGCAGTGATAGGATTGGAGAGGTTCGGTGAGCAAATGAAGACCCTTTGAAGTCATATTGCATGGTACCCATTCCACGGGTCTCAACTCTCCAGGTTTAAGGGATTCTTCCTTCAGCTAAAACATGCATGTGGAACCCAGAGTATGATCAACTGTGTGATCAGGAGACGTGTTCAAATATGTCTCAGTTCTCGTGCCCTGGTACTCGGGTGCAACATTCCAGACGTTTTACTAACACTCTCCCGACTTGGAGAGTCAGTGCCTTTAACCTCCTGTTTGGCCCAGTTTGCAATTTCTGCGGAAGATGAACAGGAATAGGGAGAACCAATGAGAGACTAGCTGGAGGTGTCTGGACGGGCAAATTTAACTCTCATTTCCCACCAGGAAGAGGAATTAACCAAAGGCTCAGCGTGCCGTGCTGGAACCAGATTAGGGCCTGAAGCAATCCTGCGGTGTTGCGGCCAGCTCACAAGAAAGCGAGTTGAAGAAAGGAGCTCAGGGGCACTGTAATTCACAAACCTGCAGAGTTATAAATGACAGCTATCGTCCAAAAATATACTGAAGTAAGGCTGCCAAGAGGACTTGACAGCGGGGCAGAATTGCAGGAAACCGATTTCAGGAGGTAGACTGGAATTGCATTTAAAGCATAGGAAAAGAGGCAGAATGTCGACAATGATGCACTTGGCCAAAAAGGGCGTATGCGTTTTTTCCTGAATATATTCAGGAAAAAACTCATACGCACTTTTTGGCCAAAAAGCAAGATTGCAAAGGAAATCTGCACTACAATGAAGTCTCACTTCCCCCCGGTCAAAAGGGCCATCTGAAAAAAGTGTAAAATCCAGAAAGGCAGGACAGGCCATGGAGAACTGGGAGCCTTGTTATGCTGATGGGCGGGATGTAAATGGCCAACAGCCACTCGGGAGAAGTGTATGGTGTTTCCTGAAACATCTAAAAAACAAAGCAACAGAGCCTAGGGCACTTCCACTTATGGTCCTATAGCTTAGGGAAATTAAAATCAAAAAGACACAGCCACCCCAAAGTTTGGGACGGCTCTGTTTACAAGAACCTCGTTTACGGTACAAGTTCAATATCGCAGAAAGCGAAAAATGGATAAAGAAGTTGTGGTACTTACGTACAATGCAATAATACTCAGCAATGAAATCTATGTCATCAGGCCCGTAGCAGCATATTTAGTAGATTCAGGTATGATGATTCTAACTGAAATAAGTCATAGAGAAAAAGAAACATCATAAGATATCACTAATACACGGAATGTAAACTTGGCTACACAGGAACTGGATTACAAAACAGAACAGGGACTCAAATGTAGAAAATCAACTTATTCTTGCTTAAGGTGAAAGGTGAGTTGGGGTGCTGCATAAAACCAGAGATTGAAGTGAGCACAGATAAAGTTCCTTAAGCCAAATATGGAATAGACAAGAGCTACTCCTTGCTCAATGAAATGGGCTCAACACCCCATATTAAACGCCTAAGAATGTAGCTGACTAGTAAGTATCTTAAAACCTATGGATTGCTATGTCTCCAAAAGAGAATCAAGCGTGTGTACAGGGGTATAAACGCAGCAGTGATAGGATTGGAGAGGTTTGGTGAGCAAATGAAGACCCTTTGAAGTCATATTGCATGGTACCCATTCCACGGGTCTCAACTCTCCAGGTTTAAGGGATTCTTCCTTCAGCTAAAACATGCATGTGCAACCCACAGTATGATCAACCATGTGATCGGGAGAGGTGTTCCAATATGTCTCAGTTCTCGTCCCCTGGTACTCGGGTGCAACATTCCAGACGCTTTACTAACACTCTCCCGACTTGGAGAGTCAGTGCCTTTAACCTCCTGTTTGGCCCAGTTTGCAATTTCTGCGGAAGATGAACAGGAATAGGGAGAACCAATGAGAGACTAGCTGGAGGTGTCTGGATGGGCAAATTTAACTCTCATTTCCCACCAGGGAGAGGAATTAACCAAAGGCTCAGCGTGCCGTGCCGGAACCAGATTAGGGCCTTAAGCAATCCTGCGGTGTTGCGGCCAGCGCACAAGAAAGCGAGTTGAAGAAAGGAGCTCAGGGGCACTGTAATTCACAAGCCTGCAGAGTTATAAATGACAGCTATCGTCCAAAAATATACTGAAGTAAGGCTGCCAAGAGGACTTGAAAGTGGGGCAGAATTGCAGGAAACCGATTTCAGGAGGTAGACTGGAATTGCACTGAAAACATATGAAGAAAGTCAGAACATCGACAATGATGCAATTGGCCAAAAAGGGCGTATGCTTTTTTTCCTGAATATATTCAGGAAAAAACGCATACGCACTTTTTGGCCAACCAAGCAAGCTTGCAAAGGAAATCTGCACTACAATGAAGTCTCACTTCCCCCAGGTCAAAAGGGCCATCTGAAAAAAGTGTAAAATCCAGAAAGGCAGGACAGGCCATGGAGAACTGGGAGCCTTGTTATGCTGATGGGCGGGATGTAAATTGCCAACAGCCACTGGGGAGAAGTGTATGGTGTTTCCTGAAACATCTAAAAAACAAAGCAACAGAGCCTAGGGCACTTCCACTTATGGTCCTATAGCTTAGGGAAATTAAAATCAAAAAGACACAGCCACCCCAAAGTTTGGGACGGCTCTGTTTACAAGAACCTCATTTACGGTACAAGATCAATATCGCAGAAAGTGAAAAATCGATAAAGACGTTGTGGTACTTACGTACAATGCAATATCACTCAGCAATGAAATCTATGTCATCAGGCCCATAGCAGCATAATGAGTGGATTCAGGTATGATGATTCTAACTGAAATAAGTCACACAGAAAAAGAAACCTCATAAGATATCACTAATACACGGAATGTAAACTTGGCTACACAGGAACTGGATTACAAAACAGAACAGTGTCTCAAATTTAGAAAACCAACATATGCTTGCTTAAGGGGAAAGGTGAGTTAGGGTGCTGCATAAAAACAGAGATTGAAATGAGCACAGATAAAGTTCCTTAAGCCAAATATGTAATAGACAAGAGCTACTCCTTGGTCAATGAAATGGACTCAACACCCCACATTAAACGCCTAAGAATGTACCTGACTAGTAAGTATCTTAAAACCTATGGACTGCTATGTCTCCGAAAGAGAATCAAACGTGTGTACAGGGGCATAAACGCAGCAGTGATAGGATTGGAGAGGTTCGGTGAGCAAATGAAGACCCTTTGAAGTCATATTGCATGGTACCCACTCCACGGGTCTCAACTCTCCAGGTTTAAGGGATTCTTCCTTCAGGTAAAACATGCATGTGGAACCCAGTGTATGATCAACCGTGTGATTGGGAGATGTGTTCCAATATGTCTCAGTTCTCATCCCCTGGTACTCGGATGCAACATTCCAAATGCTTTACTAACACTCTCCCGGCTTGGAGAGTCAGTGCCTTTAACCTCCTGTTTGGCCCAGTGTGCAATTTCTGCGGAAGATGAACAGGAATAGGGAGGACCATTGAGAGACTAGCTGGAGGTGTCTGGACGGGCAAATTTAACTCTCATTTCCCACCAGGAAGAGGAATTAACCAAAATTTCAGCGTGCCGTGCCGGAACCAGATTATGGCCTGAAGCAATCCTGCAGTGTTGCGGCCAGCTCACAAGGAATTGAGTTGAAGAAAGGAGCTCAGGGTCACTGTAATTCACAAACCTGCACAGTTATAAATGACAGCTATCGTCCAAAAATATACTGAAGTAAGGCTGCCAAGAGGACTTGAAAGCGGGGCAGAATTGCAGGAAACCGATTTCAGGAGGTAGACTGGAATTGCATTTAAAGCACAGGAAAAGAGGCAGAATTTCGATAATGATGCAGTTGGCCAAAAAAGGACGTATGCGTTTTTTCCTGAATATATTCAGGAAAAAACGCATACGCCCTTTTTGGCCAACCAAGGGAGCTTGCAAAGGAAATCTGCACTACAATGAAGTCTCACTTCCTCCCGTCAAAAGGGCCATCTGAAAAAAGTGTAAAATCCAGAAAGGCAGGACAGGCCATGGAGAACTGGGAGCCTTGTTATCATGATGGGCGGGATGTAAATTGCCAACAGCCACTCGGGAGAAGTGTATGGTGTTTCCTGAAACATCTAAAAAACAAAGCAACAGAGCCTAGGGCACTTCCACTTATGGTCCTATAGCTTAGGGAAATTAAAATCAAAAAGACAGAGCCACCCCAAAGTTTGGGACGGCTCTGTTTACAAGAACCTCGTTTACGGTACAAGTTCAATATCGCAGAAAGTGAAAAATGGATAAAGAAGTTGTGGTACTTACGTACAATGCAATATCACTCAGCAATGACATCTATGTCATCAGGCCCGTAGCAGCATAATGAGTGGATTCAGGTATGATGATTCTAACTGAAATAAGTCACACAGAAAAAGAAACATCATAAAATGTCACTAATACTCGGAATGTGAACTTGGCTACACATGAACTGAGTTACAAAACAGAACAGTGTCTCAAGTTTAGAAAACCAACTTATGCTTGCTTAAGGGGGAAGGTGAGTTGGGGTGCTGCATAAAACCGGAGTTTGAAATTAGCACAGATACCGTTCCATAAGCCAAATATGTAATAGCCTAGACCTACCCCTTGCTCAACAAAATGGACTCAACAATGAGGTGTCACCTCACACCTGATAGAATGGGCATTATCAGAAAGTCTACAAACAAAAAATGCTGGAAAGTGTGTGGAGAAAAGCAACCCTCTTCCACTATTGTTGGGAATATAAATTGATACAGTCACTATAGAGAACAATATGGAGTTTCTTAAGAAACTAACAATAGAATTACCATATGATACAGCAATCCCAGTACTGGACATATACCCAGAGAAAACCATAAATCAAAAAGAGACATTCACCGCAATGTTCATTGCATCACTATTTACAATATCGAGGTAATGGAAGTAACCTAAATGCCCACAGACAGACGAATGCATAAAGCTGTGGTACATATATAAAATGGAATATTACTAAGCCATGAAAAGGAATGAAATTGGGTCATTTGTAGAGACGTCGATGGATCTAGAGACTGTCATACAGAGTGAAGTAAGTCAGAAAGAGAAAAACAAATCTTGTATATTCATGCATATATGTGGAACCTAGAAAAACTGTACAGATTAACCATTTTGCAAGGCATAAATAGAGCAACAGATGTAGACAACAAATGTATGGACAACAAGGGGGGAAAGCTGTTGGGGGGGTGGTGGTGGGAGGAGTTGAGAGACTGGGATTGGCATGTATACATTTATATGTATAAAATAGATAACCAATAAGAACCTGCTGTATAAAAATATAAAATAAAATTCAAAATTAAAAAAATAAAATTTAAAAAATAAAACAGAAAAAACAATTATTCCCTTCACATACATGTATTTATATGAATAAATTATTTCCATGCTTATATCTGTAAATACAAAAAAGAGGAATAAAATCTGCCTTGAACCAAAAACGAAAAAGAGAAAAAAAACACAGAACCCTCCAGTTACAGAGAGGAAAACCGTATCAGGGCACTTGCTCCAGTTGTAAACAATTCTGAAGTTGGTCAGTGGTGGGGAATCGTCTCCCATTCAGCCAGCAGCCCCCACGCAACAAGCGTCCTCATTGCAAAGCTGGGGCACCGTGCCGAGGCATCTGTGAGTAAACGTGAGCTGAGCCCCAGGCCAGTTGCTGCTGAACTATTCCCACCCGTCCCAGGTAAAACACCTGAATATATACAAGAACTTGAAAGCCTAGAGGAAGGGCCATAGAGCCACACGAGTGACAGCATGCCGGCCGACTTGGTGCCTGCAGGCCAGCCAGGATGGTCCTGGCCCTGGGTGCTCTTCTGGAAGATTTCCATTTCCCTGCCTGAGATACCCGTCCTGTCCCTGCCCCCACTGCTTTTTTCCTTCCTCACCTCTGCCCAGGGAGAAATTCCAGCAGCAGGTATGGGTGACACATCCTCTTCTTTAGCAGGTGGCAGCCTGGCAACTGCTGCAGAAAGTCCAGCAGAGCCCCACTCACACTGGGCCACCCACAAAGCCGTGGCCTCTCACTCCCTCCCACCAGCCCAGCCCCGAGACTGCTGACAGGGCAGAGAAAATGGTGTCAGGCATGGCTGCAGGGCCTCTTGCTGCCTGGAGTGGTATTTATATTGATCTCAACCCAGGCACACCTGGGGAGGGCTGGCCGGCACGGTAAGGCTGCCCAGGTCAGCCAATCATCACCCCTCAGGGGCTCACAGTTGCAGAAAATGGAACTTGCTGAACCGGCCAGGTCCAAGGAACAGGTGTGGGCTCCTGAGAGTCAGGATAGACAAGGGGCTGCAGCTTTGGCTTGTTTTCTAATCATTTTATCTGGCCCATGAGTGGGAGACAACTTCAAGAAAACCCTCTCCTAATGAGAGGAACCCAGGAGTCAGGGAGAGGAGGGGTGGGTGGTGGTTGGAAACAGAGGCCTGGTGCCCCGGGTGCAGTGGAAGTCTCTGGAAGACCAGGTGGAGGGAGGCCACACAGAGTGATGCCCAGGATCACAGACCTGTCGCAGCTGCTGTTTGTTAGTTCAAGTCCTGCTCTGAGGTGCTCTGTGTCAGCTCTGAGCGACAGGTGAGCTGGGGGTGCTCTGCAATGAGGGCTATGTGCACAGTTCCTGTGTGCCCAGCCCTGCCATGGTACCTGCAAGGGTAGCTCTGTATCCTGGGAGGGGCCTGACCACGAGAACCCGTGGGCTGGGGTGGGGGTGGGGTACCTGCCCAGGTGAGCTCCATATTCTGGGATTGGTCTGACCACGAGAGCCCCATGGGCTGCTGGGGACCTGGTAAAGGATGTCAGGACAGTCAGTGAAGCCACCGAGGATATACCTCCAGCTGCTCCTAATTCCTACACCCTGCTGGTCATTCTACCAACCACCAGGACATGGTATTCTGTATTAGTCTTCAATGATGCCTTCTTTTGTATTCCATTAGTCCCAGAGTCACAAGAAATTTTGGCTTGTGAGTGGCAGGACTCAACATACAACTAAAACAATACTTCTGGGCCGTCTTGCCCCAAGGGTGCAAAAATTCCCACACCATCTTTGGGGAAAGCTTAGCTAAAGACCTAAAAGTTCTACCTCTGGAAAAGGAAACCCTCCTTCAGTACGCAGACGACATTCTGATCGCCAGCCCTACTAAGGAGGCCTCTGAACTACCAAGCCAATAAAGGATAGAAGTTGTCCAAGAAAAAGCTCAAATATCACAGACTGCGGTAACCTGCCTGGGCTTCATTCTCACAGAAGGTCGGAGAAGCCCATCCCAGGAAAGGGAAGAAACCATTTGCAGCCTTACCCCTTTCTAAAACTAGAAGACAGCTTAGGGGTTCCTGGGGAGGCCAGGGTTTGCTGCTTCTGGATCCCTAACTACAGTCTACTAGCTGGGCCTCTATATGAAACACTGAAAGGAAAAGATGATGATCCTTTTGAATAGAATCCAGAAGTGGCCTTTCAAGAATGGAAAGAGCAGTCAATTCAGACCCTTGCCCTGGAACTCCCTAATTTAGCTAAACCCTTTGACCTTTACATTCCTGGTGAAAGGTGAATCGCCATTGGAGAATTAGTGCAAAAACTGGGACCACTTGAATTGGAACAATGCAAGAATGCCATCCAGGTAGGATAAACTACGGTCACCAAGGGGCTTGGCCCACTGCCACATCTGGCCAAGATACTGGCGGTATCTAAAAACCTGGAAATCAGCAGCCCCAAAGGCCACCTCCCTCCTAAGGGAAAAGGACCCCACGTGGTGATCCTAACCACCAACCATGCCCTGAAGTTGCAGGGTCCGCTCCGTGGGCACACCAACCTCGAGTGAGGAGGCCCTACAACTCCAACATCCAGAGAGATAACCGGGGGCAACAGGGCACCATGACGACTCATGTGAACATCACTTGACCTGGAGTTTCTCTCATAAAACAACAAGAGTGTGTCCCAAAAGAGTAGACTACTGCTTGCAGGACTTACTGCACCCAGAGGGGAGGTAATAATCTTGGCGGGGGAACCGTATATCACACTGTCACCATAGAAAAGCCTACAGACACCGTGATGATGGTGGCCAATAAGACCGGCTGGACTCCTGTTTACTTCAAAAGGCTGTTGACTCAGTGGCCATCATGGTCCTTGATCACCACTGACACTGGACTGTCTGGGAGTTGAGCGGGCAGCGCTCTGACTCCTGGTGCTGTTTGTACGTTAATTCAGGGGCCTAATTGAAGAAAGCGCAGACTACTGGTCAGAGCATCTAGGCTGGCAGAAACGGTCAGCCTAAGGTGGCCGAACAAATGTGGGGCAGGGTGAAACCGGCCCCCACAGCGTCTCTGCACATCTCTTTCCTGGACACTTAAAGGTCATTAGAATCTATAACACTTCCAATGCTGGTGCTCAGGTGGACGAGCAGGGAGGCAGGGGGCCTGGGGACAATCAACGTCACCTGGAGGCTGCTGGGGAGAAGCTCTGACCCTCGCCCCCGGGTATGAGGGCTCCCAACTCAGCACTCAGCAGTTACAGAAGAAGGGTCTGCACCCTCAGCACTCCAAGAATGAGGAACGGGACAAAAGGCAGAGGAGGGGTGTGTCCCCAGCAAAGCCCATTAAAAATCCCTGGGAGATAAAAATAGAATCTGGGCAATAAAGTCAAGTCTAACCGTTTTTATCCTTTGTGCTTTGTCTAATTTCATGTGCTCCTAGGGTCCCGCATGCAGAGGTTCCACACCCGGCACTTCAGACCAGATTTCCTAGTGCAGAATGGCTGGGACGACACCTCAGCTCCTGGGGCCCAGTGCAGACTCCGCGATATAGAGCCTGAGCTGTAGCCAACCCGGCCCTCGAGAGCTCTGCCCCCTCTCTCCCACTGACACTGACAGGATCTCTACACAGCAGCCCAGCCCACAGCCCATGGGGTAGTGCATGCTCTCACCTCTCCATTCTCTGATCAAAATATAAAGTTTCCTTTGCTTGTGAACCAAACTCAGTCTCGATCTGTTGGCCCCAATGACACTGGGCAGGGGGACACTTGTTGGGGTCCACTCTGGAGGATCAGTAACAGAAATTGAGACTATTGTAACCTCAATGAACAGATGTGTGAGCCAAACTGTAGTTAACATAGAACAGTGTATAAGGCTCAGGTAAAATAAGATGTTTCTAACACTTCCATTTGATATTTCCATCACTTTATTATAAGCAAGTTCAGTGAAAAGGTTTGTCTTATTTGTCAGGTCAATATTAGAGAAACGAAGTGATTTCTTTCCAAGGATGTACATCTAATAATCTTGGTTAAAGCTTCAATCTTGTTTTAAATGCTTTTCCATTGAAAATGATACCTCTCTTTCAGCTCCCCCATTTCTGAGAAGTATAAAATCTTATAATTTATTATTACCAAAGGGGAAAGGTGGGAGGAGGGATAAATTAACAGTTTGGGATTAACACATACACACTGCTATGTATAAAATAGATCATCAACAAGGAACTACTGTATAGCACAGGGAACTACACTCAACATTTTGCAATAAGCTATAAGGGGAAATAATCTGAAAAAGAATAGATATTTTTATTGACATCATCTATCAATGACAGTTAAAGTGTAACCTAAGGGAAGCTGGTGGTGAGTGCTTCTGACCCTGAAGACTTCAATCATCTAAAGTTTGGACTCTGCCTACTTCCCAAGGCCCTTAATGAACATATGTGTAGCCGTAGCTTAAAAAATTCCCCAGTTTGGGTTTCGGGGAGACACTGATTTTGAAAAAGCCCTGGTGTTCTCCTTACATGAATGGGACTCTTCCTACTGCTAAAACATGTCTGTCACACCCAGAGGATGGTATACCATCTGATCGGGAAGAGTTTGGAAAAGGCATCTCATCTCCTCATCTCCTGGTGCTCGGGTTCACCCCTCCAGCGTCTTTACTAACAGTCTCCCCACTTGGAGATGTCAGCACTGTCAACATCCTGTTGTGTACAGTTTGGAATTTGTCCAGAGGATGAAGCGGAAGGATGAGGAACAAAGAGAGACAAGTCCTAGGTGTTCAGACAGGCACATGTCACTCTAATTTCCAATCAGGAAGACGAATTGACCAAAGGCTAAGATTGCCCATGGAAACAGTATAGGGCTTGAGGAAATCCCACTGCTTTGTGGCCAGTTCCCATAAACACAAGTTGAACAATGGAACTCAGGGGCAGTAAAATTCACGAAACTGCAGAGTTGAAAATATCCATCACTGAAAAATGTCTTGAGGAAAGTCAGAGAAAAGGACTTGTAAGCAAGGGAGAATGGCAGGAAAGGGATTTGAGGAGGTAGAAAGGACTCGCCATTAAGCACAAGAAAAGGAGCTGAACATTGCCAACATTGCAGTTGGCCAAAAAGGGTGTATGCGTTTTTTTCTGTATATATTCAAGAAAAGGGCATACACTTTTTTAGCCAACCAAACAGGTGGGCACTGGAAGTCAATACTACAAAAGATATCACTTCGCATCAGTCAGAAGAACCATCCTCATAAAGCGTAAACAACAGAAATGCAGGACAGGGCAAGGAGAAGAGGGAGCCCTGTGAGACTTATAGTGGAAATGTATATTGCCAACGGCCATTCTGGAGAAGTGTATTGTGTTTACTAAAGCATCTAAAAAATGAGCTACAGAGCATAGGGCACTTGCACTCATGGGCGTATATCTTGGGAAAAACAAAAATTGAGAGGACACAGGCACCCCAATGTTTACCCCCTCTCTGTTTAAAAGATCCTCGACTAGGATAAAACTTAAATGTCTCTGGAGGGAAAAAATGGATAGAGATGTGGTACTTAGGTAGAGTGGAATATTATTCAGCCTGGAAATCAATGAAATATGGCCAGTTGTAACAACTCCGGAGGAGTTACGTATGATCTTTCTAAGTGACATAATTCAAAAAGAAAAAGACACATATCATAAGATATCACTTAAAGGTGGAATCCAAAATGGCTACACATGAAATAAATTACAAAACAAAAACATAGTCAAATATGTAGAAAACACGCATAAGGCTGCTAAACGGGAAAGGTGGGGAGGGGTGAGGCATCATCCAGGAGGTTGAAATTAGCAAAGATACCATTCCAAATACCAAACTGATAATCAACAAGGCCTACACGGTAGCTAAAAGAACTGCACTCAGCACATTCAAGTCACTGGAAAAGAATATATACGACTGGTAAGAATCTGAAAAAGAATTTACTGATGTCTCTCTGTACGTGAATCAAGTGGATGTACAGCAGCAAGAAACAGAGCTTTGAAAATCAGCTGTAACCAATATAGTAATAAATTGAAAAAAATAAACGACAGAGAGACAGAGAAAACCTCTTACAACTTTTCCTCAGGGATGGTGATGCAACATGGATTGAACACATCTAGACCCACAGCAGGATGAGACATAAGGATGGAAACTGTTTGCACTAAGAGAAATGTGAGGTTGGGTGAGGAAATGCACACCCTTTAAAGTAATACTACCTGGTACCCATTCAATGGGTCCCAAATCTGCAGGTTCAAGGGATCTTCCTACAGCTAAAACATGCATGGAAAACCCAGAGGACTGTACACCATGTGATCGGGAGATGTGTCTAAAATGCAGCTCATTTATCCTCTCCTGGTGCTCCTGTTCACCATTCCAGCCACGTTACTTAGAATCTCCCCACTTGGAGAATCAGCACATTTAAACATCTGTTTCACACATTTTGCAAATTGTGAGGAGGATGAACGGGAAGAGGGGGAACCAATGAGAGAATAGTTGTAGGGGTTTGGACGGGCACATATCACTCTAATTTCCCATTAAGAATAAGAATTGAAAAAAGGCTCAGCCCGCCTCGCCGGAGCCAAAATAGGGCCTGAAGCAATCCTGCGGGTTTGAGGCCAGCTCACAAAAGAGCAACTTAAAAAATGGAGCTCAGGGTCACTGCAATTCACAAACCTGCAGAGTTATAAATGAAAACTAACGTCCAAAAATATGTTGAGGTAAGGCAAAGAAGAGGATCTGAATGCAAGACAGAATTGCAAGATTTCAAGAGATAGATTGGACTCGTCTTTAAAGCACATGAAAAGCGGCAGAATTTCGACAATGATGCAGTTGGCCCAAAAGGGCGTATGCGTTTTTTCCTGATTATATCCAGGAAAAAACGCATACGCACTTTATGGGCAACAAAGCAAGCAAGCAATGCAAATGTGCACAACAAAGAAGTCTCATTTCCCACCGGTCAAAAGGGCCATCCTAAAAAATTGTAAAAACCAGAAATGCAGGACAGGCCATGGAGAACAGGGAGCCTTTATACGCTGATGGGCAGTGTGTAAACTGCCGAGAGCCACTCTGGAGAAGTGTATGGTGGTTCCTAAATCATCTAAAAAACAGAGCTACAGAGCATAGGACACTTCCAATCATGGGAGTATATCTAGGGAAGTCTAAAAATCAACAAGACACAAGCACACCACAGTTTAGGGCTACTCTGTTTACAAGAACCTCAACTTCAGTACACCTTAAATATCCCAGGAAAGAGAACAATGGATAAAGAAGATGTGGTACTTATGTACAATGGAATATCTCTTCACCATGAAATCAATGTAATAAGGCTAGTAGAAGGATAAAGAGTGGATTTAGGTCCGATAATACTACTTGAAATAAGTCAAACAGAAAAAGAAACATATCATAAGATATCACTTATAGAGGGAGGGTAAATATGGCTGCACAAGAAATGAATTACAGAACAGAACAGTGTCTCACATGTAGAA
Source organism: Orcinus orca (assembly GCF_937001465.1). Lineage (NCBI taxonomy): Eukaryota > Metazoa > Chordata > Mammalia > Artiodactyla > Delphinidae > Orcinus > Orcinus orca. The sequence continues at coordinate 1,266,173 of NW_026044101.1, forward strand.
AACACACTTATGTCAGCTTAAGGGGAAAGGAGAGGTGGGGTGATGCATAAAACCAGAGTTTCAAATTAGCACAGATACCGTTCAATAAACCAAATAGATATTAGAAAAGATCTACACCTTGCTCAATGAACTGGCCTCAACACACCCTATACACCGCAGAGAAATATATCTGAGTAATAAGAATCTTAAAACCCATGTATTGATATATCTCCATAAGGGAATCAAGTGTGTGCAGAGCGGCACAAACACAGCAGTGAAAATGAGCTAAACCCCATTATAGAAATAAATTTTATAAACAAAACGCAGAAACAATGAAAGAGAGAAAAATTCTTACAAAATTTGCTCAGGGGCTGTGATGCAACCTGGATTGACCACATATAAACCCACAGCTGGATAAGACATAAGGCTGGACACTTGGGGCTGAGAGGATTTCTGACCTTTGGTGAGCAACTGCCAAAAGTTTAATGCAATACTTCATGCTACTCATTCCAAGGGTCCCAAAACTCCAGGTTGAAGGGAATCTTCCTACAGCTAAACCATGCTTGGGAAACCCAGCGACTGGTATACCATATGATTGGGAAAGGTTTCTAAAACACACATCATTTTTCCTCTCCTGGGGCTCCAGATCGACATTCCAGCCGCTTTACTAACAATATCCCCACATGGAGAGCCAATGCCTTTAAGTTCTGGTATCGCACAGTCTGCAGTTAGTGCGGAGGATGAATGGGAATAGGGGGAACCAGTGAGAAACTAGCTGTAGCGGTTTCAATGGGCACATGTCACTCTAATTTCACATCAGTAAGAAGAATAAACCAAAGGCACAGCAAGGTGCCCCAGAAGAAGAATAGGGCCTGAAGGAATCCTGTGGTTATGAGGCAAGATCACAAAAATAAGAGCTGAAAAATGGAGCTAAGGGCCACTGCAATTCAAAAACCTGCAGAGTTATAAAGGCCAACTATTTTCAAAAAATATATTGAGATAAGGCTATGAACAGGCATTGAAAGCAAGGCACAATTGCAGGAAACCGATTTCAGGAGGTAGACTGGAATTGCATTTAAAGCATAGGAAAAGAGGCAGAACGTCGACAATGATGCACTTGGCCAAAAAGGGCGTATGCGTTTTTTCCTGAATATATTCAGGAAAAAACGCATACGCCCTTTTTGGCCAACCAAGCAAGCTTGCAAAGGAAATCTACACTACAATGAAGTCTCACTTCCCCCCGGTCAAAAGGGGATCTGAAAAAAGTGTAAACTCCAGAAAGGCAGGACAGGCCATGGAGAACTGGGAGCCTTGTCATGCTGATGGGCGGGATGTAAATGGCCAACAGCCACTCAGGAGAAGTGTATGGTGTTTCCTGAAACATCTAAAAAACAAAGCAACAGAGCCTAGTGCACTTCCACTTATGGTCCTATAGCTTAGGGAAATTAAAATCCAAAAGACACAGCCACCCCAAAGTTTGGGACGGCTCTGTTTACAAGAACCTCGTTTATGGTACAAGTTCAATATCGCAGAAAGCGAAAAATGGATAAAGAAGTTGTGGTACTTACGTACAATGCAATATCACTCAGCAATGAAATCTATGTCATCCGGCCCGTAGCAGCATAATGAGTGGATTCAGCTATGATGATTCTAACTGAAATAAATCACACAGAAAAAGAAACATCATAAGATATCACTAATACACGGAAAGTAAACTTGGCTACACAGGAACTGGATTACAAAAGAGAACAGGGTCTCAAATTTAGAAAACCAACTTATGCTTGCTTAAGGGGAAAGGTGAGTTGGGGTGCTGCATAAAACCAGAGATTGAAATGAGCACAGATAAAGTTCCTTAAGCCAAATATGGAATAGACAAGAGCTAGTCCTTGCTCAATGAAATGGAATCAACACCCCATATTAAACGCCTAAAAATGTACCTGACTAGTAAGTATCTTAAAACCTATGGATTGCTATGTCTCTGAAAGAGAATCAAGTGTGTGTACAGGGGCATAAACACAGCAGTGATAGGATTCGAGAGGTTCGGTGAAGAAATGAAGACCCTTTGAAGTCATATTGCATGGTACCCATTCCACGGGTCTCAACTCTCCAGGTTTAAGGGATTCTTCCTTCAGCTAAAACATGCATGTGGAACCCAGAGTATGATCAACCATGTGATCGGGAGACGTGTTCCAATATGTCTCAGTTCTCATCCCCTGGTACTCGGGTGCAACATTCCAGACGCTTTACTAACACTCTACCGACTTGGAGAGTCAGTGCCTTTAACCTCCTGTTTGGCCCAGTTTGCAATTTCTGTGGAAGATGAACAGGAATAGGGAGAACCAATGAGCGACTAGCTGGAGGTGTCTGGACGGGCAAATTTAACTCTCATTTCCCACCAGGAAGAGGAATTAACCAAAGGCTCAGCATGCCGTGCCGGAACCAGATTAGGGCCTGAAGCAATCCTGCGGTGTTGCGGCCAGCTCACAAGAAAGCGAGTTGAAGAAAGGAGCTCGGGGCACTGTAATTCACAAACCTGCAGAGTTATAAATGACAGCTATCGTCCAAAAATATCCTGAAGTAAGGCTGCCTAGAGGACTTGAAAGCGGGGCAGAATTGCAGGAAGCCGATTTCAGTAGGTAGACTGGAATTGCATTTAAAGCATAGGAAAAGAGGCAGAACGTCGACAATGATGCACTTGGCCAAAAAGGGCGTATGCGTTTTTTCCTGAATATATTCAGGAAAAAACTCATACGCCCTTTTTGGCCAACCAAGCAAGCTTGCAAAGGAAATCTGCACTACAATGAAGTCTCACTTCCCCCCGGTCAAAAGGGCCATCTGAAAAAAGTATAAAATCCAGAAAGGCAGGACAGGCCATGGAGAACTGGGAGCCTTGTTATGCTGATGGGCGGGATGTAAATTGCCACCAGCCACTCAGGAGAAGTGTATGGTGTTTCCTGAAACATCTAAAAAACAAAGCAACAGAGCCTAGGGCACTTCCACTTATGGTCCTATAGCTTAGGGAAATTAAAATCAAAAAGACACAGCCACCCCAAAATTTGGGACGGCTCTGTTTACAGGAACCTGTTCTGCAGCACAAGTTAAATATGCCAGAGAGCAAATAATGGATAAAGAAGTTGCGGTGCTTATGTACAACAGAATACCTCTCAGCAATGAAAACTATGTCACCAGTCCCGTGCCAGCATAATGACTGGATTGAGGCATGGTGATTCTAAGTGAAAAAAGTCACACAGAAAAGGAAACATCATAAGGTACCACTAATACATGGAATGAGAACTTGGCTACACATGAACTGAATTACAAAACAGAACAGGGTCTCATGTTTAGAAAACCAACTTATGCTTGCTTAAGGGGGAAGGTGAGTTGGGGTGCTGCATAAAACCAGAGAATGAAATTAGCACAGATACCGTTCCATAAGCTAAATATGTAATAGACAAGACCTACCCCTTGCTCAAGGAAATGGACTCAACAATGAGGTATCACCTCACACCTGGTAGAATGGGCATCATCAGAATATCTACAAACAAAAAATTCTGGAAAGGGTGTGGAGAAAAGGAACCCTCTTCCACTATTGTTGGGAATATAAATTGATACAGTCACTATGGAGAACAATATGGAGTTTCTTAAGAAACTAACAGTAGAATTACCATATGATACAGCAATCCCAGTTCTGGACATATACCCAGACAAAACCATAAATCAAAAAGAGACATTCACCGCAATGTTCATTGCCTCACTCTTTACAATATCGAGGTAATGGAAGCAACCTAAATGCCCACAGACAGACGAATGCATAAAGCTGTGGTACATATATAAAATGGAATATTACTAAGCCATGAAAAGGAATGAAATTGGGTCATTTGTAGAGACGTCGATGGATCTAGAGACTGTCATACAGAGTGAAGTAAGTCAGAAAGAGAAAAACAAATCTTGTATATTCATGCATATATGTGGAACCTAGAAAAACTGTACAGGTTAACCATTTTGCAAGGCATAAATAGAGCAACACATGTAGACAACAAACGTATGGACAACAAGGGGGGAAAGCTGTTGGGGTGGTGGTGGTGGGAGGAGTTGAGAGACTGGGATTGGCATGTATACATTTATATGTATAAAATAGATAACCAATAAGAACCTGGTGTATAAAAATATAAAATAAAATTCAAAATTAAAAAGAAATAAAATTTTAAAAATAAAACAGAAAAAACAATTATTCCCTTCACATACATGTATTTATATGAATAAATTATTTCCATGCTTATATCTGTAAATACAAAAAAGAGGAATAAAATCAACCTTGAACCAAAAACGAAAAAGAGAAAAAAAACACAGAACCCACCAGTTCCACAGAGGAAAACCGTATCAGGGCACTTGCTCCAGTTGTAAACAATTCTGAAGTTGGTCAGTGGTGGGGAATCGTCTCCCATTCAGCCAGCAGCCCCCACGCAACAAGCATCCTCATTGCAAAGCTGGAGCACCGTGCCGAGGCATCTGTGAGTAAACGTGAGCTGAGCCCCAGGCCAGTTGCTGCTGAACTATTCCCACCCGTCCCAGGTAAAACACCTGAATATATACAAGGACTTGAAAGCCTAGAGGAAGGGCCATAGAGCCACACGAGTGACAGCATGCCAGCCGACTTGGTGCCTGCAGGCCAGCCAGGATGGTCCTGGCCCTGGGTGCTCTTCTGGAAGATTTCCATTTCCCTGCCTGAGATACCCGTCCTGTCCCTGCCCCCACTGCCTTTTTCCTTCCTCACCTCTGCCCAGGGAGAAATTCCAGCAGCAGGTATAGGTGACACATCCTCTTCTTTAGCAGGTGGCAGCCTGGCAACTGCTGCAGAAAGTCCAGCAGAGCCCCACTCACACTGGGCCACCCACAAAGCCGTGGCCTCTCACTCCCTCCCACCAGCCCAGCCCCGAGACTGCTGACAGGGCAGAGAAAATGGTGTCAGGCATGGCTGCAGGGGCTCTTGCTGCCTGGAGTGGTATTTATATTGATCTCAACCCAGGCACACCTGGGGAGGGCTGGCCGGCACAGTAAGGCTGCCCAGGTCAGCCAATCATCACCCCTCAGGGGCTCACAGTTGCAGAAAATGGAACTTGCTGAACTGGCCAGGTCCAAGGAACAGGTGTGGGCTCCTGAGAGTCAGGATAGACAAGGGGCTGCAGCTTTGGCTTGTTTTCTAATCATTTTATCTGGCCCATGAGTGGGAGACAACTTCAAGAAAACCCTCTCCTAATGAGAGGAACCCAGGAGTCAGGGAGAGGAGGGGTGGGTGTTGGTTGGAGACAGAGGCCTGGTGCCCCGGGTGCAGTGGAAGTCTCTGGAAGACCAGGTGGAGGGAGGCCGCACAGAGTGATGTCCAGGGTCACAGACCTGTCGCAGCTGCTGTTTGTTAGTTCAAGTCCTGCTCTGAGGTGCTCTGTGTCACCTCTGAGCGACAGGTGAGCTGGGGGTGCTCTGCAATGAGGGCTATGTGCACGGTTCCTGTGTGCCCAGCCCTGCCACGGTACCTGCAAGGGTAGCTCTGTATCCTGGGAGGGGCCTGACCACGAGAGCCCCGTGGGCTGGGGTGGAAGTGGGGTACCTGCCCAGGTGAGCTCCATATTCTGGGATTGGTCTGACCACGAGAGCCCCATGGGCTGCTGGGGACCTGGTAAAGGATGTCAGGACAGTCAGTGAAGCCACCGAGGATATACCTCCAGCTGCTCCTAATTCCTACACCCTGCTGGTCATTCTACCAACCACCAGGACATGGTATTCTGTATTAGTCTTCAATGATGCCTTCTTTTGTATTCCATTAGTCCCAGAGTCACAAGAAATTTTGGCTTGTGAGTGGCAGGACTCAACATACAACTAAAACAATACTTCTGGGCCGTCTTGCCCCAAGGGTGCAAAAATTCCCACACCATCTTTGGGGAAAGCTTAGCTAAAGACCTAAAAGTTCTACCTCTGGAAAAGGAAACCCTCCTTCAGTACGCAGACGACATTCTGATCACCAGCCCTACTAAGGAGGCCTCTGAACTACCAAGCCAATAAAGGATAGAAGTTGTCCAAGAAAAAGCTCAAATATCACAGTCTGCGGTGACCTGCCTGGGCTTCATTCTCACAGAAGGTCAGAGAAGCCCATCCCAGGAAAGGAAAGAAACCATTTTCAGCCTTACCCCTTTCTAAAACTAGAAGACAGCTTAGGGGTTCCTGGGGAGGCCAGGGTTTGCTGCTTCTGGATCCCTAACTACAGTCTACTAGCTGGGCCTCTATATGAAACACTGAAAGGAAAAGATGATGATCCTTTTGAATAGAATCCAGAAGTGGCCTTTCAAGAATGGAAAGAGCAGTCAATTCAGTCCCTTGCCCTGGAACTCCCTAATTTAGCTAAACCCTTTGACCTTTACATTCCCGGTGAAAGGTGAATCGCCATTGGAGAATTAGTGCAAAAACTGGGACCACTTGAAATGGAACAATGCAAGAATGCCATCCAGGTAGGATAAACTACGGTCACCAAGGGGCTTGGCCCACTGCCACATCTGGCCAAGATACTGGCGGTATCTAAAAACCTGGAAATCAGCAGCCCCAAAGGCCACCTCCCTCCTAAGGGAAAAGGACCCCACGTGGTGATCCTAACCACCAACCATGCCTTGAAGTTGCAGGGTTCGCTCTGTGGGCACACCAACCTCGAGTGAGGAGGCCTTCCAACTCCAACATCCAGAGAGATAACCGGGGGCAACAGGGCACCATGACGACTCATGTGAACATCACTTGACCTGGAGTTTCTCTCATAAAACAACAAGAGTGTGTCCCAAAAGAGTAGACTACTGCTTGCAGGACTTACTGCACCCAGAGGGGAGGTAATAATCTTGGCGGGGGAACCGTATATCACACTGTCACCATAGAAAAGCCTACAGACACCGTGATGATGGTGGCCAATGAGACTGCTGGACTCCTGTTTACTTCAAAAGGCTGTTGACTCAGTGGCCATCATGGTCCTTGATCACCACTGACCCTGGACTGTCTGGGAGTTGAACGGGCAGGGCTCTGACTCCTGGTGCTGTTTGTACGTTAATTCAGGGGCCTAATTGAAGAAAGCGCAGACTACTGGTCAGAGCATCTAGGCTGGCAGAAACGGTCAGCCTAAGGTGGCCGAACAAATGTGGGGCGGGGTGAAACCGGCCCCCACAGTGTCTCTGCACATCTCTTTCCTGGACACTTAAAGGTCATTAGAATCTATAACACTTCCAATGCTGGTGCTCAGGTGGACAAGCAGGGAGGCAGGGGGCCTGGGGACAATCAACGTCACCTGGAGGCTGCTGGGGAGAAGCCCTGACCCTCGCCCCCGGGTATGAGGGCTCCCAACTCAGCACTCAGCAGTTACAGAAGAAGGGTCTGCACCCTCAGCACTCCAAGAATGAGGAATGGGACAAAAGGCAGAGGAGGGGTTTGTCCCCAGCAAAGCCCATTAAAAATCCCTGGGAGATAAAAATAGAATCTGGGCAATAAAGTCAAGTCTAACCGTTTTTATCCTTTGTGCTTTGTCTAATTTCATGTGCTCCTAGGGTCCCGCATGCAGAGGTTCCACACCCGGCACTTCAGACCAGATTTCCTAGTGCAGAATGGCTGGGACGACACCTCAGCTCCTGGGGCCCAGTGCAGACTCCGCGATATAGAGCCTGAGCTGCAGCCAACCCGGCCCTCGAGAGCTCCGCCCCCTCCCTCCCACTGACTCTGACAGGATCTCTACACAGCAGCCCAGCCCACAGCCCACGGGGTAGTGCATGCTCTCACCTCTCCATTCTCTGATCAAAATATAAAGTTTCCTTTGCTTGTGAACCAAACTCAGTCTCGATCTGTTGGCCCCAATGACACTGGGCAGGGGGACACTTGTTGGGGTCCACTCTGGAGGATCAGTAACAGAAATTGAGACTATTGTAACCTCAATGAACAGATGTGTGAGCCAAACTGTAGTTAACATAGAACAGTGTATAAGGCTCAGGTAAAATAAGATGTTTCTAACACTTCCATTTGATATTTCCATCACTTTATTATAAGCAAGTTCAGTGAAAAGGTTTGTCTTATTTGTCAGGTCAATATTAGAGAAACGAAGTGATTTCTTTCCAAGGATGTACATCTAATAATCTTGGTTAAAGCTTCAATCTTGTTTTAAATGCTTTTCCATTGAAAATGATACCTCTCTTTCAGGTCCCCCATTTCTGAGAAGTATAAAATCTTATAATTTATTATTACCAAAGGGGAAAGGTGGGAGGAGGGATAAATTAACAGTTTGGGATTAACACATACACACTGCTATGCATAAAATAGATCATCAACAAGGAACTACTGTATAGCACAGGGAACTACACTCAACATTTTGCAATAAGCTATAAGGGGAAATAATCTGAAAAAGAATAGATATTTTTATTGACATCATCTATCAATGACAGTTAAAGTGTAACCTAAGGGAAGCTGGTGGTGAGTGCTTCTGACCCTGAAGACTTCAATCATCTAAAGTTTGGACTCTGCCTACTTCCCAAGGCCCTTAATGAACATATGTGTAGCCGTAGCTTAAAAAATTCCCCAGTTTGGGTTTCGGGGAGACACTGATTTTGAAAAAGCCCTGGTGTTCTCCTTACATGAATGGGACTCTTCCTACTGCTAAAACATGTCTGTCACACCCAGAGGATGGTATACCGTCTGATCGGGAAGAGTTTGGAAAAGGCATCTCATCTCCTCATCTCCTGGTGCTCGGGTTCACCCCTCCAGCGTCTTTACTAACAGTCTCCCCACTTGGAGATGTCAGCACTGTCAACATCCTGTTGCGTACAGTTTGGAATTTGTCCAGAGGATGAAGCGGAAGGATGAGGAACAATGAGAGACAAGTCCTAGGTGTTCAGACAGGCACATGTCACTCTAATTTCCAATCAGGAAGACGAATTGACCAAAGGCTAGGGTTGCCCATGGAAACAGTATAGGGCTTGAGGAAATCCTGCTGCTTTGTGGCCAGTTCCCATAAACACAAGTTGAACAATGGAACTCAGGGGCAGTAAAATTCACGAAACTGCAGAGTTGAAAATATCCATCACTGAAAAATGTCTTGAGGAAAGTCAGAGAAAAGGACTTGTAAGCAAGGGAGAATGGCAGGAAAGGGATTTGAGGAGGTAGAAAGGACTCGCCATTAAGCACAAGAAAAGGAGCTGAACATTGCCAACATTGCAGTTGGCCAAAAAGGGTGTATGCGTTTTTTTCTGTATATATTCAAGAAAAGGGCATACACTTTTTTAGCCAACCAAACAGGTGGGCACTGGAAGTCAATACTACAAAAGATATCACTTCGCATCAGTCAGAAGAGCCATCCTCATAAAGCGTAAACAACAGAAATGCAGGACAGGGCAAGGAGAAGAGGGAGCCCTGTGAGACTTATAGTGGAAATGTATATTGCCAACGGCCATTCTGGAGAAGTGTACTGTGTTTACTAAAGCATCTAAAAAATGAGCTACAGAGCATAGGGCACTTGCACTCATGGGCGTATATCTTGGGAAAAACAAAAATTGAGAGGACACAGGCACCCCAATGTTTACCCCCTCTCTGTTTAAAAGATCCTCGACTAGGATATAATTGAAATGTCTCTGGAGGGAAAAAATGGATAGAGATGTGGTACTTAGGTAGAGTGGAATATTATTCAGCCTGGAAATCAATGAAATATGGCCAGTTGTAACAACTCCGGAGGAGTTACGTATGATCTTTCTAAGTGACATAATTCAAAAAGAAAAAGACACATATCATAAGATATCACTTAAAGGTGGAATCCAAAATGGCTACACATGAAATAAATTACAAAACAAAAACATAGTCAAATATGTAGAAAACACGCATAAGGCTGCTAAAAGGGAAAGGTGGGGAGGGGTGAGGCATCATCCAGGAGGTTGAAATTAGCAAAGATACCATTCCAAATACCAAACTGATAATCAACAAGGCCTACACGGTAGCTAAAAGAACTGCACTCAACACACTCAAGTCACCGGAAAAGAATATATACGACTGGTAAGAATCTGAAAAAGAATTTACTGATGTCTCTCTGTACGTGAATCAAGTGGATGTACAGTAGCAAGAAACAGAGCTTTGAAAATCAGCTGTAACCAATATAGTAATAAATTGAAAAAAATAAATGACAGAGAGACAGAGAAAACCTCTTACAACTTTTCCTCAGGGACGGTGATGCAACATGGATTGAACACATCTAGACCCACAGCAGGATGAGACATAAGGCTGGAAACTGTTTGCACTAAGAGAAATGTGAGGTTGGGTGAGGAAATGCACACCCTTTAAAGTAATACTACCTGGTACCCATTCAATGGGTCCCAAATCTGCAGGTTCAAGGGATCTTCCTACAGCTAAAACATGCATGGAAAACCCAGAGGACTGTACACCATGTGATCGGGAGATGTGTCTAAAATGCAGCTCATTTATCCTCTCCTGGTGCTCCTGTTCACCATTCCAGCCACGTTACTTAGAATCTCCCCACTTGGAGAATCAGCACATTTAAACATCTGTTTCACACATTTTGCAAATTGTGAGGAGGATGAACGGGAAGAGGGGGAACCAATGAGAGAATAGTTGTAGGGGTTTGGACGGGCACATATCACTCTAATTTCCCATTAAGAATAAGAATTGAAAAAAGGCTCAGCCCGCCTCGCCGGAGCCAAAATAGGGCCTGAAGCAATCCTGCGGGTTTGAGGCCAGCTCACAAAAGAGCAACTTAAAAAATGGAGCTCAGGGTCACTGCAATTCACAAACCTGCAGAGTTATAAATGAAAACTAACGTCCAAAAATATGTTGAGGTAAGGCAAAGAAGAGGATCTGAATGCAAGACAGAATTGCAAGAAACAGATTTCAAGAGATAGATTGGACTCGTCTTTAAAGCACATGAAAAGCGGCAGAATTTCGACAATGATGCAGTTGGCCCAAAAGGGCGTATGCGTTTTTTCCTGATTATATCCAGGAAAAAACGCATACGCACTTTATGGGCAACGAAGCAAGCAAGCAATGCAAATGTGCACAACAAAGAAGTCTCATTTCGCACCGGTCAAAAGGGCCATCCTAAAAAATTGTAAAAACCAGAAATGCAGGACAGGCCATGGAGAACAGGAAGCCTTTATACGCTGATGGGCAGTGTGTGAACTGCCGAGAGCCACTCTGGAGAAGTGTATGGTGGTTCCTAAATCATCTAAAAAACAGAGCTACAGAGCATAGGACACTTCCAATCATGGGAGTATATCTAGGGAAGTCTAAAAATCAACAAGACACAAGCACACCACAGTTTAGGGCTACTCTGTTGACAAGAACCTCAACTTCAGTACACCTTAAATATCCCAGGAAAGAGAACAATGGATAAAGAAGATGTGGTACTTATGTACAATGGAATATCTCTTCACCATGAAATCAATGTAATAAGGCTAGTAGAAGGATAAAGAGTGGATTTAGGTCCGATAATACTACTTGAAATAAGTCAAACAGAAAAAGAAACATATCATAAGATATCACTTATAGAGGGAGGGTAAATATGGCTGCACAAGAAATGAATTACAGAACAGAACAGTGTCTCACATGTAGAAAACACACTTATGTCAGCTTAAGGGGAAAGGAGAGGTGGGGTGATGCATAAAACCAGAGTTTGAAATTAGCACAGATACCGTTCAATAAACCAAATAGATATTAGAAAAGATCTACACCTTGCTCAATGAACTGGCCTCAACACACCCTATACACCACAGAGAAATATATCTGAGTAATAAGAATCTTAAAACCCATGTATTGATATATCTCCATAAGGGAATCAAGTGTGTGCAGAGTGGCACAAACACAGCAGTGAAAATGAGCTAAACCCCATTATAGAAATAAATTTTAAAAACAAAATGCAGAAACAATGAAAGAGAGAAAAATTCTTACAAAATTCGCTCAGGGGCTGTGATGCAACCTGGATTGACCACATATAAACCCACAGCTGGATAAGACATAAAGCTGGACACTTGGGGCTGAGAGGATTGGTGAGCTTTGGTGAGCAACTGCCAAAAGTTTAATGCAATACTTCATGCTACTCATTCCAAGGGTCCCAACACTCCAGGTTGAACGGAATCTTCCTACAGCTAAACCATGCTTAGGAAACCCAGCGACTGGTATACCATATGATCGGGAAAGGTTTCTAAAACGCACCTCATTTTTCCTCTCCTGGGGCTCCAGATCGACATTCCAGCCGCTTTACTAACAATATCCCCACATGGAGAGTCAATGCCTTTAAGTTCTGGTAACGCACAGTCTGCAGTTAGTGCAGAGGATGAATGGGAATAGGGGGAACCAGTGAGAAACTAGCTGTAGCGGTTTCAATGGGCACATGTCACTCTAATTTCACATCAGTAAGAAGAATAAACCAAAGGCACAGCAAGGTGCCCCAGAAGAAGAATAGGGCCTGAAGGAAACCTGTGGTTATGCGGCAAGATCACAAAAATAAGAGCTGAAAAATGGAGCTAAGGGCCACTGCAATTCAAAAACCTGCAGAGTTATAAAGGCCAACTATTTTCAAAAAATATATTGAGATAAGGCTATGAAGAGGCATTGAAATCAAGGCACAATTGCAGGAAACCAATTTCAGGAGGTAGACTGGAATTGCATTTAAAGCATAGGAAAAGAGGCAGAACGTCGACAATGATGCACTTGGCCAAAAAGGGTGTATGCGTTTTTTCCTGAATATATTCAGGAAAAAACGCATACGTCCTTTTTGGCCAACCAAGCAAGCTTGCAAAGGAAATCTGCACTATGATGAAGTCTCACTTCCCCCCGTCAAAAGGGCCATCTGAAAAAAGTGTAAAATCCAGAAAGGCAGGACAGGCCATGGAGAACTGGGAGCATTGTTATGCTGATGGGCGGGATGTAAATTGCCAACAGCCACTGGGGAGAAGTCTATGGTGTTTCCTGAAACATCTAAAAAACAAAGCAACAGAGCCTAGGGCACTTCCACTTATGGTCCTATAGCTTAGGGAAATTAAAATCAAAAAGACTCAGCCACCCCAAAGTTTGGGATGGCTCTGTTTACAAGATCCTCGTTTACGGTACAAGTTCAATATCGCAGAAAGTGAAAAATGGATAAAGAAGTTGTGGTACTTACGTACAATGCAATATCACTCAGCAATGAATTCTATGTCATCAGGCCCATAGCAGCATAATGAGTGGATTCAGGTATGATGATTCTAACTGAAATAAGTCACACAGAAAAAGAAACATCATAAGATATCACTAATACACGGAATGTAAACTTGGCTACACAGGAACTGGATTACAAAACAGAACAGGGTCTCAAATGTAGAAAATCAACTTATGCTTGCTTAAGGGGAAAGGTGAGTTGGGGTGCTGCATAAAACCAGAGATTGAAATGAGCACAGATAAATTTCCTTAAGCCAAATATGGAATAGACAAGAGCTACTCCTTGCTCAATGAAATGGGCTCAACACCCCATATTAAACATCTAAAAATGTAGCTGACTAGTAAGTATCTTAAAACCTATGGATTGCTATGTCTCCGAAAGAGAATCAAGCATGTGTACAGGGGCATAAACGCAGCAGTGATAGGATTGGAGAGGTTCGGTGAGCAAACGAAGACCCTTTGAAGTCATATTGCATGGTACCCATTCCACGGGTCTCAACTCTCCATGTTTAACGGATTCTTCCTTCAGCTAAAACATGCATGTGGAACCCAGAGTATGATCAACTGTGTGATCAGGAGACGTGTTCCAATATGTCTCAGTTCTCGTCCCCTGGTACTCGGGTGCAGCATTCCAGACGCTTAACTAATACTCTCCCGACTTGGAGAGTCAGTGCCTTTAACCTCCTGTTTGGCCCAGTTTGCAATTTCTGTGGAAGATGAACAGGAATAGGGAGAACCAATGAGAGACTAGCTGGAGGTTTCTGGACGGGCAAATTTAACTCTCATTTCCCACCAGGAAGAGGAATTAACCAAAGGCTCAGCGTGCCGTGCCGGAACGAGATTAGGGCCTGAAGCAATCATGCGGTGTTGCGGCCAGCTCACAAGAAAGCGAGTTGAAGAAAGGAGCTCATGGGCACTGTAATTCACAAACCTGCAGAGTTATAAATGACAGCTATCATCCAAAAATATACTGAAGTAAGCTTGCCAAGAGGACTTGAAAGTGGGGCAGAATTGCAGTAAACCGATTTCAGGAGGTAGACTGGAATTGCATTTAAAGCATAGGAAAAGAGGCAGAACGTCGACAATGATGCACTTGGCCAAAAAGGGCATATGCGTTTTTTCCTGAATATATTCAGGAAAAAACGCATATGCCCTTTTTGGCCAACCAAGCAAGCTTGCAAAGGAAATCTGCACTACAATGAAGTCTCACTTCCCCCCGGTCAAAAGGGCCATCTGAAAAAAGTGTAAAATCCAGAAAGGCAGGACAGGCCATGGAGAACTGGGAGCCTTGTTATGCTGATGGGCGGGATGTAAATGCCAACAGCCACTCGGGAGAAGTGTATGGTGTTTCCTGAAACATCTAAAAAGCAAAGCAACAGAGCCTAGGGCACTTCCACTTATTGTCCTATAGCTTAGGGAAATTAAAATCAAAAAGACACAGCCACCCCTAAGTTTGGGACGGCTCTGTTTACAAGAACCTCGTTTACGGTACAAGTTCAATATCACAGGTTGAAAAATGGATAAAGAAGTTGTGGTACTTACGTACAATGCAATATCACTCAGCAATGAAATCTATGTCATCAGGCCCGTAGCAGCATAATGAGTGGATTCAGGTATGATGATTCTAACTGAAATAAGTCACACAGAAAAAGAAACATAATAAGATATCACTAATACACGGAATGTAAACTTGGCTACACAGGAACTGCATTACGAAACAGAACAGGGTCTCAAATTTAGAAAACCAACTTATGCTTGCTTAAGGGGAAAGGTGAGTTGGGGTGCTGCATAAAACCAGAGATTGAAATGAGCACAGATAAAGTCCCTTAAGCCAAATATTTAATAGACAAGAGCTACTCCTTGCTCAACGAAATGGACTCAACACCCCATATTAAACCCCTAAAAATGTACCTGACTAGTAAGTATCTTAAAACCTATGGATTGCTATGTCTCCGAAAGAGAATCAAGCGTGTTTACAGGGGCATAAACGCAGCAGTGATAGGATTGGAGAGGTTCGGTGAGCCAATGAAGACCCTTTGAAGTCATATTGCATGGTACCCATTCCACGGGTCTCAACGCTCCAGGTTTAAGGGATTCTTCCTTCAGCTAAAACAAGCATGTGGAACCCAGAGTATGATCAACCGTGTGATCGGGAGACGTGTTCCAATATGTCTCAGTTCTCGTCCCCTGGTACTCGGGTGCAACATTCCAGACGCTTTACTAACACTCTCCCGACTTGGAGAGTCAGTGCCTTTAACCGCCTGTTTGTCCCAGTTTGCAATTTCTGCGTAAGATGAACAGGAATAGGGAGAACCAATGAGAGACTAGCTGGAGGTGTCTGGATGGGCAAATTTAACTCTCATTTCCCACCAGGAAGAGGAATTAACCAAAGGCTCAGCGTGCCGTGCCGGAACCAGATTAGGGCCTGAAGCAATCCTGCGGTGTTGCGGCCACCTCACAAGAAAGCGAGTTGAAGAAAGGAGCTCAGGGGCACTGTAATTCACAAACCTGCAGAGTTATAAATGACAGCTATCGTCCAAAAATATACTGAAGTAAGGCTGCCAAGAAGACTTGAAAGCGGGCCAGAATTGCAGGAAACCTATTTCAGGAGGTAGACTGGAATTGCACTTAAAGCATAGGAAAAGTGGCAGAACGTCAACAATGATGCACTTGGCTAAAAAGGGCGTATGCGTTTTTTCCTGAATATATTCAGGTAAAAACGCATACGCCCTTTTTGGCCAACCAAGCAAGCTTGCAAAGGAAATCTGCACTACAATGAAGTCTCACTTCCCCCCAGTCAAAAGGGCCAACTGAAAAAAGTGTAAAATCCAGAAAGGCAGGACAGGCCATGGAGAACTGGGAGCCTTGTTTTGCTGATGGGCGGGATGTATATTGCCAACAGCCACTTGGGAGAAGTGTATGGTGTTTCCTGAAACATCTAAAAAACAAAGCAACAGAGCCTAGGGCACTTCCACTTATGGCCCTATAGCTTAGAGAAATTAAAATCAAAAAGACACAGCCACCCCAAAGTTTGGGACGGCTCTGTTTACAAGACACTCGTTTATGGGACAAGTTCAATATCACAGAAAGTGAAAAATGGATAAAGAAGTTGTGGTACTTACGTACAATGCAATATCACTCAGCAATGAAATCTATGTCATCAGGCCCGTAGCAGCATAATGAGTGGATTCAGGTATGATGATTCTAACTGAAATAAGTCACACAGAAAAAGAAACATCATAAGATATCACTAATACATGGAATGTAAACTTCGCTACACAGGAACTGGATTACAAAAGAGAACAGGGTCTCAAATTTAGAAAACCAACTTATGCTTGCTTAAGGGGAAAGGTGAGTTGGGGTGCTGCATAAAACCAGAGATTGAAATGAGCACAGATAAAGTTCCTTAAGCCAAATATGTAATAGACAAGAGCTACTCCTTGCTCAACGAAATGGACTCAACACCCCATATTAAACGCCTAAGAATGTACCTGACTAGTAAGTATCTTAAAACCTATGGATTGCTATGTCTCTGAACGAGAATCAAGCGTGTGTACAGGGGCATAAACGCAGCAGTGATAGGATTGGAGAGGTTCGGTGAGCAAATGAAGACCCTTTGAAGTCATATTGCATGGTAACCATTCCACGGGTATCAACTCTCCAGGTTTAAGGGATTCTTCCTTCAGCTAAATCATGCATGTGGAACCCAGAGTATGATCAACCGTGTGATCGGGAGACGTGTTCCAATATGTCTCAGTTCTCGTCCCCTGGTACTCGGGTGCAACATTCCAGACGCTTTAATAACACTCTCCCGACTTGGAGAGTCAGTGCCTTTAACCTCCTGTTTGGCCCAGTTTGCAATTTCTGCGTAAGATGAACAGGAATAGGGAGAACCAATGAGAGACTAGCTGGAGGTGTCTGGACGGGCAAATTTAACTCTCATTTCCCACCAGTTAGAGGAATTAACCAAAGGCTCGGCGGGCCGTGCCGGAACCAGATTAGGGCCTGAAGCAATCCTGCGGTGTTGCGGCCAGCTCACAAGAAAGCGAGTTGAAGAAAGTAGCTCAGGGGCACTGTAATTCACAAACCTGCAGAGTTATAAATGACAGCTATCGTCCAAAAATATCCTGAAGTAAGGCTCCCAAGAGGACTTGAAAGCGGGGCAGAATTGCAGGAAACCAATTTCAGGAGGTAGACTGGAATTGCATTTAAAGCATAGGAAAAGAGGCAGAACATCGACAATGATGCACTTGGCCAAAATGTGCGTATGCGTTTTTTCCTGAATATATTCAGGAAAAAACGCATACGCCCTTTTTGGCCAACCAAGCGAGCTTGCAAAGGAAATCTGCACTACAATGAAGTCTCACTTCCCCCCGGTCAAAAGGGCCATCTGAAAAAAGTGTAAAATCCAGAAAGGCAGGACAGGCCATGGAGAACTGGGAGCCTTGTTATGCTGATGGTCGGGATGTAAATTGCCAACAGCCACTCGGGAGAAGTCTATGGTGTTTCCTGAAACATCTAAGAAACAAAGCAACAGAGCCTAGGGCACTTCCACTTATGGTCCTATAGCTTAGGGAAATTAAAATCAAAAACACACAGCCACCCCAAAGTTTGGGACGGCTCTGTTTACAAGAACCACATTTACGGGACAAGTTCAATATCGCAGAAAGTGAAAAATGGATAAAGAAGTTTTGGTATTTACATACAATGCAATATCACTCAGCAATGAAATCTATGTCATCAGGCCCGTAGCAGCATAATGAGTGGATTCAGGTATGATGATTCTAACTGAAATAAGTCACACAGAAAAAGAAACATCATAAGATATCACTAATACACGGAATGTAAACTTGGCTACACAGGAACTGGATTACATAACAGAACAGGGTCTCAAATTTAGAAAACCAACTTATGCTTGCTTAAGGGGAAAGGTGAGTTGGGGTGCTGCATAAAACCAGAGATTGAAATGAGCACAGATAAAGTTCCTTAAGCCAAATATGTAATAGACAAGAGCTACTCCTTGCTCAATGAAATGGAATCAACACCCCATATTAAACGCCTAAGAATGTACCTTACTAGTAAGTATCTTAAAAGCTATGGATCGCTATGTCTCCGAAAGAGAATCAAGTGTGTGTACAGGGGCATAAACGCAGCAGTGATAGGATTGGAGAGGTTCGGTGAGCAAATGAAGACCCTTTGAAGTCATATTGCATGGTACCCATTCCACGGGTCTCAACTCTGCAGGTTTAAGGGATTCTTCCTTTAGCTAAAACATGCATGTGGAACCCAGAGTATGATCAACCGTGTGATCGGGAGACGTGTTCCAATATGTCTCAGTTCTCGTCCCCTGGTACTCGGGTGCAGTATTCCAGATGCTTTACTAACACTCGCCCGACTTGGAGAGTCAGTGCCTTTAACCTCCTGTTTGGCCCAGTTTGCAATTTCTGCGGAAGATGAACAGGAATAGGGAGAACCAATGAGAGACTAGCTGGAGGTGTCGGGACGGGCAAATTTAACTCTCATTTCCCACCAGGAAGAGGAATTAACCAAAGGCTCAGCGTGCCGTGCCGGAACCAGATTAGGGCCTGAAGCAATCCTGCGGTGTTGCAGCCAGCTCACAAGAAAGCGAGTTGAAGAAAGGAGCTCAGGGGCACTGTAATTCACAAACCTGCAGAGTTATAAATGACAGCTATCGTCCAAAAATATACTGAAGTAAGGCTGCCAAGAGGACTTGAAAGCGGGGCAGAATTGCAGGAAACCGATTTCAGGAGGTAGACTGGAATTGCACTTAAAGCATAGGAAAAGTGGCAGAACGTCAACAATGATGCACTTGGCTAAAAAGGGCGTATGCGTTTTTTCCTGAATATATTCAGGTAAAAACGCATACGCACTTTTTGGCCAACCAAGCAAGCTTGCAAAGGAAATCTGTACTACAATGAAGTCTCACTTCCCCCCAGTCAAAAGGGCCAACTGAAAAAAGTGTAAAATCCAGAAAGGCAGGACAGGCCATGGAGAACAGGGAGCCTTGTTATGCTGATGGGCGGGATGTATATTGCCAACAGCCACTCAGGAGAAGTGTATGGTGTTTCCTGAAACATCTAAAAAACAAAGCAACAGAGCCTAGGGCACTTCCACTTATGGCCCTATAGCTTAGGGAAATTAAAATCAAAAAGACACAGCCACCCCAAAGTTTGGGATGGCTCTGTTTACAAGACACTCGTTTATGGGACAAGTTCAATATCACAGAAAGTGAAAAATGGATAAAGAAGTTGTGGTACTTACGTACAATGCAATATCACTCAGCAATGAAATCTATGTCATCAGGCCCGTAGCAGCATAATGAGTGGATTCAGGTATGATGATTCTAACTGAAATAAGTCACACAGAAAAAGAAACATCATAAGATATCACTAATACACGGAATGTAAACTTGGCTACACAGGAACTGGATTACAAAAGAGAACAGGGTCTCAAATTTAGAAAACCAACTTATGCTTGCTTAAGGGGAAAGGTGAGTTGGGGTGCTGCATAAAACCAGAGATTGAAATGAGCACAGATAAAGTTCCTTAAGCCAAATATGGAATAGACAAGAGCTACTCCTTGCTCAACGAAATGGACTCAACACCCCATATTAAACGCCTAAGAATGTACCTGACTAGTAAGTATCTTAAAACCTATGGATTGCTATGTCTCCGAAAGAGAATCAAGCGTGTGTACAGGGGCATAAACGCAGCAGTGATAGGATTGGAGAGGTTCGGTGAGCAAATGAAGACCCTTTGAAGTCATATTGCATGGTACCCATTCCACGGGTCTCAACGCTCCAGGTTTAAGGGATTCCTCCTTCAGCTAAAACAAGCATGTGGAACCCAGAGTATTGTCAACCGTGTAATCGGGAGACGTGTTCCAATATGTCTCAGTTCTCGTCCCCTGGTACTCGGGTGCAACATTCCAGACGCTTTACTAACACTCTCCCGACTTGGAGAGTCAGTGCCTTTAACCTCCTGTTTGGCCCAGTTTGCAATTTCTGCGGAAGATGAACAGGAATAGGGAGAACCAATGAGAGACTAGCTGGAGGTGTCTGGACGGGCAAATTTAACTCTCATTTCCCACCAGGAAGAGGAATTAACCAAAGGCTCAGCGTGCCGTGCCGGAACCAGATTAGGGCCTGAAGCAATCCTGCGGTGTTGCGGCCAGCTCACAAGAAAGCGAGTTTAAGAAAGGAGCTCAGGGGCACTGTAATTCACAAACCTGCAGAGTTATAAATGACAGCTATCATCCAAAAATATACTGAAGTAAGGCTGCCAAGAGGACTTGAAAGCGGGCCAGAATTACAGGAAACCGATTTCAGGAGGTAGACTGGAATTGCATTTAAAGCATAGGAAAAGAGGCAGAACGTCGACAATGATGCACTTGGGAAAAAAGTGCGTATGCGTTTTTTCCTGAATATATTCAGGAAAAAACGCATACGCACTTTTTGGCCAACCAAGCAAGCTTGCAAAGGAAATCTGCACTACAATGAAGTCTCACTTCCCCCTGGTCAAAAGGGACATCTGAAAAAAGTGTAAAATCCAGAAAGGCAGGACAGGCCATGGAGAACTGGGAGCCTTGTTATGCTGATGGGCAGGATGTATATTGCCAACAGCCACTCGGGAGAAGTGTTTGGTGTTTCCTGAAACATCTAAAAAACAAAGCAACAGAGCCTAGGGCACTTCCACTTATGGTCCTGTAGATTAGGGAAATTAAAATCAAAAAGACACAGCCACCCCTAAGTTTGGGACGGCTCTGTTTACAAGAAATTCGTTTATGGGACAGGTTCAATATCGCAGAAAGTGAAAAATGGATAAAGAAGTTTTGGTACTTACGTAGAATGCAATATCACTCAGCAATGAAATCTATGTCATCAGGCCCATAGCAGCATAATGAGTGGATTCAGGTATGATGATTCTAACTGAAATAAGTCACACAGAAAAAGAAACATCATAAGATATCACTAATACACGGAATGTAAACTTGGCGACACAGGAACTGGATTACAAAAGAGAACAGGGTCTCAAATTTAGAAAACCAACTTATGCTTGCTTAAGGGGAAAGGTGAGTTGGGGTGCTGCATAAAACCAGAGATTGAAATGAGCACAGATAAAGTTCCTTAAGCCAAATATGGAATAGTCAAGAGCTACTCCTTGCTCAACGAAATGGACTCAACACCCCATATTAAACGCCTAAGAATGTAGCTGACTAGAAATTATCTTAAAACCTATGGATTGCTGTGTATCCAAAAGAGAATCAAGCGTGTGTACAGGGGCATAAACGCAGCAGTGATAGGATTGGAGACGTTCGGTGAGCAAATGAAGACCCTTTGAAGACATATTGCATGGTACCCATTCCACGGGTCTCAACTCTCCAGGTTTAAGGGATTCTTCCTTCAGCTGAAACATGCATGTGGAACCCAGAGTATGATCAGCCATGTGATCAGGAGACGTGTTCAAATATGTCTCAGTTTTCCTCCCCTGGTACTCGGGTGCAACATTCCAGACGCTTTACTAACACTCTCCCGACTTGGAGAGTCAGTGCCTTTAACCTCCTGTTTGGCCCAGTTTGCAATTTCTGCGGAAGATGAACAGGAATAGGGAGAACCAATGAGAGACTAGCTGGAGGTGTCTGGATGGGCAAATTTAACTCTCATTTCCCACCAGGGAGAGGAATTAACCAAAGGCTCAGCGTGCCGTGCCGGAACCAGATTAGGGCCTTAAGCAATCCTGCGGTGTTGCGGCCAGCGCACAAGAAAGCGAGTTGAAGAAAGGAGCTCAGGGGCACTGTAATTCACAAGCCTGCAGAGTTATAAATGACAGCTATCGTCCAAAAATATACTGAAGTAAGGCTGCCAAGAGGACTTGAAAGCGGGGCAGAATTGCAGGAAACCGATTTCAGGAGGTAGACTGGAATTGCACTGAAAACATATGAAGAAAGTCAGAACATCGACAATGATGCACTTGGCCAAAAAGGGCGTATGCTTTTTTTCCTGAATATATTCAGGAAAAAACGCATACGCACTTTTTGGCCAACCAAGCAAGCTTGCAAAGGAAATCTGCACTACAATGAAGTCTCACTTCCTCCCGGTCAAAAGGGCCATCTGAAAAAAGTGTAAAATCCAGAAAGGCAGGACAGGCCATGGAGAACTGGGAGCCTTGTTATGCTGATGGGCGGGATGTAAATGGCCAACAGCCACTCGGGAGAAGTGTATGGTGTTTCCTGAAACATCTAAAAAACAAAGCAACAGAGCCTAGGGCACTTCCACTTATGGTCCTATAGCTTAGGGAAATTAAAATCAAAAAGACACAGCCACCCCAAAGTTTGGGACGGCTCTGTTTACAAGAACCTCGTTTACGGTACAAGTTCAATATCGCAGAAAGCGAAAAATGGATAAAGAAGTTGTGGTACTTACGTACAATGCAATAATACTCAGCAATGAAATCTATGTCATCAGGCCCGTAGCAGCATATTTAGTAGATTCAGGTATGATGATTCTAACTGAAATAAGTCATAGAGAAAAAGAAACATCATAAGATATCACTAATACATGGAATGTAAACTTGGCTACACAGGAACTGGATTACAAAACAGAACAGGGACTCAAATGTAGAAAATCAACTTATTCTTGCTTAAGGTGAAAGGTGAGTTGGGGTGCTGCATAAAACCAGAGATTGAAGTGAGCACAGATAAAGTTCCTTAAGCCAAATATGGAATAGACAAGAGCTACTCCTTGCTCAATGAAATGGGCTCAACACCCCATATTAAACGCCTAAGAATGTAGCTGACTAGTAAGTATCTTAAAACCTATGGATTGCTATGTCTCCAAAAGAGAATCAAGCGTGTGTACAGGGGTATAAACGCAGCAGTGATAGGATTGGAGAGGTTTGGTGAGCAAATGAAGACCCTTTGAAGTCATATTGCATGGTACCCATTCCACGGGTCTCAACTCTCCAGGTTTAAGGGATTCTTCCTTCAGCTAAAACATGCATGTGCAACCCACAGTATGATCAACCATGTGATCGGGAGAGGTGTTCCAATATGTCTCAGTTCTCGTCCCCTGGTACTCGGGTGCAACATTCCAGATTCTTTACTAACACTCTCCCGACTTGGAGAGTCAGTGCCTTTAAACTCCTGTTTGGCCCAGTTTGCAATTTCTGTGGAAGATGAACAGGAATAGGGAGAACCAATGAGAGACTAGCTGGAGGTGTCTGGACGGGCAAATTTAAGTCTCATTTCCCACCAGGAAGAGGAATTAACCAAAGGCTCAGCGTGCCGTGCCGGAACCAGATTAGGGCCTGAAGCAATCCTGTGATGTTGTGGCCAGCTCATAAGAAAGCGAGTTGAAGAAAGGAGCTCAGGGGCACTGTAATTCACAAACTTGCAGAGTTATAAATGACAGCTATCGTCCAAAAATATACTGAAGTAAGGCTGCCAAGAGGACTTGAAATCGGGGCAGAGTTGCAGGAAACCGATTTCAGGAGGTAGACTGGAATTGCATTTAAAGCATAGGAAAAGAGGCAGAACGTCCACAATGATGCACTTGGCCAAAAAGGGCGTATGCGTTTTTTCCTGAATATATTCAGGAAAAAACGCATACGCCCTTTTTGGCCAACCAAGCAAGCTTGCAAAGGAAATCTGCACTACAATGAAGTCTCACTTCCCCCCGGTCAAAAGGGCCATCTGAAAAAAGTGTAAAATCCAGAAAGGCAGGACAGGTCATGGAGAACTGGGAGCCTTGTTATGCTGATGGGCGGGATGTAAATTGCCAACAGCCACTAGGGAGAAGTGTATGGTGTTTCCTGAAACATCTAAAAAACAAAGCAACAGAGCATAGGGCACTTCCACTTATGGACCTATAGCTTAGGGGAATTAAAATCAAAAAGACACAGCCACCCCAAAGTTTGGGACGGCTCTGTTTACAAGAACCTCGTTTATGCTACAAGTTCAATATCGCAGAAAGTGAAAAATGGATAAAGAATTTGTGGTACTTACGTACAATGCATTATCACTCAGCAATGAAATCTATGTCATCAGGCCCATAGCAGCATAATGAGTGGATTCAGGTATGATGATTCTAACTGAAATAAGTCACACAGAAAAAGAAACATCATAAGATATCACTAATACACGGAATGTAAACTTGGCTACACAGGAACTGGATTACAAAACGGAACAGGGTCTCAAATGTAGAAAACCAACTTATGCTTGCTTAAGGGGAAAGGTGAGTTGGGGTGCTGCATAAAACCAGAGATTGAAATGAGCACAGATAAAGTTCCTTAAGCCAAATATGGAATAGACAAGAGCTACTCCTTGCTCAACAAAATAGGCTCAACACCCCATATTAAACGCCTAAGATTGTAGCTGACTAGTAAGTATCTTAAAACCTATGGATTGCTATGTCTCCAAAAGAGAATCAAGCGTGTGTACAGGGGCATAAACGCAGCAGTGATAGGATTGGAGAGGTTTGGTGAGCAAATGAAGACCCTTTGAAGTCATATTGCATGGTACCCATTCCACGGGTCTCAACTCTCCAGGTTTAAGGGATTCTTCCTTCAGCTAAAACATGCATGTGGAACCCACAGTATGATCAACCGTGTGATCGGGAGACGTGTTCCAATATGTCTCAGTTCTCGTCCCCTGGTACTCGGGTGCAACATTCCAGACGCTTTACTAACACTCTCCGGACTTGGAGAGTCAGTGCCTTTAACCTCCTGTTTGGCCCAGTTTGCAATTTCTGTGGAAGATGAACAGGAATAGGGAGAACCAATGAGAGAGTAGCTGGAGGTGTCTGGACGGGCAAATTTAACTCTCATTTCCCACCAGGAAGAGGAATTAACCAAAGGCTCAGCGTGCCGTGCCAGAACCAGATTAGGGCCTGAAGCAATCCTGCGGTGTAGCGGCCAGCTCACAAGAAAGCCAGTTGAAGAAAGGAGCTCAGGGGCACTGTAATTCACAAACCTGCAGAGTTATAAATGACAGCTATCGTCCAAAAATATATTGAAGTAAGGCTGCCAAGAGGACTTGAAAGCAGGACAGAATTGCAGGAAACCGATTTCAAGAGGTAGACAGGAATTGCATTTAAAGCATAGGAAAAGAGGCAGAACGTCGACAATGATGCACTTGGCCAAAAAGGGCGTATGCGTTTTTTCCTGAATATATTCAGGAAAAAACGCATACGCCCTTTTTGGCCAACCAAGCAAGCTTGCAATTGAAATCTGCACTACAATGAAGTCTCACTTCCCCCCGGTCAAAAGGGCCATCTGAAAAAAGTGTAAAATCCAGAAAGGCAGGACAGGCCATGGAGGACTGGGAGCCTTGTCATGCTGATGGGCGGGATTTATATTGCCAACAGCCACTCGGGAGAAGTGTATGGTGTTTCCTGAAACATCTAAAAAACAAAGCAACAGAGCCTAGGGCACTTCCACTTATGGTCCTATAGCTTAGGGAAATTAAAATCAAAAAGACACAGCCACCCCAAAGTTTGGGACGGCTCTGTTTACAAGAACCTCGTTTATGGTACAAGTTCAATATCGCAGAAAGTGAAAAATGGTTAAAGAAGTTTTGGTACTTACGCACAATGCAATATCACTCAGCAATGAAATCTATGTCATCAGGCCCGTAGCAGCATAATGAGTGGATTCAGGTATGATGATTCTAACTGAAATAAGTCACACAGAAAAAGAAACATCATAAGATATCACTAATACACGGAATGTAAACTTGGCTACACAGGAACTGCATTACGAAACAGAACAGGTTCTCAAATTTAGAAAACCAACTTATGCTTGCTTAAGGGGAAAGGTGAGTTGGGGTGCTGCATAAAACCAGAGATTGAAATGAGCACAGATAAACTTCCTTAAGCCAAATATGTAATAGACAAGAGCTACTCCTTGCTCAACGAAATGGACTCAACACCACATATTAAACCCCTAAAAATGTACCTGACTAGTAAGTATCTTAAAACCTATGGATTGCTATATCTCCGAAAGAGAATCAAGCGTGTGTACAGGGGCATAAACGCAGCAGTGATAGGATTGGAGAGGTTCGGTGAGCAAATGAAGACCCTTTGAAGTCATATTGCATGGTACCCATTCCACGGGTCTCAACTCTCCAGGTTTAAGGGATTCTTCCTTCAGCTAAAACATGCATGTGGAACCCAGAGTATGATCAACTGTGTGATCAGGAGACGTGTTCAAATATGTCTCAGTTCTCGTCCCCTGGTACTCGGGTGCAACATTCCAGACGTTTTACTAACACTCTCCCGACTTGGAGAGTCAGTGCCTTTAACCTCCTGTTTGGCCCAGTTTGCAATTTCTGCGGAAGATGAACAGGAATAGGGAGAACCAATGAGAGACTAGCTGGAGGTGTCTGGACGGGCAAATTTAACTCTCATTTCCCACCAGGAAGAGGAATTAACCAAAGGCTCAGCGTGCCGTGCTGGAACCAGATTAGGGCCTGAAGCAATCCTGCGGTGTTGCGGCCAGCTCACAAGAAAGCGAGTTGAAGAAAGGAGCTCAGGGGCACTGTAATTCACAAACCTGCAGAGTTATAAATGACAGCTATCGTCCAAAAATATACTGAAGTAAGGCTGCCAAGAGGACTTGACAGCGGGGCAGAATTGCAGGAAACCGATTTCAGGAGGTAGACTGGAATTGCATTTAAAGCATAGGAAAAGAGGCAGAATGTCGACAATGATGCACTTGGCCAAAAAGGGCGTATGCGTTTTTTCCTGAATATATTCAGGAAAAAACTCATACGCACTTTTTGGCCAAAAAGCAAGATTGCAAAGGAAATCTGCACTACAATGAAGTCTCACTTCCCCCCGGTCAAAAGGGCCATCTGAAAAAAGTGTAAAATCCAGAAAGGCAGGACAGGCCATGGAGAACTGGGAGCCTTGTTATGCTGATGGGCGGGATGTAAATGGCCAACAGCCACTCGGGAGAAGTGTATGGTGTTTCCTGAAACATCTAAAAAACAAAGCAACAGAGCCTAGGGCACTTCCACTTATGGTCCTATAGCTTAGGGAAATTAAAATCAAAAAGACACAGCCACCCCAAAGTTTGGGACGGCTCTGTTTACAAGAACCTCGTTTACGGTACAAGTTCAATATCGCAGAAAGCGAAAAATGGATAAAGAAGTTGTGGTACTTACGTACAATGCAATAATACTCAGCAATGAAATCTATGTCATCAGGCCCGTAGCAGCATATTTAGTAGATTCAGGTATGATGATTCTAACTGAAATAAGTCATAGAGAAAAAGAAACATCATAAGATATCACTAATACACGGAATGTAAACTTGGCTACACAGGAACTGGATTACAAAACAGAACAGGGACTCAAATGTAGAAAATCAACTTATTCTTGCTTAAGGTGAAAGGTGAGTTGGGGTGCTGCATAAAACCAGAGATTGAAGTGAGCACAGATAAAGTTCCTTAAGCCAAATATGGAATAGACAAGAGCTACTCCTTGCTCAATGAAATGGGCTCAACACCCCATATTAAACGCCTAAGAATGTAGCTGACTAGTAAGTATCTTAAAACCTATGGATTGCTATGTCTCCAAAAGAGAATCAAGCGTGTGTACAGGGGTATAAACGCAGCAGTGATAGGATTGGAGAGGTTTGGTGAGCAAATGAAGACCCTTTGAAGTCATATTGCATGGTACCCATTCCACGGGTCTCAACTCTCCAGGTTTAAGGGATTCTTCCTTCAGCTAAAACATGCATGTGCAACCCACAGTATGATCAACCATGTGATCGGGAGAGGTGTTCCAATATGTCTCAGTTCTCGTCCCCTGGTACTCGGGTGCAACATTCCAGACGCTTTACTAACACTCTCCCGACTTGGAGAGTCAGTGCCTTTAACCTCCTGTTTGGCCCAGTTTGCAATTTCTGCGGAAGATGAACAGGAATAGGGAGAACCAATGAGAGACTAGCTGGAGGTGTCTGGATGGGCAAATTTAACTCTCATTTCCCACCAGGGAGAGGAATTAACCAAAGGCTCAGCGTGCCGTGCCGGAACCAGATTAGGGCCTTAAGCAATCCTGCGGTGTTGCGGCCAGCGCACAAGAAAGCGAGTTGAAGAAAGGAGCTCAGGGGCACTGTAATTCACAAGCCTGCAGAGTTATAAATGACAGCTATCGTCCAAAAATATACTGAAGTAAGGCTGCCAAGAGGACTTGAAAGCGGGGCAGAATTGCAGGAAACCGATTTCAGGAGGTAGACTGGAATTGCACTGAAAACATATGAAGAAAGTCAGAACATCGACAATGATGCAATTGGCCAAAAAGGGCGTATGCTTTTTTTCCTGAATATATTCAGGAAAAAACGCATACGCACTTTTTGGCCAACCAAGCAAGCTTGCAAAGGAAATCTGCACTACAATGAAGTCTCACTTCCCCCAGGTCAAAAGGGCCATCTGAAAAAAGTGTAAAATCCAGAAAGGCAGGACAGGCCATGGAGAACTGGGAGCCTTGTTATGCTGATGGGCGGGATGTAAATTGCCAACAGCCACTGGGGAGAAGTGTATGGTGTTTCCTGAAACATCTAAAAAACAAAGCAACAGAGCCTAGGGCACTTCCACTTATGGTCCTATAGCTTAGGGAAATTAAAATCAAAAAGACACAGCCACCCCAAAGTTTGGGACGGCTCTGTTTACAAGAACCTCATTTACGGTACAAGATCAATATCGCAGAAAGTGAAAAATCGATAAAGACGTTGTGGTACTTACGTACAATGCAATATCACTCAGCAATGAAATCTATGTCATCAGGCCCATAGCAGCATAATGAGTGGATTCAGGTATGATGATTCTAACTGAAATAAGTCACACAGAAAAAGAAACCTCATAAGATATCACTAATACACGGAATGTAAACTTGGCTACACAGGAACTGGATTACAAAACAGAACAGTGTCTCAAATTTAGAAAACCAACATATGCTTGCTTAAGGGGAAAGGTGAGTTAGGGTGCTGCATAAAAACAGAGATTGAAATGAGCACAGATAAAGTTCCTTAAGCCAAATATGTAATAGACAAGAGCTACTCCTTGGTCAATGAAATGGACTCAACACCCCACATTAAACGCCTAAGAATGTACCTGACTAGTAAGTATCTTAAAACCTATGGACTGCTATGTCTCCGAAAGAGAATCAAACGTGTGTACAGGGGCATAAACGCAGCAGTGATAGGATTGGAGAGGTTCGGTGAGCAAATGAAGACCCTTTGAAGTCATATTGCATGGTACCCACTCCACGGGTCTCAACTCTCCAGGTTTAAGGGATTCTTCCTTCAGGTAAAACATGCATGTGGAACCCAGTGTATGATCAACCGTGTGATTGGGAGATGTGTTCCAATATGTCTCAGTTCTCATCCCCTGGTACTCGGATGCAACATTCCAAATGCTTTACTAACACTCTCCCGGCTTGGAGAGTCAGTGCCTTTAACCTCCTGTTTGGCCCAGTGTGCAATTTCTGCGGAAGATGAACAGGAATAGGGAGGACCATTGAGAGACTAGCTGGAGGTGTCTGGACGGGCAAATTTAACTCTCATTTCCCACCAGGAAGAGGAATTAACCAAAATTTCAGCGTGCCGTGCCGGAACCAGATTATGGCCTGAAGCAATCCTGCAGTGTTGCGGCCAGCTCACAAGGAATTGAGTTGAAGAAAGGAGCTCAGGGTCACTGTAATTCACAAACCTGCACAGTTATAAATGACAGCTATCGTCCAAAAATATACTGAAGTAAGGCTGCCAAGAGGACTTGAAAGCGGGGCAGAATTGCAGGAAACCGATTTCAGGAGGTAGACTGGAATTGCATTTAAAGCACAGGAAAAGAGGCAGAATTTCGATAATGATGCAGTTGGCCAAAAAAGGGCGTATGCGTTTTTTCCTGAATATATTCAGGAAAAAACGCATACGCCCTTTTTGGCCAACCAAGGGAGCTTGCAAAGGAAATCTGCACTACAATGAAGTCTCACTTCCTCCCGTCAAAAGGGCCATCTGAAAAAAGTGTAAAATCCAGAAAGGCAGGACAGGCCATGGAGAACTGGGAGCCTTGTTATCATGATGGGCGGGATGTAAATTGCCAACAGCCACTCGGGAGAAGTGTATGGTGTTTCCTGAAACATCTAAAAAACAAAGCAACAGAGCCTAGGGCACTTCCACTTATGGTCCTATAGCTTAGGGAAATTAAAATCAAAAAGACAGAGCCACCCCAAAGTTTGGGACGGCTCTGTTTACAAGAACCTCGTTTACGGTACAAGTTCAATATCGCAGAAAGTGAAAAATGGATAAAGAAGTTGTGGTACTTACGTACAATGCAATATCACTCAGCAATGACATCTATGTCATCAGGCCCGTAGCAGCATAATGAGTGGATTCAGGTATGATGATTCTAACTGAAATAAGTCACACAGAAAAAGAAACATCATAAAATATCACTAATACTCGGAATGTGAACTTGGCTACACATGAACTGAGTTACAAAACAGAACAGTGTCTCAAGTTTAGAAAACCAACTTATGCTTGCTTAAGGGGGAAGGTGAGTTGGGGTGCTGCATAAAACCGGAGTTTGAAATTAGCACAGATACCGTTCCATAAGCCAAATATGTAATAGCCTAGACCTACCCCTTGCTCAACAAAATGGACTCAACAATGAGGTGTCACCTCACACCTGATAGAATGGGCATTATCAGAAAGTCTACAAACAAAAAATGCTGGAAAGTGTGTGGAGAAAAGCAACCCTCTTCCACTATTGTTGGGAATATAAATTGATACAGTCACTATAGAGAACAATATGGAGTTTCTTAAGAAACTAACAATAGAATTACCATATGATACAGCAATCCCAGTACTGGACATATACCCAGAGAAAACCATAAATCAAAAAGAGACATTCACCGCAATGTTCATTGCATCACTATTTACAATATCGAGGTAATGGAAGTAACCTAAATGCCCACAGACAGACGAATGCATAAAGCTGTGGTACATATATAAAATGGAATATTACTAAGCCATGAAAAGGAATGAAATTGGGTCATTTGTAGAGACGTCGATGGATCTAGAGACTGTCATACAGAGTGAAGTAAGTCAGAAAGAGAAAAACAAATCTTGTATATTCATGCATATATGTGGAACCTAGAAAAACTGTACAGATTAACCATTTTGCAAGGCATAAATAGAGCAACAGATGTAGACAACAAATGTATGGACAACAAGGGGGGAAAGCTGTTGGGGGGGTGGTGGTGGGAGGAGTTGAGAGACTGGGATTGGCATGTATACATTTATATGTATAAAATAGATAACCAATAAGAACCTGCTGTATAAAAATATAAAATAAAATTCAAAATTAAAAAAATAAAATTTAAAAAATAAAACAGAAAAAACAATTATTCCCTTCACATACATGTATTTATATGAATAAATTATTTCCATGCTTATATCTGTAAATACAAAAAAGAGGAATAAAATCTGCCTTGAACCAAAAACGAAAAAGAGAAAAAAAACACAGAACCCTCCAGTTACAGAGAGGAAAACCGTATCAGGGCACTTGCTCCAGTTGTAAACAATTCTGAAGTTGGTCAGTGGTGGGGAATCGTCTCCCATTCAGCCAGCAGCCCCCACGCAACAAGCGTCCTCATTGCAAAGCTGGGGCACCGTGCCGAGGCATCTGTGAGTAAACGTGAGCTGAGCCCCAGGCCAGTTGCTGCTGAACTATTCCCACCCGTCCCAGGTAAAACACCTGAATATATACAAGAACTTGAAAGCCTAGAGGAAGGGCCATAGAGCCACACGAGTGACAGCATGCCGGCCGACCTGGTGCCTGCAGGCCAGCCAGGATGGTCCTGGCCCTGGGTGCTCTTCTGGAAGATTTCCATTTCCCTGCCTGAGATACCCGTCCTGTCCCTGCCCCCACTGCTTTTTTCCTTCCTCACCTCTGCCCAGGGAGAAATTCCAGCAGCAGGTATGGGTGACACATCCTCTTCTTTAGCAGGTGGCAGCCTGGCAACTGCTGCAGAAAGTCCAGCAGAGCCCCACTCACACTGGGCCACCCACAAAGCCGTGGCCTCTCACTCCCTCCCACCAGCCCAGCCCCGAGACTGCTGACAGGGCAGAGAAAATGGTGTCAGGCATGGCTGCAGGGCCTCTTGCTGCCTGGAGTGGTATTTATATTGATCTCAACCCAGGCACACCTGGGGA
The DNA here is from genome assembly GCF_937001465.1 of Orcinus orca. NCBI lineage: Eukaryota > Metazoa > Chordata > Mammalia > Artiodactyla > Delphinidae > Orcinus > Orcinus orca. Next base: position 1,298,589 of record NW_026044101.1, read on the forward strand.
GGGCTGGCCGGCACGGTAAGGCTGCCCAGGTCAGCCAATCATCACCCCTCAGGGGCTCACAGTTGCAGAAAATGGAACTTGCTGAACCGGCCAGGTCCAAGGAACAGGTGTGGGCTCCTGAGAGTCAGGATAGACAAGGGGCTGCAGCTTTGGCTTGTTTTCTAATCATTTTATCTGGCCCATGAGTGGGAGACAACTTCAAGAAAACCCTCTCCTAATGAGAGGAACCCAGGAGTCAGGGAGAGGAGGGGTGGGTGGTGGTTGGAAACAGAGGCCTGGTGCCCCGGGTGCAGTGGAAGTCTCTGGAAGACCAGGTGGAGGGAGGCCACACAGAGTGATGCCCAGGATCACAGACCTGTCGCAGCTGCTGTTTGTTAGTTCAAGTCCTGCTCTGAGGTGCTCTGTGTCAGCTCTGAGCGACAGGTGAGCTGGGGGTGCTCTGCAATGAGGGCTATGTGCACAGTTCCTGTGTGCCCAGCCCTGCCATGGTACCTGCAAGGGTAGCTCTGTATCCTGGGAGGGGCCTGACCACGAGAACCCGTGGGCTGGGGTGGGGGTGGGGTACCTGCCCAGGTGAGCTCCATATTCTGGGATTGGTCTGACCACGAGAGCCCCATGGGCTGCTGGGGACCTGGTAAAGGATGTCAGGACAGTCAGTGAAGCCACCGAGGATATACCTCCAGCTGCTCCTAATTCCTACACCCTGCTGGTCATTCTACCAACCACCAGGACATGGTATTCTGTATTAGTCTTCAATGATGCCTTCTTTTGTATTCCATTAGTCCCAGAGTCACAAGAAATTTTGGCTTGTGAGTGGCAGGACTCAACATACAACTAAAACAATACTTCTGGGCCGTCTTGCCCCAAGGGTGCAAAAATTCCCACACCATCTTTGGGGAAAGCTTAGCTAAAGACCTAAAAGTTCTACCTCTGGAAAAGGAAACCCTCCTTCAGTACGCAGACGACATTCTGATCGCCAGCCCTACTAAGGAGGCCTCTGAACTACCAAGCCAATAAAGGATAGAAGTTGTCCAAGAAAAAGCTCAAATATCACAGACTGCGGTAACCTGCCTGGGCTTCATTCTCACAGAAGGTCGGAGAAGCCCATCCCAGGAAAGGGAAGAAACCATTTGCAGCCTTACCCCTTTCTAAAACTAGAAGACAGCTTAGGGGTTCCTGGGGAGGCCAGGGTTTGCTGCTTCTGGATCCCTAACTACAGTCTACTAGCTGGGCCTCTATATGAAACACTGAAAGGAAAAGATGATGATCCTTTTGAATAGAATCCAGAAGTGGCCTTTCAAGAATGGAAAGAGCAGTCAATTCAGACCCTTGCCCTGGAACTCCCTAATTTAGCTAAACCCTTTGACCTTTACATTCCTGGTGAAAGGTGAATCGCCATTGGAGAATTAGTGCAAAAACTGGGACCACTTGAATTGGAACAATGCAAGAATGCCATCCAGGTAGGATAAACTACGGTCACCAAGGGGCTTGGCCCACTGCCACATCTGGCCAAGATACTGGCGGTATCTAAAAACCTGGAAATCAGCAGCCCCAAAGGCCACCTCCCTCCTAAGGGAAAAGGACCCCACGTGGTGATCCTAACCACCAACCATGCCCTGAAGTTGCAGGGTCCGCTCCGTGGGCACACCAACCTCGAGTGAGGAGGCCCTACAACTCCAACATCCAGAGAGATAACCGGGGGCAACAGGGCACCATGACGACTCATGTGAACATCACTTGACCTGGAGTTTCTCTCATAAAACAACAAGAGTGTGTCCCAAAAGAGTAGACTACTGCTTGCAGGACTTACTGCACCCAGAGGGGAGGTAATAATCTTGGCGGGGGAACCGTATATCACACTGTCACCATAGAAAAGCCTACAGACACCGTGATGATGGTGGCCAATAAGACCGGCTGGACTCCTGTTTACTTCAAAAGGCTGTTGACTCAGTGGCCATCATGGTCCTTGATCACCACTGACACTGGACTGTCTGGGAGTTGAGCGGGCAGCGCTCTGACTCCTGGTGCTGTTTGTACGTTAATTCAGGGGCCTAATTGAAGAAAGCGCAGACTACTGGTCAGAGCATCTAGGCTGGCAGAAACGGTCAGCCTAAGGTGGCCGAACAAATGTGGGGCAGGGTGAAACCGGCCCCCACAGCGTCTCTGCACATCTCTTTCCTGGACACTTAAAGGTCATTAGAATCTATAACACTTCCAATGCTGGTGCTCAGGTGGACGAGCAGGGAGGCAGGGGGCCTGGGGACAATCAACGTCACCTGGAGGCTGCTGGGGAGAAGCTCTGACCCTCGCCCCCGGGTATGAGGGCTCCCAACTCAGCACTCAGCAGTTACAGAAGAAGGGTCTGCACCCTCAGCACTCCAAGAATGAGGAACGGGACAAAAGGCAGAGGAGGGGTGTGTCCCCAGCAAAGCCCATTAAAAATCCCTGGGAGATAAAAATAGAATCTGGGCAATAAAGTCAAGTCTAACCGTTTTTATCCTTTGTGCTTTGTCTAATTTCATGTGCTCCTAGGGTCCCGCATGCAGAGGTTCCACACCCGGCACTTCAGACCAGATTTCCTAGTGCAGAATGGCTGGGACGACACCTCAGCTCCTGGGGCCCAGTGCAGACTCCGCGATATAGAGCCTGAGCTGTAGCCAACCCGGCCCTCGAGAGCTCTGCCCCCTCTCTCCCACTGACACTGACAGGATCTCTACACAGCAGCCCAGCCCACAGCCCATGGGGTAGTGCATGCTCTCACCTCTCCATTCTCTGATCAAAATATAAAGTTTCCTTTGCTTGTGAACCAAACTCAGTCTCGATCTGTTGGCCCCAATGACACTGGGCAGGGGGACACTTGTTGGGGTCCACTCTGGAGGATCAGTAACAGAAATTGAGACTATTGTAACCTCAATGAACAGATGTGTGAGCCAAACTGTAGTTAACATAGAACAGTGTATAAGGCTCAGGTAAAATAAGATGTTTCTAACACTTCCATTTGATATTTCCATCACTTTATTATAAGCAAGTTCAGTGAAAAGGTTTGTCTTATTTGTCAGGTCAATATTAGAGAAACGAAGTGATTTCTTTCCAAGGATGTACATCTAATAATCTTGGTTAAAGCTTCAATCTTGTTTTAAATGCTTTTCCATTGAAAATGATACCTCTCTTTCAGCTCCCCCATTTCTGAGAAGTATAAAATCTTATAATTTATTATTACCAAAGGGGAAAGGTGGGAGGAGGGATAAATTAACAGTTTGGGATTAACACATACACACTGCTATGTATAAAATAGATCATCAACAAGGAACTACTGTATAGCACAGGGAACTACACTCAACATTTTGCAATAAGCTATAAGGGGAAATAATCTGAAAAAGAATAGATATTTTTATTGACATCATCTATCAATGACAGTTAAAGTGTAACCTAAGGGAAGCTGGTGGTGAGTGCTTCTGACCCTGAAGACTTCAATCATCTAAAGTTTGGACTCTGCCTACTTCCCAAGGCCCTTAATGAACATATGTGTAGCCGTAGCTTAAAAAATTCCCCAGTTTGGGTTTCGGGGAGACACTGATTTTGAAAAAGCCCTGGTGTTCTCCTTACATGAATGGGACTCTTCCTACTGCTAAAACATGTCTGTCACACCCAGAGGATGGTATACCATCTGATCGGGAAGAGTTTGGAAAAGGCATCTCATCTCCTCATCTCCTGGTGCTCGGGTTCACCCCTCCAGCGTCTTTACTAACAGTCTCCCCACTTGGAGATGTCAGCACTGTCAACATCCTGTTGTGTACAGTTTGGAATTTGTCCAGAGGATGAAGCGGAAGGATGAGGAACAAAGAGAGACAAGTCCTAGGTGTTCAGACAGGCACATGTCACTCTAATTTCCAATCAGGAAGACGAATTGACCAAAGGCTAAGATTGCCCATGGAAACAGTATAGGGCTTGAGGAAATCCCACTGCTTTGTGGCCAGTTCCCATAAACACAAGTTGAACAATGGAACTCAGGGGCAGTAAAATTCACGAAACTGCAGAGTTGAAAATATCCATCACTGAAAAATGTCTTGAGGAAAGTCAGAGAAAAGGACTTGTAAGCAAGGGAGAATGGCAGGAAAGGGATTTGAGGAGGTAGAAAGGACTCGCCATTAAGCACAAGAAAAGGAGCTGAACATTGCCAACATTGCAGTTGGCCAAAAAGGGTGTATGCGTTTTTTTCTGTATATATTCAAGAAAAGGGCATACACTTTTTTAGCCAACCAAACAGGTGGGCACTGGAAGTCAATACTACAAAAGATATCACTTCGCATCAGTCAGAAGAACCATCCTCATAAAGCGTAAACAACAGAAATGCAGGACAGGGCAAGGAGAAGAGGGAGCCCTGTGAGACTTATAGTGGAAATGTATATTGCCAACGGCCATTCTGGAGAAGTGTATTGTGTTTACTAAAGCATCTAAAAAATGAGCTACAGAGCATAGGGCACTTGCACTCATGGGCGTATATCTTGGGAAAAACAAAAATTGAGAGGACACAGGCACCCCAATGTTTACCCCCTCTCTGTTTAAAAGATCCTCGACTAGGATAAAACTTAAATGTCTCTGGAGGGAAAAAATGGATAGAGATGTGGTACTTAGGTAGAGTGGAATATTATTCAGCCTGGAAATCAATGAAATATGGCCAGTTGTAACAACTCCGGAGGAGTTACGTATGATCTTTCTAAGTGACATAATTCAAAAAGAAAAAGACACATATCATAAGATATCACTTAAAGGTGGAATCCAAAATGGCTACACATGAAATAAATTACAAAACAAAAACATAGTCAAATATGTAGAAAACACGCATAAGGCTGCTAAACGGGAAAGGTGGGGAGGGGTGAGGCATCATCCAGGAGGTTGAAATTAGCAAAGATACCATTCCAAATACCAAACTGATAATCAACAAGGCCTACACGGTAGCTAAAAGAACTGCACTCAGCACATTCAAGTCACTGGAAAAGAATATATACGACTGGTAAGAATCTGAAAAAGAATTTACTGATGTCTCTCTGTACGTGAATCAAGTGGATGTACAGCAGCAAGAAACAGAGCTTTGAAAATCAGCTGTAACCAATATAGTAATAAATTGAAAAAAATAAACGACAGAGAGACAGAGAAAACCTCTTACAACTTTTCCTCAGGGATGGTGATGCAACATGGATTGAACACATCTAGACCCACAGCAGGATGAGACATAAGGATGGAAACTGTTTGCACTAAGAGAAATGTGAGGTTGGGTGAGGAAATGCACACCCTTTAAAGTAATACTACCTGGTACCCATTCAATGGGTCCCAAATCTGCAGGTTCAAGGGATCTTCCTACAGCTAAAACATGCATGGAAAACCCAGAGGACTGTACACCATGTGATCGGGAGATGTGTCTAAAATGCAGCTCATTTATCCTCTCCTGGTGCTCCTGTTCACCATTCCAGCCACGTTACTTAGAATCTCCCCACTTGGAGAATCAGCACATTTAAACATCTGTTTCACACATTTTGCAAATTGTGAGGAGGATGAACGGGAAGAGGGGGAACCAATGAGAGAATAGTTGTAGGGGTTTGGACGGGCACATATCACTCTAATTTCCCATTAAGAATAAGAATTGAAAAAAGGCTCAGCCCGCCTCGCCGGAGCCAAAATAGGGCCTGAAGCAATCCTGCGGGTTTGAGGCCAGCTCACAAAAGAGCAACTTAAAAAATGGAGCTCAGGGTCACTGCAATTCACAAACCTGCAGAGTTATAAATGAAAACTAACGTCCAAAAATATGTTGAGGTAAGGCAAAGAAGAGGATCTGAATGCAAGACAGAATTGCAAGATTTCAAGAGATAGATTGGACTCGTCTTTAAAGCACATGAAAAGCGGCAGAATTTCGACAATGATGCAGTTGGCCCAAAAGGGCGTATGCGTTTTTTCCTGATTATATCCAGGAAAAAACGCATACGCACTTTATGGGCAACAAAGCAAGCAAGCAATGCAAATGTGCACAACAAAGAAGTCTCATTTCCCACCGGTCAAAAGGGCCATCCTAAAAAATTGTAAAAACCAGAAATGCAGGACAGGCCATGGAGAACAGGGAGCCTTTATACGCTGATGGGCAGTGTGTAAACTGCCGAGAGCCACTCTGGAGAAGTGTATGGTGGTTCCTAAATCATCTAAAAAACAGAGCTACAGAGCATAGGACACTTCCAATCATGGGAGTATATCTAGGGAAGTCTAAAAATCAACAAGACACAAGCACACCACAGTTTAGGGCTACTCTGTTTACAAGAACCTCAACTTCAGTACACCTTAAATATCCCAGGAAAGAGAACAATGGATAAAGAAGATGTGGTACTTATGTACAATGGAATATCTCTTCACCATGAAATCAATGTAATAAGGCTAGTAGAAGGATAAAGAGTGGATTTAGGTCCGATAATACTACTTGAAATAAGTCAAACAGAAAAAGAAACATATCATAAGATATCACTTATAGAGGGAGGGTAAATATGGCTGCACAAGAAATGAATTACAGAACAGAACAGTGTCTCACATGTAGAAAACACACTTATGTCAGCTTAAGGGGAAAGGAGAGGTGGGGTGATGCATAAAACCAGAGTTTCAAATTAGCACAGATACCGTTCAATAAACCAAATAGATATTAGAAAAGATCTACACCTTGCTCAATGAACTGGCCTCAACACACCCTATACACCGCAGAGAAATATATCTGAGTAATAAGAATCTTAAAACCCATGTATTGATATATCTCCATAAGGGAATCAAGTGTGTGCAGAGCGGCACAAACACAGCAGTGAAAATGAGCTAAACCCCATTATAGAAATAAATTTTATAAACAAAACGCAGAAACAATGAAAGAGAGAAAAATTCTTACAAAATTTGCTCAGGGGCTGTGATGCAACCTGGATTGACCACATATAAACCCACAGCTGGATAAGACATAAGGCTGGACACTTGGGGCTGAGAGGATTTCTGACCTTTGGTGAGCAACTGCCAAAAGTTTAATGCAATACTTCATGCTACTCATTCCAAGGGTCCCAAAACTCCAGGTTGAAGGGAATCTTCCTACAGCTAAACCATGCTTGGGAAACCCAGCGACTGGTATACCATATGATTGGGAAAGGTTTCTAAAACACACATCATTTTTCCTCTCCTGGGGCTCCAGATCGACATTCCAGCCGCTTTACTAACAATATCCCCACATGGAGAGCCAATGCCTTTAAGTTCTGGTATCGCACAGTCTGCAGTTAGTGCGGAGGATGAATGGGAATAGGGGGAACCAGTGAGAAACTAGCTGTAGCGGTTTCAATGGGCACATGTCACTCTAATTTCACATCAGTAAGAAGAATAAACCAAAGGCACAGCAAGGTGCCCCAGAAGAAGAATAGGGCCTGAAGGAATCCTGTGGTTATGAGGCAAGATCACAAAAATAAGAGCTGAAAAATGGAGCTAAGGGCCACTGCAATTCAAAAACCTGCAGAGTTATAAAGGCCAACTATTTTCAAAAAATATATTGAGATAAGGCTATGAAGAGGCATTGAAAGCAAGGCACAATTGCAGGAAACCGATTTCAGGAGGTAGACTGGAATTGCATTTAAAGCATAGGAAAAGAGGCAGAACGTCGACAATGATGCACTTGGCCAAAAAGGGCGTATGCGTTTTTTCCTGAATATATTCAGGAAAAAACGCATACGCCCTTTTTGGCCAACCAAGCAAGCTTGCAAAGGAAATCTACACTACAATGAAGTCTCACTTCCCCCCGGTCAAAAGGGGATCTGAAAAAAGTGTAAACTCCAGAAAGGCAGGACAGGCCATGGAGAACTGGGAGCCTTGTCATGCTGATGGGCGGGATGTAAATGGCCAACAGCCACTCAGGAGAAGTGTATGGTGTTTCCTGAAACATCTAAAAAACAAAGCAACAGAGCCTAGTGCACTTCCACTTATGGTCCTATAGCTTAGGGAAATTAAAATCCAAAAGACACAGCCACCCCAAAGTTTGGGACGGCTCTGTTTACAAGAACCTCGTTTATGGTACAAGTTCAATATCGCAGAAAGCGAAAAATGGATAAAGAAGTTGTGGTACTTACGTACAATGCAATATCACTCAGCAATGAATTCTATGTCATCAGGCCCGTAGCAGCATAATGAGTGGATTCAGCTATGATGATTCTAACTGAAATAAATCACACAGAAAAAGAAACATCATAAGATATCACTAATACACGGAAAGTAAACTTGGCTACACAGGAACTGGATTACAAAAGAGAACAGGGTCTCAAATTTAGAAAACCAACTTATGCTTGCTTAAGGGGAAAGGTGAGTTGGGGTGCTGCATAAAACCAGAGATTGAAATGAGCACAGATAAAGTTCCTTAAGCCAAATATGGAATAGACAAGAGCTAGTCCTTGCTCAATGAAATGGAATCAACACCCCATATTAAACGCCTAAAAATGTACCTGACTAGTAAGTATCTTAAAACCTATGGATTGCTATGTCTCTGAAAGAGAATCAAGTGTGTGTACAGGGGCATAAACACAGCAGTGATAGGATTCGAGAGGTTCGGTGAAGAAATGAAGACCCTTTGAAGTCATATTGCATGGTACCCATTCCACGGGTCTCAACTCTCCAGGTTTAAGGGATTCTTCCTTCAGCTAAAACATGCATGTGGAACCCAGAGTATGATCAACCATGTGATCGGGAGACGTGTTCCAATATGTCTCAGTTCTCATCCCCTGGTACTCGGGTGCAACATTCCAGACGCTTTACTAACACTCTACCGACTTGGAGAGTCAGTGCCTTTAACCTCCTGTTTGGCCCAGTTTGCAATTTCTGTGGAAGATGAACAGGAATAGGGAGAACCAATGAGCGACTAGCTGGAGGTGTCTGGACGGGCAAATTTAACTCTCATTTCCCACCAGGAAGAGGAATTAACCAAAGGCTCAGCATGCCGTGCCGGAACCAGATTAGGGCCTGAAGCAATCCTGCGGTGTTGCGGCCAGCTCACAAGAAAGCGAGTTGAAGAAAGGAGCTCGGGGCACTGTAATTCACAAACCTGCAGAGTTATAAATGACAGCTATCGTCCAAAAATATCCTGAAGTAAGGCTGCCTAGAGGACTTGAAAGCGGGGCAGAATTGCAGGAAGCCGATTTCAGTAGGTAGACTGGAATTGCATTTAAAGCATAGGAAAAGAGGCAGAACGTCGACAATGATGCACTTGGCCAAAAAGGGCGTATGCGTTTTTTCCTGAATATATTCAGGAAAAAACTCATACGCCCTTTTTGGCCAACCAAGCAAGCTTGCAAAGGAAATCTGCACTACAATGAAGTCTCACTTCCCCCCGGTCAAAAGGGCCATCTGAAAAAAGTATAAAATCCAGAAAGGCAGGACAGGCCATGGAGAACTGGGAGCCTTGTTATGCTGATGGGCGGGATGTAAATTGCCACCAGCCACTCAGGAGAAGTGTATGGTGTTTCCTGAAACATCTAAAAAACAAAGCAACAGAGCCTAGGGCACTTCCACTTATGGTCCTATAGCTTAGGGAAATTAAAATCAAAAAGACACAGCCACCCCAAAATTTGGGACGGCTCTGTTTACAGGAACCTGTTCTGCAGCACAAGTTAAATATGCCAGAGAGCAAATAATGGATAAAGAAGTTGCGGTGCTTATGTACAACAGAATACCTCTCAGCAATGAAAACTATGTCACCAGTCCCGTGCCAGCATAATGACTGGATTGAGGCATGGTGATTCTAAGTGAAAAAAGTCACACAGAAAAGGAAACATCATAAGGTACCACTAATACATGGAATGAGAACTTGGCTACACATGAACTGAATTACAAAACAGAACAGGGTCTCATGTTTAGAAAACCAACTTATGCTTGCTTAAGGGGGAAGGTGAGTTGGGGTGCTGCATAAAACCAGAGAATGAAATTAGCACAGATACCGTTCCATAAGCTAAATATGTAATAGACAAGACCTACCCCTTGCTCAAGGAAATGGACTCAACAATGAGGTATCACCTCACACCTGGTAGAATGGGCATCATCAGAATATCTACAAACAAAAAATTCTGGAAAGGGTGTGGAGAAAAGGAACCCTCTTCCACTATTGTTGGGAATATAAATTGATACAGTCACTATGGAGAACAATATGGAGTTTCTTAAGAAACTAACAGTAGAATTACCATATGATACAGCAATCCCAGTTCTGGACATATACCCAGACAAAACCATAAATCAAAAAGAGACATTCACCGCAATGTTCATTGCCTCACTCTTTACAATATCGAGGTAATGGAAGCAACCTAAATGCCCACAGACAGACGAATGCATAAAGCTGTGGTACATATATAAAATGGAATATTACTAAGCCATGAAAAGGAATGAAATTGGGTCATTTGTAGAGACGTCGATGGATCTAGAGACTGTCATACAGAGTGAAGTAAGTCAGAAAGAGAAAAACAAATCTTGTATATTCATGCATATATGTGGAACCTAGAAAAACTGTACAGGTTAACCATTTTGCAAGGCATAAATAGAGCAACACATGTAGACAACAAACGTATGGACAACAAGGGGGGAAAGCTGTTGGGGTGGTGGTGGTGGGAGGAGTTGAGAGACTGGGATTGGCATGTATACATTTATATGTATAAAATAGATAACCAATAAGAACCTGGTGTATAAAAATATAAAATAAAATTCAAAATTAAAAAGAAATAAAATTTTAAAAATAAAACAGAAAAAACAATTATTCCCTTCACATACATGTATTTATATGAATAAATTATTTCCATGCTTATATCTGTAAATACAAAAAAGAGGAATAAAATCAACCTTGAACCAAAAACGAAAAAGAGAAAAAAAACACAGAACCCACCAGTTCCACAGAGGAAAACCGTATCAGGGCACTTGCTCCAGTTGTAAACAATTCTGAAGTTGGTCAGTGGTGGGGAATCGTCTCCCATTCAGCCAGCAGCCCCCACGCAACAAGCATCCTCATTGCAAAGCTGGAGCACCGTGCCGAGGCATCTGTGAGTAAACGTGAGCTGAGCCCCAGGCCAGTTGCTGCTGAACTATTCCCACCCGTCCCAGGTAAAACACCTGAATATATACAAGGACTTGAAAGCCTAGAGGAAGGGCCATAGAGCCACACGAGTGACAGCATGCCAGCCGACTTGGTGCCTGCAGGCCAGCCAGGATGGTCCTGGCCCTGGGTGCTCTTCTGGAAGATTTCCATTTCCCTGCCTGAGATACCCGTCCTGTCCCTGCCCCCACTGCCTTTTTCCTTCCTCACCTCTGCCCAGGGAGAAATTCCAGCAGCAGGTATAGGTGACACATCCTCTTCTTTAGCAGGTGGCAGCCTGGCAACTGCTGCAGAAAGTCCAGCAGAGCCCCACTCACACTGGGCCACCCACAAAGCCGTGGCCTCTCACTCCCTCCCACCAGCCCAGCCCCGAGACTGCTGACAGGGCAGAGAAAATGGTGTCAGGCATGGCTGCAGGGGCTCTTGCTGCCTGGAGTGGTATTTATATTGATCTCAACCCAGGCACACCTGGGGAGGGCTGGCCGGCACAGTAAGGCTGCCCAGGTCAGCCAATCATCACCCCTCAGGGGCTCACAGTTGCAGAAAATGGAACTTGCTGAACTGGCCAGGTCCAAGGAACAGGTGTGGGCTCCTGAGAGTCAGGATAGACAAGGGGCTGCAGCTTTGGCTTGTTTTCTAATCATTTTATCTGGCCCATGAGTGGGAGACAACTTCAAGAAAACCCTCTCCTAATGAGAGGAACCCAGGAGTCAGGGAGAGGAGGGGTGGGTGTTGGTTGGAGACAGAGGCCTGGTGCCCCGGGTGCAGTGGAAGTCTCTGGAAGACCAGGTGGAGGGAGGCCGCACAGAGTGATGTCCAGGGTCACAGACCTGTCGCAGCTGCTGTTTGTTAGTTCAAGTCCTGCTCTGAGGTGCTCTGTGTCACCTCTGAGCGACAGGTGAGCTGGGGGTGCTCTGCAATGAGGGCTATGTGCACGGTTCCTGTGTGCCCAGCCCTGCCACGGTACCTGCAAGGGTAGCTCTGTATCCTGGGAGGGGCCTGACCACGAGAGCCCCGTGGGCTGGGGTGGAAGTGGGGTACCTGCCCAGGTGAGCTCCATATTCTGGGATTGGTCTGACCACGAGAGCCCCATGGGCTGCTGGGGACCTGGTAAAGGATGTCAGGACAGTCAGTGAAGCCACCGAGGATATACCTCCAGCTGCTCCTAATTCCTACACCCTGCTGGTCATTCTACCAACCACCAGGACATGGTATTCTGTATTAGTCTTCAATGATGCCTTCTTTTGTATTCCATTAGTCCCAGAGTCACAAGAAATTTTGGCTTGTGAGTGGCAGGACTCAACATACAACTAAAACAATACTTCTGGGCCGTCTTGCCCCAAGGGTGCAAAAATTCCCACACCATCTTTGGGGAAAGCTTAGCTAAAGACCTAAAAGTTCTACCTCTGGAAAAGGAAACCCTCCTTCAGTACGCAGACGACATTCTGATCACCAGCCCTACTAAGGAGGCCTCTGAACTACCAAGCCAATAAAGGATAGAAGTTGTCCAAGAAAAAGCTCAAATATCACAGTCTGCGGTGACCTGCCTGGGCTTCATTCTCACAGAAGGTCAGAGAAGCCCATCCCAGGAAAGGAAAGAAACCATTTTCAGCCTTACCCCTTTCTAAAACTAGAAGACAGCTTAGGGGTTCCTGGGGAGGCCAGGGTTTGCTGCTTCTGGATCCCTAACTACAGTCTACTAGCTGGGCCTCTATATGAAACACTGAAAGGAAAAGATGATGATCCTTTTGAATAGAATCCAGAAGTGGCCTTTCAAGAATGGAAAGAGCAGTCAATTCAGTCCCTTGCCCTGGAACTCCCTAATTTAGCTAAACCCTTTGACCTTTACATTCCCGGTGAAAGGTGAATCGCCATTGGAGAATTAGTGCAAAAACTGGGACCACTTGAAATGGAACAATGCAAGAATGCCATCCAGGTAGGATAAACTACGGTCACCAAGGGGCTTGGCCCACTGCCACATCTGGCCAAGATACTGGCGGTATCTAAAAACCTGGAAATCAGCAGCCCCAAAGGCCACCTCCCTCCTAAGGGAAAAGGACCCCACGTGGTGATCCTAACCACCAACCATGCCTTGAAGTTGCAGGGTTCGCTCTGTGGGCACACCAACCTCGAGTGAGGAGGCCTTCCAACTCCAACATCCAGAGAGATAACCGGGGGCAACAGGGCACCATGACGACTCATGTGAACATCACTTGACCTGGAGTTTCTCTCATAAAACAACAAGAGTGTGTCCCAAAAGAGTAGACTACTGCTTGCAGGACTTACTGCACCCAGAGGGGAGGTAATAATCTTGGCGGGGGAACCGTATATCACACTGTCACCATAGAAAAGCCTACAGACACCGTGATGATGGTGGCCAATGAGACTGCTGGACTCCTGTTTACTTCAAAAGGCTGTTGACTCAGTGGCCATCATGGTCCTTGATCACCACTGACCCTGGACTGTCTGGGAGTTGAACGGGCAGGGCTCTGACTCCTGGTGCTGTTTGTACGTTAATTCAGGGGCCTAATTGAAGAAAGCGCAGACTACTGGTCAGAGCATCTAGGCTGGCAGAAACGGTCAGCCTAAGGTGGCCGAACAAATGTGGGGCGGGGTGAAACCGGCCCCCACAGTGTCTCTGCACATCTCTTTCCTGGACACTTAAAGGTCATTAGAATCTATAACACTTCCAATGCTGGTGCTCAGGTGGACAAGCAGGGAGGCAGGGGGCCTGGGGACAATCAACGTCACCTGGAGGCTGCTGGGGAGAAGCCCTGACCCTCGCCCCCGGGTATGAGGGCTCCCAACTCAGCACTCAGCAGTTACAGAAGAAGGGTCTGCACCCTCAGCACTCCAAGAATGAGGAATGGGACAAAAGGCAGAGGAGGGGTTTGTCCCCAGCAAAGCCCATTAAAAATCCCTGGGAGATAAAAATAGAATCTGGGCAATAAAGTCAAGTCTAACCGTTTTTATCCTTTGTGCTTTGTCTAATTTCATGTGCTCCTAGGGTCCCGCATGCAGAGGTTCCACACCCGGCACTTCAGACCAGATTTCCTAGTGCAGAATGGCTGGGACGACACCTCAGCTCCTGGGGCCCAGTGCAGACTCCGCGATATAGAGCCTGAGCTGCAGCCAACCCGGCCCTCGAGAGCTCCGCCCCCTCCCTCCCACTGACTCTGACAGGATCTCTACACAGCAGCCCAGCCCACAGCCCACGGGGTAGTGCATGCTCTCACCTCTCCATTCTCTGATCAAAATATAAAGTTTCCTTTGCTTGTGAACCAAACTCAGTCTCGATCTGTTGGCCCCAATGACACTGGGCAGGGGGACACTTGTTGGGGTCCACTCTGGAGGATCAGTAACAGAAATTGAGACTATTGTAACCTCAATGAACAGATGTGTGAGCCAAACTGTAGTTAACATAGAACAGTGTATAAGGCTCAGGTAAAATAAGATGTTTCTAACACTTCCATTTGATATTTCCATCACTTTATTATAAGCAAGTTCAGTGAAAAGGTTTGTCTTATTTGTCAGGTCAATATTAGAGAAACGAAGTGATTTCTTTCCAAGGATGTACATCTAATAATCTTGGTTAAAGCTTCAATCTTGTTTTAAATGCTTTTCCATTGAAAATGATACCTCTCTTTCAGGTCCCCCATTTCTGAGAAGTATAAAATCTTATAATTTATTATTACCAAAGGGGAAAGGTGGGAGGAGGGATAAATTAACAGTTTGGGATTAACACATACACACTGCTATGCATAAAATAGATCATCAACAAGGAACTACTGTATAGCACAGGGAACTACACTCAACATTTTGCAATAAGCTATAAGGGGAAATAATCTGAAAAAGAATAGATATTTTTATTGACATCATCTATCAATGACAGTTAAAGTGTAACCTAAGGGAAGCTGGTGGTGAGTGCTTCTGACCCTGAAGACTTCAATCATCTAAAGTTTGGACTCTGCCTACTTCCCAAGGCCCTTAATGAACATATGTGTAGCCGTAGCTTAAAAAATTCCCCAGTTTGGGTTTCGGGGAGACACTGATTTTGAAAAAGCCCTGGTGTTCTCCTTACATGAATGGGACTCTTCCTACTGCTAAAACATGTCTGTCACACCCAGAGGATGGTATACCGTCTGATCGGGAAGAGTTTGGAAAAGGCATCTCATCTCCTCATCTCCTGGTGCTCGGGTTCACCCCTCCAGCGTCTTTACTAACAGTCTCCCCACTTGGAGATGTCAGCACTGTCAACATCCTGTTGCGTACAGTTTGGAATTTGTCCAGAGGATGAAGCGGAAGGATGAGGAACAATGAGAGACAAGTCCTAGGTGTTCAGACAGGCACATGTCACTCTAATTTCCAATCAGGAAGACGAATTGACCAAAGGCTAGGGTTGCCCATGGAAACAGTATAGGGCTTGAGGAAATCCTGCTGCTTTGTGGCCAGTTCCCATAAACACAAGTTGAACAATGGAACTCAGGGGCAGTAAAATTCACGAAACTGCAGAGTTGAAAATATCCATCACTGAAAAATGTCTTGAGGAAAGTCAGAGAAAAGGACTTGTAAGCAAGGGAGAATGGCAGGAAAGGGATTTGAGGAGGTAGAAAGGACTCGCCATTAAGCACAAGAAAAGGAGCTGAACATTGCCAACATTGCAGTTGGCCAAAAAGGGTGTATGCGTTTTTTTCTGTATATATTCAAGAAAAGGGCATACACTTTTTTAGCCAACCAAACAGGTGGGCACTGGAAGTCAATACTACAAAAGATATCACTTCGCATCAGTCAGAAGAGCCATCCTCATAAAGCGTAAACAACAGAAATGCAGGACAGGGCAAGGAGAAGAGGGAGCCCTGTGAGACTTATAGTGGAAATGTATATTGCCAACGGCCATTCTGGAGAAGTGTACTGTGTTTACTAAAGCATCTAAAAAATGAGCTACAGAGCATAGGGCACTTGCACTCATGGGCATATATCTTGGGAAAAACAAAAATTGAGAGGACACAGGCACCCCAATGTTTACCCCCTCTCTGTTTAAAAGATCCTCGACTAGGATATAATTGAAATGTCTCTGGAGGGAAAAAATGGATAGAGATGTGGTACTTAGGTAGAGTGGAATATTATTCAGCCTGGAAATCAATGAAATATGGCCAGTTGTAACAACTCCGGAGGAGTTACGTATGATCTTTCTAAGTGACATAATTCAAAAAGAAAAAGACACATATCATAAGATATCACTTAAAGGTGGAATCCAAAATGGCTACACATGAAATAAATTACAAAACAAAAACATAGTCAAATATGTAGAAAACACGCATAAGGCTGCTAAAAGGGAAAGGTGGGGAGGGGTGAGGCATCATCCAGGAGGTTGAAATTAGCAAAGATACCATTCCAAATACCAAACTGATAATCAACAAGGCCTACACGGTAGCTAAAAGAACTGCACTCAACACACTCAAGTCACCGGAAAAGAATATATACGACTGGTAAGAATCTGAAAAAGAATTTACTGATGTCTCTCTGTACGTGAATCAAGTGGATGTACAGTAGCAAGAAACAGAGCTTTGAAAATCAGCTGTAACCAATATAGTAATAAATTGAAAAAAATAAATGACAGAGAGACAGAGAAAACCTCTTACAACTTTTCCTCAGGGACGGTGATGCAACATGGATTGAACACATCTAGACCCACAGCAGGATGAGACATAAGGCTGGAAACTGTTTGCACTAAGAGAAATGTGAGGTTGGGTGAGGAAATGCACACCCTTTAAAGTAATACTACCTGGTACCCATTCAATGGGTCCCAAATCTGCAGGTTCAAGGGATCTTCCTACAGCTAAAACATGCATGGAAAACCCAGAGGACTGTACACCATGTGATCGGGAGATGTGTCTAAAATGCAGCTCATTTATCCTCTCCTGGTGCTCCTGTTCACCATTCCAGCCACGTTACTTAGAATCTCCCCACTTGGAGAATCAGCACATTTAAACATCTGTTTCACACATTTTGCAAATTGTGAGGAGGATGAACGGGAAGAGGGGGAACCAATGAGAGAATAGTTGTAGGGGTTTGGACGGGCACATATCACTCTAATTTCCCATTAAGAATAAGAATTGAAAAAAGGCTCAGCCCGCCTCGCCGGAGCCAAAATAGGGCCTGAAGCAATCCTGCGGGTTTGAGGCCAGCTCACAAAAGAGCAACTTAAAAAATGGAGCTCAGGGTCACTGCAATTCACAAACCTGCAGAGTTATAAATGAAAACTAACGTCCAAAAATATGTTGAGGTAAGGCAAAGAAGAGGATCTGAATGCAAGACAGAATTGCAAGAAACAGATTTCAAGAGATAGATTGGACTCGTCTTTAAAGCACATGAAAAGCGGCAGAATTTCGACAATGATGCAGTTGGCCCAAAAGGGCGTATGCGTTTTTTCCTGATTATATCCAGGAAAAAACGCATACGCACTTTATGGGCAACGAAGCAAGCAAGCAATGCAAATGTGCACAACAAAGAAGTCTCATTTCGCACCGGTCAAAAGGGCCATCCTAAAAAATTGTAAAAACCAGAAATGCAGGACAGGCCATGGAGAACAGGAAGCCTTTATACGCTGATGGGCAGTGTGTGAACTGCCGAGAGCCACTCTGGAGAAGTGTATGGTGGTTCCTAAATCATCTAAAAAACAGAGCTACAGAGCATAGGACACTTCCAATCATGGGAGTATATCTAGGGAAGTCTAAAAATCAACAAGACACAAGCACACCACAGTTTAGGGCTACTCTGTTGACAAGAACCTCAACTTCAGTACACCTTAAATATCCCAGGAAAGAGAACAATGGATAAAGAAGATGTGGTACTTATGTACAATGGAATATCTCTTCACCATGAAATCAATGTAATAAGGCTAGTAGAAGGATAAAGAGTGGATTTAGGTCCGATAATACTACTTGAAATAAGTCAAACAGAAAAAGAAACATATCATAAGATATCACTTATAGAGGGAGGGTAAATATGGCTGCACAAGAAATGAATTACAGAACAGAACAGTGTCTCACATGTAGAAAACACACTTATGTCAGCTTAAGGGGAAAGGAGAGGTGGGGTGATGCATAAAACCAGAGTTTGAAATTAGCACAGATACCGTTCAATAAACCAAATAGATATTAGAAAAGATCTACACCTTGCTCAATGAACTGGCCTCAACACACCCTATACACCACAGAGAAATATATCTGAGTAATAAGAATCTTAAAACCCATGTATTGATATATCTCCATAAGGGAATCAAGTGTGTGCAGAGTGGCACAAACACAGCAGTGAAAATGAGCTAAACCCCATTATAGAAATAAATTTTAAAAACAAAATGCAGAAACAATGAAAGAGAGAAAAATTCTTACAAAATTCGCTCAGGGGCTGTGATGCAACGTGGATTGACCACATATAAACCCACAGCTGGATAAGACATAAAGCTGGACACTTGGGGCTGAGAGGATTGGTGAGCTTTGGTGAGCAACTGCCAAAAGTTTAATGCAATACTTCATGCTACTCATTCCAAGGGTCCCAACACTCCAGGTTGAACGGAATCTTCCTACAGCTAAACCATGCTTAGGAAACCCAGCGACTGGTATACCATATGATCGGGAAAGGTTTCTAAAACGCACCTCATTTTTCCTCTCCTGGGGCTCCAGATCGACATTCCAGCCGCTTTACTAACAATATCCCCACATGGAGAGTCAATGCCTTTAAGTTCTGGTAACGCACAGTCTGCAGTTAGTGCAGAGGATGAATGGGAATAGGGGGAACCAGTGAGAAACTAGCTGTAGCGGTTTCAATGGGCACATGTCACTCTAATTTCACATCAGTAAGAAGAATAAACCAAAGGCACAGCAAGGTGCCCCAGAAGAAGAATAGGGCCTGAAGGAAACCTGTGGTTATGCGGCAAGATCACAAAAATAAGAGCTGAAAAATGGAGCTAAGGGCCACTGCAATTCAAAAACCTGCAGAGTTATAAAGGCCAACTATTTTCAAAAAATATATTGAGATAAGGCTATGAAGAGGCATTGAAATCAAGGCACAATTGCAGGAAACCAATTTCAGGAGGTAGACTGGAATTGCATTTAAAGCATAGGAAAAGAGGCAGAACGTCGACAATGATGCACTTGGCCAAAAAGGGTGTATGCGTTTTTTCCTGAATATATTCAGGAAAAAACGCATACGTCCTTTTTGGCCAACCAAGCAAGCTTGCAAAGGAAATCTGCACTATGATGAAGTCTCACTTCCCCCCGTCAAAAGGGCCATCTGAAAAAAGTGTAAAATCCAGAAAGGCAGGACAGGCCATGGAGAACTGGGAGCATTGTTATGCTGATGGGCGGGATGTAAATTGCCAACAGCCACTGGGGAGAAGTCTATGGTGTTTCCTGAAACATCTAAAAAACAAAGCAACAGAGCCTAGGGCACTTCCACTTATGGTCCTATAGCTTAGGGAAATTAAAATCAAAAAGACTCAGCCACCCCAAAGTTTGGGATGGCTCTGTTTACAAGATCCTCGTTTACGGTACAAGTTCAATATCGCAGAAAGTGAAAAATGGATAAAGAAGTTGTGGTACTTACGTACAATGCAATATCACTCAGCAATGAATTCTATGTCATCAGGCCCATAGCAGCATAATGAGTGGATTCAGGTATGATGATTCTAACTGAAATAAGTCACACAGAAAAAGAAACATCATAAGATATCACTAATACACGGAATGTAAACTTGGCTACACAGGAACTGGATTACAAAACAGAACAGGGTCTCAAATGTAGAAAATCAACTTATGCTTGCTTAAGGGGAAAGGTGAGTTGGGGTGCTGCATAAAACCAGAGATTGAAATGAGCACAGATAAATTTCCTTAAGCCAAATATGGAATAGACAAGAGCTACTCCTTGCTCAATGAAATGGGCTCAACACCCCATATTAAACATCTAAAAATGTAGCTGACTAGTAAGTATCTTAAAACCTATGGATTGCTATGTCTCCGAAAGAGAATCAAGCATGTGTACAGGGGCATAAACGCAGCAGTGATAGGATTGGAGAGGTTCGGTGAGCAAACGAAGACCCTTTGAAGTCATATTGCATGGTACCCATTCCACGGGTCTCAACTCTCCATGTTTAACGGATTCTTCCTTCAGCTAAAACATGCATGTGGAACCCAGAGTATGATCAACTGTGTGATCAGGAGACGTGTTCCAATATGTCTCAGTTCTCGTCCCCTGGTACTCGGGTGCAGCATTCCAGACGCTTAACTAATACTCTCCCGACTTGGAGAGTCAGTGCCTTTAACCTCCTGTTTGGCCCAGTTTGCAATTTCTGTGGAAGATGAACAGGAATAGGGAGAACCAATGAGAGACTAGCTGGAGGTTTCTGGACGGGCAAATTTAACTCTCATTTCCCACCAGGAAGAGGAATTAACCAAAGGCTCAGCGTGCCGTGCCGGAACGAGATTAGGGCCTGAAGCAATCATGCGGTGTTGCGGCCAGCTCACAAGAAAGCGAGTTGAAGAAAGGAGCTCATGGGCACTGTAATTCACAAACCTGCAGAGTTATAAATGACAGCTATCATCCAAAAATATACTGAAGTAAGCTTGCCAAGAGGACTTGAAAGTGGGGCAGAATTGCAGTAAACCGATTTCAGGAGGTAGACTGGAATTGCATTTAAAGCATAGGAAAAGAGGCAGAACGTCGACAATGATGCACTTGGCCAAAAAGGGCATATGCGTTTTTTCCTGAATATATTCAGGAAAAAACGCATATGCCCTTTTTGGCCAACCAAGCAAGCTTGCAAAGGAAATCTGCACTACAATGAAGTCTCACTTCCCCCCGGTCAAAAGGGCCATCTGAAAAAAGTGTAAAATCCAGAAAGGCAGGACAGGCCATGGAGAACTGGGAGCCTTGTTATGCTGATGGGCGGGATGTAAATGCCAACAGCCACTCGGGAGAAGTGTATGGTGTTTCCTGAAACATCTAAAAAGCAAAGCAACAGAGCCTAGGGCACTTCCACTTATTGTCCTATAGCTTAGGGAAATTAAAATCAAAAAGACACAGCCACCCCTAAGTTTGGGACGGCTCTGTTTACAAGAACCTCGTTTACGGTACAAGTTCAATATCACAGGTTGAAAAATGGATAAAGAAGTTGTGGTACTTACGTACAATGCAATATCACTCAGCAATGAAATCTATGTCATCAGGCCCGTAGCAGCATAATGAGTGGATTCAGGTATGATGATTCTAACTGAAATAAGTCACACAGAAAAAGAAACATAATAAGATATCACTAATACACGGAATGTAAACTTGGCTACACAGGAACTGCATTACGAAACAGAACAGGGTCTCAAATTTAGAAAACCAACTTATGCTTGCTTAAGGGGAAAGGTGAGTTGGGGTGCTGGATAAAACCAGAGATTGAAATGAGCACAGATAAAGTCCCTTAAGCCAAATATTTAATAGACAAGAGCTACTCCTTGCTCAACGAAATGGACTCAACACCCCATATTAAACCCCTAAAAATGTACCTGACTAGTAAGTATCTTAAAACCTATGGATTGCTATGTCTCCGAAAGAGAATCAAGCGTGTTTACATTGGCATAAACGCAGCAGTGATAGGATTGGAGAGGTTCGGTGAGCCAATGAAGACCCTTTGAAGTCATATTGCATGGTACCCATTCCACGGGTCTCAACGCTCCAGGTTTAAGGGATTCTTCCTTCAGCTAAAACAAGCATGTGGAACCCAGAGTATGATCAACCGTGTGATCGGGAGACGTGTTCCAATATGTCTCAGTTCTCGTCCCCTGGTACTCGGGTGCAACATTCCAGACGCTTTACTAACACTCTCCCGACTTGGAGAGTCAGTGCCTTTAACCGCCTGTTTGGCCCAGTTTGCAATTTCTGCGTAAGATGAACAGGAATAGGGAGAACCAATGAGAGACTAGCTGGAGGTGTCTGGATGGGCAAATTTAACTCTCATTTCCCACCAGGAAGAGGAATTAACCAAAGGCTCAGCGTGCCGTGCCGGAACCAGATTAGGGCCTGAAGCAATCCTGCGGTGTTGCGGCCACCTCACAAGAAAGCGAGTTGAAGAAAGGAGCTCAGGGGCACTGTAATTCACAAACCTGCAGAGTTATAAATGACAGCTATCGTCCAAAAATATACTGAAGTAAGGCTGCCAAGAAGACTTGAAAGCGGGCCAGAATTGCAGGAAACCTATTTCAGGAGGTAGACTGGAATTGCACTTAAAGCATAGGAAAAGTGGCAGAACGTCAACAATGATGCACTTGGCTAAAAAGGGCGTATGCGTTTTTTCCTGAATATATTCAGGTAAAAACGCATACGCCCTTTTTGGCCAACCAAGCAAGCTTGCAAAGGAAATCTGCACTACAATGAAGTCTCACTTCCCCCCAGTCAAAAGGGCCAACTGAAAAAAGTGTAAAATCCAGAAAGGCAGGACAGGCCATGGAGAACTGGGAGCCTTGTTTTGCTGATGGGCGGGATGTATATTGCCAACAGCCACTTGGGAGAAGTGTATGGTGTTTCCTGAAACATCTAAAAAACAAAGCAACAGAGCCTAGGGCACTTCCACTTATGGCCCTATAGCTTAGAGAAATTAAAATCAAAAAGACACAGCCACCCCAAAGTTTGGGACGGCTCTGTTTACAAGACACTCGTTTATGGGACAAGTTCAATATCACAGAAAGTGAAAAATGGATAAAGAAGTTGTGGTACTTACGTACAATGCAATATCACTCAGCAATGAAATCTATGTCATCAGGCCCGTAGCAGCATAATGAGTGGATTCAGGTATGATGATTCTAACTGAAATAAGTCACACAGAAAAAGAAACATCATAAGATATCACTAATACATGGAATGTAAACTTCGCTACACAGGAACTGGATTACAAAAGAGAACAGGGTCTCAAATTTAGAAAACCAACTTATGCTTGCTTAAGGGGAAAGGTGAGTTGGGGTGCTGCATAAAACCAGAGATTGAAATGAGCACAGATAAAGTTCCTTAAGCCAAATATGTAATAGACAAGAGCTACTCCTTGCTCAACGAAATGGACTCAACACCCCATATTAAACGCCTAAGAATGTACCTGACTAGTAAGTATCTTAAAACCTATGGATTGCTATGTCTCTGAACGAGAATCAAGCGTGTGTACAGGGGCATAAACGCAGCAGTGATAGGATTGGAGAGGTTCGGTGAGCAAATGAAGACCCTTTGAAGTCATATTGCATGGTACCCATTCCACGGGTATCAACTCTCCAGGTTTAAGGGATTCTTCCTTCAGCTAAATCATGCATGTGGAACCCAGAGTATGATCAACCGTGTGATCGGGAGACGTGTTCCAATATGTCTCAGTTCTCGTCCCCTGGTACTCGGGTGCAACATTCCAGACGCTTTAATAACACTCTCCCGACTTGGAGAGTCAGTGCCTTTAACCTCCTGTTTGGCCCAGTTTGCAATTTCTGCGTAAGATGAACAGGAATAGGGAGAACCAATGAGAGACTAGCTGGAGGTGTCTGGACGGGCAAATTTAACTCTCATTTCCCACCAGTTAGAGGAATTAACCAAAGGCTCGGCGGGCCGTGCCGGAACCAGATTAGGGCCTGAAGCAATCCTGCGGTGTTGCGGCCAGCTCACAAGAAAGCGAGTTGAAGAAAGTAGCTCAGGGGCACTGTAATTCACAAACCTGCAGAGTTATAAATGACAGCTATCGTCCAAAAATATCCTGAAGTAAGGCTCCCAAGAGGACTTGAAAGCGGGGCAGAATTGCAGGAAACCAATTTCAGGAGGTACACTGGAATTGCATTTAAAGCATAGGAAAAGAGGCAGAACATCGACAATGATGCACTTGGCCAAAATGTGCGTATGCGTTTTTTCCTGAATATATTCAGGAAAAAACGCATACGCCCTTTTTGGCCAACCAAGCGAGCTTGCAAAGGAAATCTGCACTACAATGAAGTCTCACTTCCCCCCGGTCAAAAGGGCCATCTGAAAAAAGTGTAAAATCCAGAAAGGCAGGACAGGCCATGGAGAACTGGGAGCCTTGTTATGCTGATGGGCGGGATGTAAATTGCCAACAGCCACTCGGGAGAAGTCTATGGTGTTTCCTGAAACATCTAAGAAACAAAGCAACAGAGCCTAGGGCACTTCCACTTATGGTCCTATAGCTTAGGGAAATTAAAATCAAAAACACACAGCCACCCCAAAGTTTGGGACGGCTCTGTTTACAAGAACCACATTTACGGGACAAGTTCAATATCGCAGAAAGTGAAAAATGGATAAAGAAGTTTTGGTATTTACATACAATGCAATATCACTCAGCAATGAAATCTATGTCATCAGGCCCGTAGCAGCATAATGAGTGGATTCAGGTATGATGATTCTAACTGAAATAAGTCACACAGAAATAGAAACATCATAAGATATCACTAATACACGGAATGTAAACTTGGCTACACAGGAACTGGATTACATAACAGAACAGGGTCTCAAATTTAGAAGCACCTTATGCTTGCTTAAGGGGAAAGGTGAGTTGGGGTGCTGCATAAAACCAGAGATTGAAATGAGCACAGATAAAGTTCCTGAAGCCAAATATGTAATAGACAAGAGCTACTCCTTGCTCAATGAAATGGAATCAACACCCCATATTAAACGCCTAAGAATGTACCTTACTAGTAAGTATCTTAAAAGCTATGGATCGCTATGTCTCCGAAAGAGAATCAAGCGTGTGTACAGGGGCATAAACGCAGCAGTGATACGATTGGAGAGGTTCGGTGAGCAAATGAAGACCCTTTGAAGTCATATTGCATGGTACCCATTCCACGGGTCTCAACTCTGCAGGTTTAAGGGATTCTTCCTTTAGCTAAAACATGCATGTGGAACCCAGAGTATGATCAACCGTGTGATCGGGAGACGTGTTCCAATATGTCTCAGTTCTCGTCCCCTGGTACTCGGGTGCAGTATTCCAGATGCTTTACTAACACTCGCCCGACTTGGAGAGTCAGTGCCTTTAACCTCCTGTTTGGCCCAGTTTGCAATTTCTGCGTAAGATGAACAGGAATAGGGAGAACCAATGAGAGACTAGCTGGAGGTGTCTGGACGGGCAAATTTAACTCTCATTTCCCACCAGTTAGAGGAATTAACCAAAGGCTCGGCGGGCCGTGCCGGAACCAGATTAGGGCCTGAAGCAATCCTGCGGTGTTGCGGCCAGCTCACAAGAAAGCGAGTTGAAGAAAGTAGCTCAGGGGCACTGTAATTCACAAACCTGCAGAGTTATAAATGACAGCTATCGTCCAAAAATATCCTGAAGTAAGGCTCCCAAGAGGACTTGAAAGCGGGGCAGAATTGCAGGAAACCAATTTCAGGAGGTAGACTGGAATTGCATTTAAAGCATAGGAAAAGAGGCAGAACATCGACAATGATGCACTTGGCCAAAATGTGCATATGCGTTTTTTCCTGAATATATTCAGGAAAAAACGCATACGCCCTTTTTGGCCAACCAAGCGAGCTTGCAAAGGAAATCTGCACTACAATGAAGTCTCACTTCCCCCCGGTCAAAAGGGCCATCTGAAAAAAGTGTAAAATCCAGAAAGGCAGGACAGGCCATGGAGAACTGGGAGCCTTGTTATGCTGATGGGCGGGATGTAAATTGCCAACAGCCACTCGGGAGAAGTCTATGGTGTTTCCTGAAACATCTAAGAAACAAAGCAACGGAGCCTAGGGCACTTCCACTTATGGTCCTATAGCTTAGGGAAATTAAAATCAAAAACACACAGCCACCCCAAAGTTTGGGACGGCTCTGTTTACAAGAACCACATTTACGGGACAAGTTCAATATCGCAGAAAGTGAAAAATGGATAAAGAAGTTTTGGTATTTACATACAATGCAATATCACTCAGCAATGAAATCTATGTCATCAGGCCCGTAGCAGCATAATGAGTGGATTCAGGTATGATGATTCTAACTGAAATAAGTCACACAGAAAAAGAAACATCTTAAGATATCACTAATACACGGAATGTAAACTTGGCTACACAGGAACTGGATTACATAACAGAACAGGGTCTCAAATTTAGAAAACCAACTTATGCTTGCTTAAGGGGAAAGGTGAGTTGGGGTGCTGCATAAAACCAGAGATTGAAATGAGCACAGATAAAATTCCTTAAGCCAAATATGTAATAGACAAGAGCTACTCCTTGCTCAATGAAATGGAATCAACACCCCATATTAAACGCCTAAGAATGTACCTTACTAGTAAGTATCTTAAAAGCTATGGATCGCTATGTCTCCGAAAGAGAATCAAGCGTGTGTACAGGGGCATAAACGCAGCAGTGATAGGATTGGAGAGGTTCGGTGAGCAAATGAAGACCCTTTGAAGTCATATTGCATGGTACCCATTCCACGGGTCTCAACTCTGCAGGTTTAAGGGATTCTTCCTTTAGCTAAAACATGCATGTGGAACCCAGAGTATGATCAACCGTGTGATCGGGAGACGTGTTCCAATATGTCTCAGTTCTCGTCCCCTGGTACTCGGGTGCAGTATTCCAGATGCTTTACTAACACTCGCCCGACTTGGAGAGTCAGTGCCTTTAACCTCCTGTTTGGCCCAGTTTGCAATTTCTGCGTAAGATGAACAGGAATAGGGAGAACCAATGAGAGACTAGCTGGAGGTGTCTGGACGGGCAAATTTAACTCTCATTTCCCACCAGTTAGAGGAATTAACCAAAGGCTCGGCGGGCCGTGCCGGAACCAGATTAGGGCCTGAAGCAATCCTGCGGTGTTGCGGCCAGCTCACAAGAAAGCGAGTTGAAGAAAGTAGCTCAGGGGCACTGTAATTCACAAACCTGCAGAGTTATAAATGACAGCTATCGTCCAAAAATATCCTGAAGTAAGGCTCCCAAGAGGACTTGAAAGCGGGGCAGAATTGCAGGAAACCAATTTCAGGAGGTAGACTGGAATTGCATTTAAAGCATAGGAAAAGAGGCAGAACATCGACAATGATGCACTTGGCCAAAATGTGCGTATGCGTTTTTTCCTGAATATATTCAGGAAAAAACGCATACGCCCTTTTTGGCCAACCAAGCGAGCTTGCAAAGGAAATCTGCACTACAATGAAGTCTCACTTCCCCCCGGTCAAAAGGGCCATCTGAAAAAAGTGTAAAATCCAGAAAGGCAGGACAGGCCATGGAGAACTGGGAGCCTTGTTATGCTGATGGGCGGGATGTAAATTGCCAACAGCCACTCGGGAGAAGTCTATGGTGTTTCCTGAAACATCTAAGAAACAAAGCAACAGAGCCTAGGGCACTTCCACTTATGGTCCTATAGCTTAGGGAAATTAAAATCAAAAACACACAGCCACCCCAAAGTTTGGGACGGCTCTGTTTACAAGAACCACATTTACGGGACAAGTTCAATATCGCAGAAAGTGAAAAATGGATAAAGAAGTTTTGGTATTTACATACAATGCAATATCACTCAGCAATGAAATCTATGTCATCAGGCCCGTAGCAGCATAATGAGTGGATTCAGGTATGATGATTCTAACTGAAATAAGTCACACAGAAAAAGAAACATCATAAGATATCACTAATACACGGAATGTAAACTTGGCTACACAGGAACTGGATTACATAACAGAACAGGGTCTCAAATTTAGAAAACCAACTTATGCTTGCTTAAGGGGAAAGGTGAGTTGGGGTGCTGCATAAAACCAGAGATTGAAATGAGCACAGATAAAGTTCCTTAAGCCAAATATGTAATAGACAAGAGCTACTCCTTGCTCAATGAAATGGAATCAACACCCCATATTAAACGCCTAAGAATGTACCTTACTAGTAAGTATCTTAAAAGCTATGGATCGCTATGTCTCCGAAAGAGAATCAAGTGTGTGTACAGGGGCATAAACGCAGCAGTGATAGGATTGGAGAGGTTCGGTGAGCAAATGAAGACCCTTTGAAGTCATATTGCATGGTACCCATTCAACGGGTCTCAACTCTGCAGGTTTAAGGGATTCTTCCTTTAGCTAAAACATGCATGTGGAACCCAGAGTATGATCAACCGTGTGATCGGGAGACGTGTTCCAATATGTCTCAGTTCTCGTCCCCTGGTACTCGGGTGCAGTATTCCAGATGCTTTACTAACACTCGCCCGACTTGGAGAGTCAGTGCCTTTAACCTCCTGTTTGGCCCAGTTTGCAATTTCTGCGGAAGATGAACAGGAATAGGGAGAACCAATGAGAGACTAGCTGGAGGTGTCGGGACGGGCAAATTTAACTCTCATTTCCCACCAGGAAGAGGAATTAACCAAAGGCTCAGCGTGCCGTGCCGGAACCAGATTAGGGCCTGAAGCAATCCTGCGGTGTTGCAGCCAGCTCACAAGAAAGCGAGTTGAAGAAAGGAGCTCAGGGGCACTGTAATTCACAAACCTGCAGAGTTATAAATGACAGCTATCGTCCAAAAATATACTGAAGTAAGGCTGCCAAGAGGACTTGAAAGCGGGGCAGAATTGCAGGAAACCGATTTCAGGAGGTAGACTGGAATTGCACTTAAAGCATAGGAAAAGTGGCAGAACGTCAACAATGATGCACTTGGCTAAAAAGGGCGTATGCGTTTTTTCCTGAATATATTCAGGTAAAAACGCATACGCACTTTTTGGCCAACCAAGCAAGCTTGCAAAGGAAATCTGTACTACAATGAAGTCTCACTTCCCCCCAGTCAAAAGGGCCATCTGAAAAAAGTGTAAAATCCAGAAAGGCAGGACAGGCCATGGAGAACAGGGAGCCTTGTTATGCTGATGGGCGGGATGTATATTGCCAACAGCCACTCAGGAGAAGTGTATGGTGTTTCCTGAAACATCTAAAAAACAAAGCAACAGAGCCTAGGGCACTTCCACTTATGGCCCTATAGCTTAGGGAAATTAAAATCAAAAAGACACAGCCACCCCAAAGTTTGGGATGGCTCTGTTTACAAGACACTCGTTTATGGGACAAGTTCAATATCACAGAAAGTGAAAAATGGATAAAGAAGTTGTGGTACTTACGTACAATGCAATATCACTCAGCAATGAAATCTATGTCATCAGGCCCGTAGCAGCATAATGAGTGGATTCAGGTATGATGATTCTAACTGAAATAAGTCACACAGAAAAAGAAACATCATAAGATATCACTAATACACGGAATGTAAACTTGGCTACACAGGAACTGAATTTCAAAACAGAACATGGTCCCAAATTTAGAAAATCAACTTATGCTTGCTTAAGGGGAAAGGTGAGTTGGGGTGCTGCATAAAACCAGAGATTGAAATGAGCACAGATAAAGTTCCTTAAGCCAAATATGGAATAGACAAGAGCTACTCCTTGCTCAACGAAATGGACTCAACACCCCATATTAAACGCCTAAGAATGTACCTGACTAGTAAGTATCTTAAAACCTATGGATTGCTATGTCTCCGAAAGAGAATCAAGCGTGTGTACAGGGGCATAAACGCAACAGTGATAGGATTGGAGAGGTTCGGTGAGCAAATGAAGACCCTTTGAAGTCATATTGCATGGTACCCATTCCACGGGTCTCAACGCTCCAGGTTTAAGGGATTCCTCCTTCAGCTAAAACAAGCATGTGGAACCCAGAGTATTGTCAACCGTGTAATCGGGAGACGTGTTCCAATATGTCTCAGTTCTCGTCCCCTGGTACTCGGGTGCAACATTCCAGACGCTTTACTAACACTCTCCCGACTTGGAGAGTCAGTGCCTTTAACCTCCTGTTTGGCCCAGTTTGCAATTTCTGCGGAAGATGAACAGGAATAGGGAGAACCAATGAGAGACTAGCTGGAGGTGTCTGGACGGGCAAATTTAACTCTCATTTCCCACCAGGAAGAGGAATTAACCAAAGGCTCAGCGTGCCGTGCCGGAACCAGATTAGGGCCTGAAGCAATCCTGCGGTGTTGCGGCCAGCTCACAAGAAAGCGAGTTTAAGAAAGGAGCTCAGGGGCACTGTAATTCACAAACCTGCAGAGTTATAAATGACAGCTATCATCCAAAAATATACTGAAGTAAGGCTGCCAAGAGGACTTGAAAGCGGGCCAGAATTACAGGAAACCGATTTCAGGAGGTAGACTGGAATTGCATTTAAAGCATAGGAAAAGAGGCAGAACGTCGACAATGATGCACTTGGGAAAAAAGTGCGTATGCGTTTTTTCCTGAATATATTCAGGAAAAAACGCATACGCACTTTTTGGCCAACCAAGCAAGCTTGCAAAGGAAATCTGCACTACAATGAAGTCTCACTTCCCCCTGGTCAAAAGGGACATCTGAAAAAAGTGTAAAATCCAGAAAGGCAGGACAGGCCATGGAGAACTGGGAGCCTTGTTATGCTGATGGGCAGGATGTATATTGCCAACAGCCACTCGGGAGAAGTGTTTGGTGTTTCCTGAAACATCTAAAAAACAAAGCAACAGAGCCTAGGGCACTTCCACTTATGGTCCTGTAGATTAGGGAAATTAAAATCAAAAAGACACAGCCACCCCTAAGTTTGGGACGGCTCTGTTTACAAGAAATTCGTTTATGGGACAGGTTCAATATCGCAGAAAGTGAAAAATGGATAAAGAAGTTTTGGTACTTACGTAGAATGCAATATCACTCAGCAATGAAATCTATGTCATCAGGCCCATAGCAGCATAATGAGTGGATTCAGGTATGATGATTCTAACTGAAATAAGTCACACAGAAAAAGAAACATCATAAGATATCACTAATACACGGAATGTAAACTTGGCGACACAGGAACTGGATTACAAAAGAGAACAGGGTCTCAAATTTAGAAAACCAACTTATGCTTGCTTAAGGGGAAAGGTGAGTTGGGGTGCTGCATAAAACCAGAGATTGAAATGAGCACAGATAAAGTTCCTTAAGCCAAATATGGAATAGTCAAGAGCTACTCCTTGCTCAACGAAATGGACTCAACACCCCATATTAAACGCCTAAGAATGTAGCTGACTAGAAATTATCTTAAAACCTATGGATTGCTGTGTATCCAAAAGAGAATCAAGCGTGTGTACAGGGGCATAAACGCAGCAGTGATAGGATTGGAGAGGTTCGGTGAGCAAATGAAGACCCTTTGAAGACATATTGCATGGTACCCATTCCACGGGTCTCAACTCTCCAGGTTTAAGGGATTCTTCCTTCAGCTGAAACATGAATGTGGAACCCAGAGTATGATCAGCCATGTGATCAGGAGACGTGTTCAAATATGTCTCAGTTTTCCTCCCCTGGTACTCGGGTGCAACATTCCAGACGCTTTACTAACACTCTCCCGACTTGGAGAGTCAGTGCCTTTAACCTCCTGTTTGGCCCAGTTTGCAATTTCTGTGGAAGATGAACAGGAATAGGGAGAACCAATGAGAGACTAGCTGGAGGTATCTGGACAGGCAAATTTAACTCTCATTTCCCACCAGGAAGAGGAATTACCAAAGGCTCAGCGTGCCATGCCAGAATCAGATTAGGGTCTGAAGCAATCCTGCGGTGTTGCGGCCAGCTCACAAGAAAGCGAGTTGAAGAAAGGAGCTCAGGGGCACTGTAATTCACAAACCTGCAGAGTTATAAATGACAGCTATCGTCCAAAAATATACTGAATTAAGGCTGCCAAGAGGACTTGAAAGTGGGCCAGAATTGCAGGAAACCGATTTCAGGAGGTAGACTGGAATTGCATTTAAAGCATAGGAAAAGAGGCAGAACGTCGACAATGATGCACTTGGCCAAAAAGGGCGTATGCGTTTTTTCCTGAATATATTCAGGAAAAAACGCATACGCCCTTTTTGGCCAACCAAGCAAGCTTGCAAAGGAAATCTGCACTACAATGAAGTCTCACTTCCCCCCGGTCAAAAGGGCCATCTGAAAAAAGTGTAAAATCCAGAAAGGCAGGACAGGCCATGGAGAACTGGGAGCCTTGTTATGCTGATGGGCAGGATGTATATTGCCAACAGCCACTCGGGAGAAGTGTACGGTGTTTCCTGAAACACCTAAGAAACAAAGCAACAGAGCCTAGGGCACTTCCACTTATGGTCCTATAGGTTAGGGAAATTAAAATCAAAAAGACACAGCCACCCCTAACTTTGGGACGGCTCTGTTTACAAGAAACTCGTTTATGGGACAAGTTCAATATCGC
The DNA here is from genome assembly GCF_937001465.1 of Orcinus orca. Classification (NCBI taxonomy): domain Eukaryota; kingdom Metazoa; phylum Chordata; class Mammalia; order Artiodactyla; family Delphinidae; genus Orcinus; species Orcinus orca. The sequence goes on from NW_026044101.1 coordinate 1,330,914, forward strand.
AGAAAGTGAAAAATGGATAAAGAAGTTGTGGTACTTACGTACAATGCAATATCACTCAGCAATGAAATCTATGTCATCAGGCCTGCAGCAGCATAATGAGTGGATTCAGGTATGATGATTCTAACTGAAATAAGTCACACAGAAAAAGAAACATCATAAGATATCACTAATACACGGAATGTAAACTTGGCTACACAGGAACTGGATTACAAAAGAGAACAGGGTCTCAAATTTAGAAAACCAACTTATGCTTGCTTAAGGGGAAAGGTGACTTGGGGTGCTGCATAAAACCAGAGATTGAAATGAGCACAGATAAAGTTCCTTAAGCCAAATATGTAATAGACAAGAGCTACTCCTTGCTCAACGAAATGGGCTCAACACCTCATATTAAACGCCTAAGAATGTACCTGACTATTAAGTATCTTAAAACCTATGGATCGCTATGACTCCGAAAGAGAATCAAGCGTGTGTACAGGGGAATAAACGCAGCAGTGATAGGATTGGAGAGGTTCGGTGAGCAAATGAAGACCCTTTGAAGTCATATTGCATGGTACCCATTCCACGGGTCTCAACTCTCCATGTTTAAGGGATTCTTCCTTCAGCTAAATCATGCATGTGGAACCCAGAGTATGATCAACCGTGTGATCGGGAGACGTGTTCAAATATGTCTCAGTTCTCGTCCCCTGGTACTCGGGTGCAACATTCCAGACGCTTTACTAACACTCTCCCGACTTGGAGAGTCAGTGCCTTTAACCAACTGTTTGGCCCAGTTTTCAATTTCTGTGGAAGATGAACAGGAATAGGGAGGACCAATGAGAGACTAGCTGGAGGGGTCTGGACGGGCAAATTTAACTCTCATTTCCCACCAGGAAGAGGAATTAACCAAAGGCTCAGCGTGCCATGCCGGAACCAGATTAGGGCCTGAAGCAATCCTGCGGTGTTGCAGCCAGCTTTCAAGAAAGCGAGTTGAAGAAAGGAGCTCAGGGGCACTGTAATTCACAAACCTGCAGAGTTATAAATGACAGCTATCGTCCAAAAATATACTGAAGTAAGGCTGCCAAGAGGACTTGAAAGCGGGGCAGAATTGCAGGAAACCGATTTCAGGAGGTAGACTGGAATTGCATTTAAAGCATAGGAAAAGAGACAGAACGTCGACAATGATGCACTTGGCCAAAAAGGGCATATGCGTTTTTTCCTGAATATATTAGGAAAAAACGCATACGCACTTTTTGGCCAACCAAGCAAGCTTGCAAAGGAAATCTGCACTACAATGAAGTCTCACTTCCCCCCGGTCAAAAGGGCCATCTGAAAAAAGTGTAAAATCCAGAAAGGCAGGACAGGCGATGGAGAACTGGGAGCCTGGTTATGCTGATGGGCGGGATGTAAATTGCCAACAGCCACTCGGGAGAAGTGTATGATGTTTCCTGAAACATCTAAAAAACAAAGCAACAGAGCCTAGGGCACTTCCACTTATAGTCCTATAACTTAGGGAAATTAAAATCAAAAAGACACAGCCACCCCAAAGTTTGGGACGGCTCTGTTTACAAGAACCTCGTTTACGGTACAAGTTCAATATCGCAGAAAGTGAAAAATGGATAAAGAAGTTGTGGTACTTACGTACAATGCAATATCACTCAGCAATGAAATCTATGTCATCAGGCCCGTAGCAGCATAATGAGTGGATTCAGGTATGATGATTCTAACTGAAATAAGTCACACAGAAAAAGAAACATCATAAGATATCACTAATACACGGAATGTAAACTTGGCTACACAGGAACTGAATTACAAAACAGAACAGGGTCTAAAATTTAGAAAACCAACTTATGCTTGCTTAAGGGGAAAGGAGAGTTGGGGCGCTGCATAAAACCAGAGACTGAAATGAGCACAGATAAAGTTCCTTAAGCCAAATATGTAATAGACAAGAGCTACTCCTTGCTCAACTAAATGGACTCAACACCCCATATTAAACGCCTAAGAATGTACCTGACTAGTAAGTATCTTAAAACCTATGGATTGCTATGTCTCCGAAAGAGAATCAAGCGTGTGTACAGGGGCATAAACGCAGCAGTGATAGGATTGGAGAGGTTCCGTGAGCAAATGAAGACCCTTTGAAGTCATATTGCATGGTACCCATTCCACGGGTCTCAACTTTCCAGGTTTAAGGGATTCTTCCTTCAGCTGAAACATGAATGTTGAACCCAGAATATGATCAACCGTGTGATCAGGAGACGTGTTCAAATATGTCTCAGTTTTCGTCCCCTGGTACTCGGGTGCAACATTCCAGACGCTTTACTAACACTCTCCCGACTTGGAGAGTCAGTGCCTTTAACCAACTGTTTGGCCCAGTTTGCAATTTCTGCGGAAGATGAACAGGAATAGGGAGGACCAATGAGAGACTAGCTGGAGGTGTCTGGACGTACAAATTTAACTCTCATTTCCCAACATGAAAGGAATTAACAAAAGGCACAGCGTGCCATGCCGGAACCAGATTAGGGCCTGAAGCAATCCTGCGGTGTTGCGGCCAGCTCACAAGAAAGCGAGCTGAAGAAAGGAGCTCAGGGGCACTGTAATTCACAAACCTGCAGAGTTATAAATGACAGCTATCGTCCAAAAATATACTGAAGTAAGGCTGCCAAGAGGACTTGAAAGCGGGGCAAAATTGCTGGAAACCGATTTCAGGAGGTAGACTGGAATTGCATTTAAAGCATAGGAAAAGAGGCAGAACGTCGACAATGATGCACTTGGCCAAAAAGGGCGTATGCGTTTTTTCCTGAATATATTCAGGAAAAAACGCATACGCCCTTTTTGGCCAACCAAGCAAGCTTGCAAAGGAAATCTGCACTACAATGAAGTCTCACTTCCCCCCGGTCAAAAGGGCCATCTGAAAAAAGTGTAAAATCCAGAAAGTCAGGACAGGCCATGGAAAACTGGGAGCCTTGTTATGCTGATGGTCGGGATGTATATTGCCAACAGCCACTCGGGAGAAGTGTATGGTGTTTCCTGAAACATCTAAAAAACAAAGCAACAGAGCCTAGGGCAATTCCACTTATGGTCCTATAGCATAGGGAAATTAAAATAAAAAACACACAGCCACCCCAAAGTTTGGGACGGCTCTGTTTAAAAGAACCTCGTTTACGGGACAAGTGCAATATCGCAGAAAGTGAAAAATGGATAAAGAAGTTGTGGTACTTACATACAATGCAATATCACTCAGCAATGAAATCTATGTCATCAGGCCCGTAGCAGCATAATGAGTGGATTCAGGTATGATGATTCTAACTGAAATAAGTCACACAGAAAAAGAAACATCATAAGATATCACTAATACACGGAATGTAAACCTGCCTACACAGGAACTGAATTACAAAACAGAACAGGGTCTCAAATTTAGAAAACCAACTTATGCTTGCTTAAGGGGAAAGGTGAGTTGGGGTGCTGCATAAAACCAGAGATTGAAATGAGCACAGATAAAGTTCCTTAAGCCAAATATGGAATAGAGAAGAGCTACTCCTTGCTCAACGAAATGGACTCAACACCCCATATTAAACGCCTAAGAATGTACCTGACTAGTAAGTATCTTAAAACCTATGGATCGCTGTGTCTCCGAAAGAGAATCAAGCGTGTGTACAGGGGCATAAACGCAGCAGTGATAGGATTGGAGAGGTTCGGTGAGCAAATGAAGACCCTTTGAAGTCGTATTGCATGGTACCCATTCCACGGGTCTCAACTCTCCATGTTTAAGGGATTCTTCCTTCACCTAAATCATGCATGTGGAACCCAGAGTATGATCAACCGTGTGATCGGGAGACGTGTTCCAATATGTCTCAGTTCTCGTCCCCTGGTACTCGGGTGCAACATTCCAGACGCTTTACTAACTCTCTCCCAACTTGGAGAGTCAGTGCCTTTAACCTCCTGTTTGGCCCAGTTTGCAATTTCTGTGGAAGATGAACAGGAATAGGGAGAACCAATGAGAGACTAGCTGGAGGTGTCTCGACGGGCAAATTTAACTCTCATTTCCCACCAGGAAGAGGAATTAACAAAAGGCTCAGCATGCCGTGCCGGAACAAGATTAGGGCCTGAAGCAATCCTGCGGTGTTGCGGCCAGATCACAAGAAAGTGAGTTGAAGAAAGGAGCTCAGGGGCACTGTAATTCACAAACCTGCAGAGTTATAAATGACAGCTATCGTCCAAAAATATACTGAAGTAAGGCTGCCAAGAGGACTTGAAAGCGGGGCAGAATTGCAGGAAACCGATTTCAGGAGGTAGACTGGAATTGCATTTAAAGCATAGGAAAAGAGGCAGAACGTCGACAATGATGCTGTTGGCCAAAAGGGCGTATGCGTTTTTTCCTGAATATATTCAGGAAAAAACTCATACGCCCTTTTTGGCCAACCAAGGAAGCTTGCAAAGGAAATCTGCACTACAATGAAGTCTCACTTCCCCCCGGTCAAAAGGGACATCTGAAAAAAGTGTAAAATCCAGAAAGGCAGGACAGGCCATGGAGAACAGGGAGCCTTGTTATGCTGATGGGCAGGATGTATATTACCAACAGCCACTCGGGAGAAGTGTATGGTGTTTCCTGAAACATCTAAAAAACAAAGCAACAGAGCCTAGGGCACTTCCACTTATGGTCCTGTAGATTAGGGAAATTAAAATCAAAAAGACACAGCCACCCCAAAGTTTGGGACGGCTCTGTTTACAAGAAATTCGTTTATGGGACAGGTTCAATATCGCAGAAAGTGAAAAATGGATAAAGAAGTTTTGGTACTTAGGTACAATGCAATATCACTCAGCAATGAAATCTATGTCATCAGGCCCATAGCAGAATAATGAGTGGATTCAGGTATGATGATTCTAACTGAAATAAGTCACACAGAAAAAGAAACATCATAAGATATCACTAATACACGGAATGTAATCTTGGCGACACAGCAACTGGATTACAAAAGAGAACAGGGTCTCAAATTTAGAAAACCAACTTATGCTTGCTTAAGGGGAAAGGTGAGTTGGGGTGCTGCATAAAACCAGAGATTGAAATGAGCACAGATAAAGTTCCTTAAGCCAAATATGGAATAGTCAAGAGCTACTCCTTGCTCAACGAAATGGACTCAACACCCCATATTAAACGCCTAAGAATGTAGCTGACTAGAAATTATCTTAAAACCTATGGATTGCTGTGTCTCCAAAAGAGAATCAAGCGTGTGTACAGGGGCATAAACGCAGCAGTGATAGGATTGGAGAGGTTCGGTGAGCAAATGAAGACCCTTTGAAGACATATTGCATGGTACCCATTCCACGGGTCTCAACTCTCCAGGTTTAAGGGATTATTCCTTCAGCTGAAACATGAATGTGGAACCCAGAGTATGATCAACCATGTGATCAGGAGACGTGTTCAAATATGTCTCAGTTTTCCTCCCCTGGTACTCGGGTGCAACATTCCAGACGCTTTACTAACACTCTCCCGACTTGGAGAGTCAGTGCCTTTAAACTCCTGTTTGGCCCAGTTTGCAATTTCTGCGGAAGATGAACAGGAATAGGGAGAACCAATGAGAGACTAGCTGGAGGTATCTGGACGGGCAAATTTAACTCTCATTTCCCACCAGGAAGAGGAATTAACCAAAGGCTCAGCATGCCGTGCCGGAATAAGATTAGGGCCTGAAGCAATCCTGCGGTGTTGCGGCCAGCTCACAAGAAAGCGAGTTGAAGAAAGGAGCTCAGGGGCACTGTAATTCACAAACCTGCAGAGTTATAAATGACAGCTATCGTCCAAAAATATACTGAATTAAGGCTGCCAAGAGGACTTGAAAGTGGGCCAGAATTGCAGGAAACCGATTTCAGGAGGTAGACTGGAATTGCATTTAAAGCATAGGAAAAGAGGCAGAACGTCGACAATGATGCACTTGGCCAAAAAGGGCGTATGCGTTTTTTCCTGAATATATTCAGGAAAAAACGCATACGCCCTTTTTGGCCAACCAAGCAAGCTTGCAAAGGAAATCTGCACTACAATGAAGTCTCACTTCCCCCCGGTCAAAAGGGACATCTGAAAAAAGTGTAAAATCCAGAAAGGCAGGACAGGCCATGGAGAACTTGGAGCCTTGTTATGCTGATGGGCAGGATGTATATTGCCACAGCCACTGGGGAGAAGTGTATGGTGTTTCCTGAAACATCTAAAAAACAAACCAACAGAGCCTAGGGCACTTCTACTTATGGTCCTATAGCTTAGGGAAATTAAAATCAAAAAGACACAGCCACCCCTAACTTTGGGACGGCTCTGTTTACAAGAAACTCGATTATGGGACAAGCTCAATATCGCAGAAAGTGAAAAATGGATAAAGAAGTTGTGGTACTTACGTACAATGCAATATCACTCAGCAATGAAATCTATGTCATCAGGCCCGTAGCAGCATAATGAGTGGATTCAGGTATGATGATTCTAACTGAAATAAGTCACACAGAAAAAGAAACATCATAAGATATCACTAATACACGGAATGTAAACTTGGCGACACAGGAACTGGATTACAAAAGAGAACAGGGTCTCAAATTTAGAAAACCAACTTATGCTTGCTTAAGGGGAAAGGTGACTTGGGGTGCTGCATAAAACCAGAGATTGAAATGAGCACAGATAAAGTTCCTTAAGCCAAATATGTAATAGACAAGAGCTACTCCTTGCTCAACGAAATGGACTCAACACCCCATATTAAACGCCTAAGAATGTACCTGACTAGTAAGTATCTTAAAACCTATGGATCGCTATGTCTCCGAAAGAGAATCAAGCGTGTGTACAGGGGCATAAACGCAGCAGTGATAGGATTAGAGAGGTTCGGTGAGCAAATGAAGACCCTTTGAAGTCGTATTGCATGGTACCCATTCCATGGGTCTCAACTCTCCATGTTTAAGGGATTCTTCCTTCAGCTAAATCATGCATGTGGAACCCAGAGTATGATCAACCGTGTGATCGGGAGACGTGTTCCAATATGTCTCAGTTCTCGTCCCCTTGTACTCGGGTGCAACATTCCAGACGCTTTACTAAAACTCTCCCGACTTGGAGAGTCAGTGCCTTTAACCTCCTGTTTGGCCCAGTTTGCAATTTCTGCGGAAGATGAACAGGAATAGGGAGAACCAATGAGAGAGTAGCTGGAGGTGTCTGGACGGGCAAATTTAACTCTCATTTACCACCAGGAAGAGGAATTAACCAAAGGCTCAGCGTGCCGTGCCGGAACCAGATTACGGCCTGAAGCAATCCTGCGGTGTTGCGGCCAGCTCACAAGAAAGCGAGTTGAAGAAAGGAGCTCAGGGGCACTGTAATTCACAAACCTGCAGAGTTATAAATGACAGCTATCGTCCAAAAATATACTGAAGTAAGGCTGCCAAGAGGACTTGAAAGCGGGCCAGAATTACAGGAAACCGATTTCAGGAGGTAGACTGGAATTGCATTTAAAGCATAGGAAAAGAGGCAGAACGTCCACAATGATGCACTTGGACAAAAAAGGCGTATGCGTTTTTTCCTGAATATATTCAGGAAAAAACGCATACGCCCTTTTTGGCCAACCAAGCAAGCTTGCAAAGGAAATCTGCACTACAATGAAGTCTCACTTCCCCCTGGTCAAAAGGGACATCTGAAAAAAGTGTAAAATCCAGAAAGGCAGGACAGGCCATGGAGAAGTGGGAGCCTTGTTATGCTGATGGGCAGGATGTATATTGCCAACAGCCACTCTGGAGAAGTGTATGGTGTTTCCTGAAACATCTAAAAAACAAAGCAACAGAGCCTAGGGCACTTCTACTTATGGTCCTATAGCTTAGGGAAATTAAAATCAAAAAGACACAGCCACCCCTAACTTTGGGACGGCTCTGTTTACAAGAAACTCGTTTATGGGACAAGTTCAATATCGCAGAAAGTAAAAAATGGATAAAGAAGTTGTGGTACTTACGTACAATGCAATATCACTCAGCAATGAAATCTATGTCATCAGGCCTGCAGCAGCATAATGAGTGGATTCAGGTATGATGATTCTAACTGAAATAAGTCACACAGAAAAAGAAACATCATAAGATATCACTAATACACGGAATGTAAACTTGGCTACACAGGAACTGGATTACAAAAGAGAACAGGGTCTCAAATTTATAAAACCAACTTATGCTTGCTTAAGGGGAAAGGTGAGTTGGGGTGCTGCATAAAACCAGAGATTGAAATGAGCACAGATAAAGTTCCTTAAGCCAAATATGGAATAGACTAGAGCTACTCCTTGCTCAACGAAATGGGCTCAACACCTCATATTAAACGCCTAAGAATGTACCTGACTATTAATTATCTTAAAACCTATGGATCGCTATGTCTCCGAAAGAGAATCAAGCGTGTGTACAGGGGCATAAACGCAGCAGTGATAGGATTGGAGAGGTTCGGTGAGCAAATGAAGACCCTTTGAAGTCATATTGCATGGTACCCATTCCACGGGTCTCAACTCTCCATGTTTAAGGGATTCTTCCTTCAGCTAAATCATGCATGTGGAACCCAGAGTATGATCAACCGTGTGATCGGGAGACGTGTTCCAATATGTCTCAGTTCTCGTCCCCCGGTACTCGGGTGCAACATTCCAGACGCTTTACTAACACTCTCCCGACTTGGAGAGTCAGTGCCTTTAACCTCCTGTTTGGCCCAGTTTGCAATTTCTGCGGAAGATGAACAGGAATAGGGAGAACCAATGAGAGACTAGCTGGAGGTGTCTGGACGGGCAAATTTAACTCTCATTTCCCACCAGGAAGAGGAATTAACCTAAGGCTCAGCGTGCCGTGCCGGAATCAGATTAGGGCCTGAAGCAATCCTGCGGTGTTGCGGCCAGCTCACAAGAAAGCGAGTTGAAGAAAGGAGCTCAGGGGCACTGTAATTCACAAACCTGCAGAGTTATAAATGACAGCTATCGTCCAAAAATATACTGAAGTAAGGCTGCCAAGAGGATTTGAAAGCGGGGCAGAATTGCAGGAAACCGATTTCAGGAGGTAGACTGGAATTGCATTTAAAGCATAGGAAAAGAGGCAGAACGTAGACAATGATGCACTTGGCCAAAAAGGGCGTATGCGTTTTTTCCTGAATATATTCAGGAAAAAACGCATACGCCCTTTTTGGCCAACCAAGCAAGCTTGCAAAGGAAATCTGCACTACAATGAAGTCTCACTTCCCCCCGGTCAAAAGGGCCATCTGAAAAAAGTGTAAAATCCAGAAAGTCAGGACAGGCCATGGAAAACTGGGAGCCTTGTTATGCTGATGGTCGGGATGTATATTGCCAACAGCCACTCGGGAGAAGTGTATGGTGTTTCCTGAAACATCTAAAAAACAAAGCAACAGAGCCTAGGGCAATTCCACTTATGGTCCTATAGCATAGGGAAATTAAAATAAAAAACACACAGCCACCCCAAAGTTTGGGACGGCTCTGTTTAAAAGAACCTCGTTTACGGGACAAGTGCAATATCGCAGAAAGTGAAAAATGGATAAAGAAGTTGTGGTACTTACATACAATGCAATATCACTCAGCAATGAAATCTATGTCATCAGGCCCGTAGCAGCATAATGAGTGGATTCAGGTATGATGATTCTAACTGAAATAAGTCACACAGAAAAAGAAACATCATAAGATATCACTAATACACGGAATGTAAACCTGCCTACACAGGAACTGAATTACAAAACAGAACAGGGTCTCAAATTTAGAAAACCAACTTATGCTTGCTTAAGGGGAAAGGTGAGTTGGGGTGCTGCATAAAACCAGAGATTGAAATGAGCACAGATAAAGTTCCTTAAGCCAAATATGGAATAGAGAAGAGCTACTCCTTGCTCAACGAAATGGACTCAACACCCCATATTAAACGCCTAAGAATGTACCTGACTAGTAAGTATCTTAAAACCTATGGATCGCTGTGTCTCCGAAAGAGAATCAAGCGTGTGTACAGGGGCATAAACGCAGCAGTGATAGGATTGGAGAGGTTCGGTGAGCAAATGAAGACCCTTTGAAGTCGTATTGCATGGTACCCATTCCACGGGTCTCAACTCTCCATGTTTAAGGGATTCTTCCTTCACCTAAATCATGCATGTGGAACCCAGAGTATGATCAACCGTGTGATCGGGAGACGTGTTCCAATATGTCTCAGTTCTCGTCCCCTGGTACTCGGGTGCAACATTCCAGACGCTTTACTAACTCTCTCCCAACTTGGAGAGTCAGTGCCTTTAACCTCCTGTTTGGCCCAGTTTGCAATTTCTGTGGAAGATGAACAGGAATAGGGAGAACCAATGAGAGACTAGCTGGAGGTGTCTGGACGGGCAAATTTAACTCTCATTTCCCACCAGGAAGAGGAATTAACCAAAGGCTCAGCGTGCCGTGCCGGAATCAGATTAGGGCCTGAAGCAATCCTGCGGTGTTGCGGCCAGCTCACAAGAAAGCGAGTTGAAGAAAGGAGCTCAGGGGCACTGTAATTCACAAACCTGCAGAGTTATAAATGACAGCTATCGTCCAAAAATATACTGAAGTAAGGCTGCCAAGAGGATTTGAAAGCGGGGCAGAATTGCAGGAAACCGATTTCAGGAGGTAGACTGGAATTGCATTTAAAGCATAGGAAAAGAGGCAGAACGTAGACAATGATGCACTTGGCCAAAAAGGGCGTATGCGTTTTTTCCTGAATATATTCAGGAAAAAACGCATACGCCCTTTTTGGCCAACCAAGCAAGCTTGCAAAGGAAATCTGCACTACAATGAAGTCTCACTTCCCCCCGGTCAAAAGGGCCATCTGAAAAAAGTGTAAAATCCAGAAAGTCAGGACAGGCCATGGAAAACTGGGAGCCTTGTTATGCTGATGGTCGGGATGTATATTGCCAACAGCCACTCGGGAGAAGTGTATGGTGTTTCCTGAAACATCTAAAAAACAAAGCAACAGAGCCTAGGGCAATTCCACTTATGGTCCTATAGCATAGGGAAATTAAAATAAAAAACACACAGCCACCCCAAAGTTTGGGACGGCTCTGTTTAAAAGAACCTCGTTTACGGGACAAGTGCAATATCGCAGAAAGTGAAAAATGGATAAAGAAGTTGTGGTACTTACATACAATGCAATATCACTCAGCAATGAAATCTATGTCATCAGGCCCGTAGCAGCATAATGAGTGGATTCAGGTATGATGATTCTAACTGAAATAAGTCACACAGAAAAAGAAACATCATAAGATATCACTAATACACGGAATGTAAACCTGCCTACACAGGAACTGAATTACAAAACAGAACAGGGTCTCAAATTTAGAAAACCAACTTATGCTTGCTTAAGGGGAAAGGTGAGTTGGGGTGCTGCATAAAACCAGAGATTGAAATGAGCACAGATAAAGTTCCTTAAGCCAAATATGGAATAGAGAAGAGCTACTCCTTGCTCAACGAAATGGACTCAACACCCCATATTAAACGCCTAAGAATGTACCTGACTAGTAAGTATCTTAAAACCTATGGATCGCTGTGTCTCCGAAAGAGAATCAAGCGTGTGTACAGGGGCATAAACGCAGCAGTGATAGGATTGGAGAGGTTCGGTGAGCAAATGAAGACCCTTTGAAGTCGTATTGCATGGTACCCATTCCACGGGTCTCAACTCTCCATGTTTAAGGGATTCTTCCTTCACCTAAATCATGCATGTGGAACCCAGAGTATGATCAACCGTGTGATCGGGAGACGTGTTCCAATATGTCTCAGTTCTCGTCCCCTGGTACTCGGGTGCAACATTCCAGACGCTTTACTAACTCTCTCCCAACTTGGAGAGTCAGTGCCTTTAACCTCCTGTTTGGCCCAGTTTGCAATTTCTGTGGAAGATGAACAGGAATAGGGAGAACCAATGAGAGACTAGCTGGAGGTGTCTCGACGGGCAAATTTAACTCTCATTTCCCACCAGGAAGAGGAATTAACAAAAGGCTCAGCATGCCGTGCCGGAACAAGATTAGGGCCTGAAGCAATCCTGCGGTGTTGCGGCCAGATCACAAGAAAGTGAGTTGAAGAAAGGAGCTCAGGGGCACTGTAATTCACAAACCTGCAGAGTTATAAATGACAGCTATCGTCCAAAAATATACTGAAGTAAGGCTGCCAAGAGGACTTGAAAGCGGGGCAGAATTGCAGGAAACCGATTTCAGGAGGTAGACTGGAATTGCATTTAAAGCATAGGAAAAGAGGCAGAACGTCGACAATGATGCTGTTGGCCAAAAGGGCGTATGCGTTTTTTCCTGAATATATTCAGGAAAAAACTCATACGCCCTTTTTGGCCAACCAAGGAAGCTTGCAAAGGAAATCTGCACTACAATGAAGTCTCACTTCCCCCCGGTCAAAAGGGACATCTGAAAAAAGTGTAAAATCCAGAAAGGCAGGACAGGCCATGGAGAACAGGGAGCCTTGTTATGCTGATGGGCAGGATGTATATTACCAACAGCCACTCGGGAGAAGTGTATGGTGTTTCCTGAAACATCTAAAAAACAAAGCAACAGAGCCTAGGGCACTTCCACTTATGGTCCTGTAGATTAGGGAAATTAAAATCAAAAAGACACAGCCACCCCTAAGTTTGGGACGGCTCTGTTTACAAGAAATTCGTTTATGGGACAGGTTCAATATCGCAGAAAGTGAAAAATGGATAAAGAAGTTTTGGTACTTAGGTACAATGCAATATCACTCAGCAATGAAATCTATGTCATCAGGCCCATAGCAGAATAATGAGTGGATTCAGGTATGATGATTCTAACTGAAATAAGTCACACAGAAAAAGAAACATCATAAGATATCACTAATACACGGAATGTAATCTTGGCGACACAGCAACTGGATTACAAAAGAGAACAGGGTCTCAAATTTAGAAAACCAACTTATGCTTGCTTAAGGGGAAAGGTGAGTTGGGGTGCTGCATAAAACCAGAGATTGAAATGAGCACAGATAAAGTTCCTTAAGCCAAATATGGAATAGTCAAGAGCTACTCCTTGCTCAACGAAATGGACTCAACACCCCATATTAAACGCCTAAGAATGTAGCTGACTAGAAATTATCTTAAAACCTATGGATTGCTGTGTCTCCAAAAGAGAATCAAGCGTGTGTACAGGGGCATAAACGCAGCAGTGATAGGATTGGAGAGGTTCGGTGAGCAAATGAAGACCCTTTGAAGACATATTGCATGGTACCCATTCCACGGGTCTCAACTCTCCAGGTTTAAGGGATTATTCCTTCAGCTGAAACATGAATGTGGAACCCAGAGTATGATCAACCATGTGATCAGGAGACGTGTTCAAATATGTCTCAGTTTTCCTCCCCTGGTACTCGGGTGCAACATTCCAGACGCTTTACTAACACTCTCCCGACTTGGAGAGTCAGTGCCTTTAAACTCCTGTTTGGCCCAGTTTGCAATTTCTGCGGAAGATGAACAGGAATAGGGAGAACCAATGAGAGACTAGCTGGAGGTATCTGGACGGGCAAATTTAACTCTCATTTCCCACCAGGAAGAGGAATTAACCAAAGGCTCAGCATGCCGTGCCGGAATAAGATTAGGGCCTGAAGCAATCCTGCGGTGTTGCGGCCAGCTCACAAGAAAGCGAGTTGAAGAAAGGAGCTCAGGGGCACTGTAATTCACAAACCTGCAGAGTTATAAATGACAGCTATCGTCCAAAAATATACTGAATTAAGGCTGCCAAGAGGACTTGAAAGTGGGCCAGAATTGCAGGAAACCGATTTCAGGAGGTAGACTGGAATTGCATTTAAAGCATAGGAAAAGAGGCAGAACGTCGACAATGATGCACTTGGCCAAAAAGGGCGTATGCGTTTTTTCCTGAATATATTCAGGAAAAAACGCATACGCCCTTTTTGGCCAACCAAGCAAGCTTGCAAAGGAAATCTGCACTACAATGAAGTCTCACTTCCCCCCGGTCAAAAGGGACATCTGAAAAAAGTGTAAAATCCAGAAAGGCAGGACAGGCCATGGAGAACTTGGAGCCTTGTTATGCTGATGGGCAGGATGTATATTGCCACAGCCACTGGGGAGAAGTGTATGGTGTTTCCTGAAACATCTAAAAAACAAACCAACAGAGCCTAGGGCACTTCTACTTATGGTCCTATAGCTTAGGGAAATTAAAATCAAAAAGACACAGCCACCCCTAACTTTGGGACGGCTCTGTTTACAAGAAACTCGATTATGGGACAAGCTCAATATCGCAGAAAGTGAAAAATGGATAAAGAAGTTGTGGTACTTACGTACAATGCAATATCACTCAGCAATGAAATCTATGTCATCAGGCCCGTAGCAGCATAATGAGTGGATTCAGGTATGATGATTCTAACTGAAATAAGTCACACAGAAAAAGAAACATCATAAGATATCACTAATACACGGAATGTAAACTTGGCGACACAGGAACTGGATTACAAAAGAGAACAGGGTCTCAAATTTAGAAAACCAACTTATGCTTGCTTAAGGGGAAAGGTGAGTTGGGGTGCTGCATAAAACCAGAGATTGAAATGAGCACAGATAAAGTTCCTTAAGCCAAATATGTAATAGACAAGAGCTACTCCTTGCTCAACGAAATGGACTCAACACCCCATATTAAACGCCTAAGAATGTACCTGACTAGTAAGTATCTTAAAACCTATGGATCGCTATGTCTCCGAAAGAGAATCAAGCGTGTGTACAGGGGCATAAACGCAGCAGTGATAGGATTAGAGAGGTTCGGTGAGCAAATGAAGACCCTTTGAAGTCGTATTGCATGGTACCCATTCCATGGGTCTCAACTCTCCATGTTTAAGGGATTCTTCCTTCAGCTAAATCATGCATGTGGAACCCAGAGTATGATCAACCGTGTGATCGGGAGACGTGTTCCAATATGTCTCAGTTCTCGTCCCCTTGTACTCGGGTGCAACATTCCAGACGCTTTACTAAAACTCTCCCGACTTGGAGAGTCAGTGCCTTTAACCTCCTGTTTGGCCCAGTTTGCAATTTCTGCGGAAGATGAACAGGAATAGGGAGAACCAATGAGAGAGTAGCTGGAGGTGTCTGGACGGGCAAATTTAACTCTCATTTACCACCAGGAAGAGGAATTAACCAAAGGCTCAGCGTGCCGTGCCGGAACCAGATTACGGCCTGAAGCAATCCTGCGGTGTTGCGGCCAGCTCACAAGAAAGCGAGTTGAAGAAAGGAGCTCAGGGGCACTGTAATTCACAAACCTGCAGAGTTATAAATGACAGCTATCGTCCAAAAATATACTGAAGTAAGGCTGCCAAGAGGACTTGAAAGCGGGCCAGAATTACAGGAAACCGATTTCAGGAGGTAGACTGGAATTGCATTTAAAGCATAGGAAAAGAGGCAGAACGTCCACAATGATGCACTTGGACAAAAAAGGCGTATGCGTTTTTTCCTGAATATATTCAGGAAAAAACGCATACGCCCTTTTTGGCCAACCAAGCAAGCTTGCAAAGGAAATCTGCACTACAATGAAGTCTCACTTCCCCCTGGTCAAAAGGGACATCTGAAAAAAGTGTAAAATCCAGAAAGGCAGGACAGGCCATGGAGAAGTGGGAGCCTTGTTATGCTGATGGGCAGGATGTATATTGCCAACAGCCACTCTGGAGAAGTGTATGGTGTTTCCTGAAACATCTAAAAAACAAAGCAACAGAGCCTAGGGCACTTCTACTTATGGTCCTATAGCTTAGGGAAATTAAAATCAAAAAGACACAGCCACCCCTAACTTTGGGACGGCTCTGTTTACAAGAAACTCGTTTATGGGACAAGTTCAATATCGCAGAAAGTAAAAAATGGATAAAGAAGTTGTGGTACTTACGTACAATGCAATATCACTCAGCAATGAAATCTATGTCATCAGGCCTGCAGCAGCATAATGAGTGGATTCAGGTATGATGATTCTAACTGAAATAAGTCACACAGAAAAAGAAACATCATAAGATATCACTAATACACGGAATGTAAACTTGGCTACACAGGAACTGGATTACAAAAGAGAACAGGGTCTCAAATTTATAAAACCAACTTATGCTTGCTTAAGGGGAAAGGTGAGTTGGGGTGCTGCATAAAACCAGAGATTGAAATGAGCACAGATAAAGTTCCTTAAGCCAAATATGGAATAGACTAGAGCTACTCCTTGCTCAACGAAATGGGCTCAACACCTCATATTAAACGCCTAAGAATGTACCTGACTATTAATTATCTTAAAACCTATAGATCGCTATGTCTCCGAAAGAGAATCAAGCGTGTGTACAGGGGCATAAACGCAGCAGTGATAGGATTGGAGAGGTTCGGTGAGCAAATGAAGACCCTTTGAAGTCATATTGCATGGTACCCATTCCACGGGTCTCAACTCTCCATGTTTAAGGGATTCTTCCTTCAGCTAAATCATGCATGTGGAACCCAGAGTATGATCAACCGTGTGATCGGGAGACTGTTCCAATATGTCTCAGTTCTCGTCCCCCGGTACTCGGGTGCAACATTCCAGACGCTTTACTAACACTCTCCCGACTTGGAGAGTCAGTGCCTTTAACCTCCTGTTTGGCCCAGTTTGCAATTTCTGCGGAAGATGAACAGGAATAGGGAGAACCAATGAGAGACTAGCTGGAGGTATCTGGACAGGCAAATTTAACTCTCATTTCCCACCAGGAAGAGGAATTACCAAAGGCTCAGCGTGCCATGCCAGAATCAGATTAGGGTCTGAAGCAATCCTGCGGTGTTGCGGCCAGCTCACAAGAAAGCGAGTTGAAGAAAGGAGCTCAGGGGCACTGTAATTCACAAACCTGCAGAGTTATAAATGACAGCTATCGTCCAAAAATATACTGAATTAAGGCTGCCAAGAGGACTTGAAAGTGGGCCAGAATTGCAGGAAACCGATTTCAGGAGGTAGACTGGAATTGCATTTAAAGCATAGGAAAAGAGGCAGAACGTCGACAATGATGCACTTGGCCAAAAAGGGCGTATGCGTTTTTTCCTGAATATATTCAGGAAAAAACGCATACGCCCTTTTTGGCCAACCAAGCAAGCTTGCAAAGGAAATCTGCACTACAATGAAGTCTCACTTCCCCCCGGTCAAAAGGGCCATCTGAAAAAAGTGTAAAATCCAGAAAGGCAGGACAGGCCATGGAGAACTGGGAGCCTTGTTATGCTGATGGGCAGGATGTATATTGCCAACAGCCACTCGGGAGAAGTGTACGGTGTTTCCTGAAACACCTAAGAAACAAAGCAACAGAGCCTAGGGCACTTCCACTTATGGTCCTATAGCTTAGGGAAATTAAAATCAAAAAGACACAGCCACCCCGAACTTTGGGACGGCTCTGTTTACAAGAAACTCGTTTATGGGACAAGTTCAATATCGCAGAAAGTGAAAAATGGATAAAGAAGTTGTGGTACTTACGTACAATGCAATATCACTCAGCAATGAAATCTATGTCATCAGGCCTGCAGCAGCATAATGAGTGGATTCAGGTATGATGATTCTAACTGAAATAAGTCACACAGAAAAAGAAACATCATAAGATATCACTAATACACGGAATGTAAACTTGGCTACACAGGAACTGGATTACAAAAGAGAACAGGGTCTCAAATTTAGAAAACCAACTTATGCTTGCTTAAGGGGAAAGGTGACTTGGGGTGCTGCATAAAACCAGAGATTGAAATGAGCACAGATAAAGTTCCTTAAGCCAAATATGTAATAGACAAGAGCTACTCCTTGCTCAACGAAATGGGCTCAACACCTCATATTAAACGCCTAAGAATGTACCTGACTATTAAGTATCTTAAAACCTATGGATCGCTATGACTCCGAAAGAGAATCAAGCGTGTGTACAGGGGAATAAACGCAGCAGTGATAGGATTGGAGAGGTTCGGTGAGCAAATGAAGACCCTTTGAAGTCATATTGCATGGTACCCATTCCACGGGTCTCAACTCTCCATGTTTAAGGGATTCTTCCTTCAGCTAAATCATGCATGTGGAACCCAGAGTATGATCAACCGTGTGATCGGGAGACGTGTTCAAATATGTCTCAGTTTTCGTCCCCTGGTACTCGGGTGCAACATTCCAGACGCTTTACTAACACTCTCCCGACTTGGAGAGTCAGTGCCTTTAACCAACTGTTTGGCCCAGTTTTCAATTTCTGTGGAAGATGAACAGGAATAGGGAGGACCAATGAGAGACTAGCTGGAGGGGTCTGGACGGGCAAATTTAACTCTCATTTCCCACCAGGAAGAGGAATTAACCAAAGGCTCAGTGTGCCATGCCGGAACCAGATTAGGGCCTGAAGCAATCCTGCGGTGTTGCAGCCAGCTTTCAAGAAAGCGAGTTGAAGAAAGGAGCTCAGGGGCACTGTAATTCACAAACCTGCAGAGTTATAAATGACAGCTATCGTCCAAAAATATACTGAAGTAAGGCTGCCAAGAGGACTTGAAAGCGGGGCAGAATTGCAGGAAACCGATTTCAGGAGGTAGACTGGAATTGCATTTAAAGCATAGGAAAAGAGACAGAACGTCGACAATGATGCACTTGGCCAAAAAGGGCATATGCGTTTTTTCCTGAATATATTAGGAAAAAACGCATACGCACTTTTTGGCCAACCAAGCAAGCTTGCAAAGGAAATCTGCACTACAATGAAGTCTCACTTCCCCCCGGTCAAAAGGGCCATCTGAAAAAAGTGTAAAATCCAGAAAGGCAGGACAGGCGATGGAGAACTGGGAGCCTGGTTATGCTGATGGGCGGGATGTAAATTGCCAACAGCCACTCGGGAGAAGTGTATGATGTTTCCTGAAACATCTAAAAAACAAAGCAACAGAGCCTAGGGCACTTCCACTTATAGTCCTATAACTTAGGGAAATTAAAATCAAAAAGACACAGCCACCCCAAAGTTTGGGACGGCTCTGTTTACAAGAACCTCGTTTACGGTACAAGTTCAATATCGCAGAAAGTGAAAAATGGATAAAGAAGTTGTGGTACTTACGTACAATGCAATATCACTCAGCAATGAAATCTATGTCATCAGGCCCGTAGCAGCATAATGAGTGGATTCAGGTATGATGA
The DNA here is from genome assembly GCF_937001465.1 of Orcinus orca. Classification (NCBI taxonomy): domain Eukaryota; kingdom Metazoa; phylum Chordata; class Mammalia; order Artiodactyla; family Delphinidae; genus Orcinus; species Orcinus orca. Next base: position 1,349,983 of record NW_026044101.1, read on the forward strand.
TTCTAACTGAAATAAGTCACACAGAAAAAGAAACATCATAAGATATCACTAATACACGGAATGTAAACTTGGCTACACAGGAACTGAATTACAAAACAGAACAGGGTCTAAAATTTAGAAAACCAACTTATGCTTGCTTAAGGGGAAAGGAGAGTTGGGGCGCTGCATAAAACCAGAGACTGAAATGAGCACAGATAAAGTTCCTTAAGCCAAATATGTAATAGACAAGAGCTACTCCTTGCTCAACTAAATGGACTCAACACCCCATATTAAACGCCTAAGAATGTACCTGACTAGTAAGTATCTTAAAACCTATGGATTGCTATGTCTCCGAAAGAGAATCAAGCGTGTGTACAGGGGCATAAACGCAGCAGTGATAGGATTGGAGAGGTTCCGTGAGCAAATGAAGACCCTTTGAAGTCATATTGCATGGTACCCATTCCACGGGTCTCAACTCTCCAGGTTTAAGGGATTCTTCCTTCAGCTGAAACATGAATGTGGAACCCAGAATATGATCAACCGTGTGATCAGGAGACGTGTTCAAATATGTCTCAGTTTTCGTCCCCTGGTACTCGGGTGCAACATTCCAGACGCTTTACTAACACTCTCCCGACTTGGAGAGTCAGTGCCTTTAACCAACTGTTTGGCCCAGTTTGCAATTTCTGCGGAAGATGAACAGGAATAGGGAGGACCAATGAGAGACTAGCTGGAGGTGTCTGGACGTACAAATTTAACTCTCATTTCCCAACATGAAAGGAATTAACAAAAGGCACAGCGTGCCATGCCGGAACCAGATTAGGGCCTGAAGCAATCCTGCGGTGTTGCGGCCAGCTCACAAGAAAGCGAGCTGAAGAAAGGAGCTCAGGGGCACTGTAATTCACAAACCTGCAGAGTTATAAATGACAGCTATCGTCCAAAAATATACTGAAGTAAGGCTGCCAAGAGGACTTGAAAGCGGGGCAAAATTGCAGGAAACCGATTTCAGGAGGTAGACTGGAATTGCATTTAAAGCATAGGAAAAGAGGCAGAACGTCGACAATGATGCACTTGGCCAAAAAGGGCGTATGCGTTTTTTCCTGAATATATTCAGGAAAAAACGCATACGCCCTTTTTGGCCAACCAAGCAAGCTTGCAAAGGAAATCTGCACTACAATGAAGTCTCACTTCCCCCCGGTCAAAAGGGCCATCTGAAAAAAGTGTCAAATCCAGAAAGTCAGGACAGGCCATGGAAAACTGGGAGCCTTGTTATGCTGATGGTCGGGATGTATATTGCCAACAGCCACTCGGGAGAAGTGTACGGTGTTTCCTGAAACATCTAAAAAACAAAGCAACAGAGCCTAGGGCAATTCCACTTATGGTCCTATAGCATAGGGAAATTAAAATAAAAAACACACAGCCACCCCAAAGTTTGGGACGGCTCTGTTTAAAAGAACCTCGTTTACGGGACAAGTGCAATATCGCAGAAAGTGAAAAATGGATAAAGAAGTTGTGGTACTTACATACAATGCAATATCACTCAGCAATGAAATCTATGTCATCAGGCCCGTAGCAGCATAATGAGTGGATTCAGGTATGATGATTCTAACTGAAATAAGTCACACAGAAAAAGAAACATCATAAGATATCACTAATACACGGAATGTAAACCTGCCTACACAGGAACTGAATTACAAAACAGAACAGGGTCTCAAATTTAGAAAACCAACTTATGCTTGCTTAAGGGGAAAGGTGAGTTGGGGTGCTGCATAAAACCAGAGATTGAAATGAGCACAGATAAAGTTCCTTAAGCCAAATATGGAATAGAGAAGAGCTACTCCTTGCTCAACGAAATGGACTCAACACCCCATATTAAACGCCTAAGAATGTACCTGACTAGTAAGTATCTTAAAACCTATGGATCGCTGTGTCTCCGAAAGAGAATCAAGCGTGTGTACAGGGGCATAAACGCAGCAGTGATAGGATTGGAGAGGTTCGGTGAGCAAATGAAGACCCTTTGAAGTCGTATTGCATGGTACCCATTCCACGGGTCTCAACTCTCCATGTTTAAGGGATTCTTCCTTCACCTAAATCATGCATGTGGAACCCAGAGTATGATCAACCGTGTGATCGGGAGACGTGTTCCAATATGTCTCAGTTCTCGTCCCCTGGTACTCGGGTGCAACATTCCAGACGCTTTACTAACTCTCTCCCAACTTGGAGAGTCAGTGCCTTTAACCTCCTGTTTGGCCCAGTTTGCAATTTCTGCGGAAGATGAACAGGAATAGGGAGAACCAATGAGAGACTAGCTGGAGGTGTCTCGACGGGCAAATTTAACTCTCATTTCCCACCAGGAAGAGGAATTAACAAAAGGCTCAGCATGCCGTGCCGGAACAAGATTAGGGCCTGAAGCAATCCTGCGGTGTTGCGGCCAGATCACAAGAAAGTGAGTTGAAGAAAGGAGCTCAGGGGCACTGTAATTCACAAACCTGCAGAGTTATAAATGACAGCTATCGTCCAAAAATATACTGAAGTAAGGCTGCCAAGAGGACTTGAAAGCGGGGCAGAATTGCAGGAAACCGATTTCAGGAGGTAGACTGGAATTGCATTTAAAGCATAGGAAAAGAGGCAGAACGTCGACAATGATGCTGTTGGCCAAAAGGGCGTATGCGTTTTTTCCTGAATATATTCAGGAAAAAACTCATACGCCCTTTTTGGCCAACCAAGGAAGCTTGCAAAGGAAATCTGCACTACAATGAAGTCTCACTTCCCCCCGGTCAAAAGGGACATCTGAAAAAAGTGTAAAATCCAGAAAGGCAGGACAGGCCATGGAGAACAGGGAGCCTTGTTATGCTGATGGGCAGGATGTATATTACCAACAGCCACTCGGGAGAAGTGTATGGGGTTTCCTGAAACATCTAAAAAACAAAGCAACAGAGCCTAGGGCACTTCCACTTATGGTCCTGTAGATTAGGGAAATTAAAATCAAAAAGACACAGCCACCCCTAAGTTTGGGACGGCTCTGTTTACAAGAAATTCGTTTATGGGACAGGTTCAATATCGCAGAAAGTGAAAAATGGATAAAGAAGTTTTGGTACTTAGGTACAATGCAATATCACTCAGCAATGAAATCTATGTCATCAGGCCCATAGCAGAATAATGAGTGGATTCAGGTATGATGATTCTAACTGAAATAAGTCACACAGAAAAAGAAACATCATAAGATATCACTAATACACGGAATGTAATCTTGGCGACACAGCAACTGGATTACAAAAGAGAACAGGGTCTCAAATTTAGAAAACCAACTTATGCTTGCTTAAGGGGAAAGGTGAGTTGGGGTGCTGCATAAAACCAGAGATTGAAATGAGCACAGATAAAGTTCCTTAAGCCAAATATGGAATAGTCAAGAGCTACTCCTTGCTCAACGAAATGGACTCAACACCCCATATTAAACGCCTAAGAATGTAGCTGACTAGAAATTATCTTAAAACCTATGGATTGCTGTGTCTCCAAAAGAGAATCAAGCGTGTGTACAGGGGCATAAACGCAGCAGTGATAGGATTGGAGAGGTTCGGTGAGCAAATGAAGACCCTTTGAAGACATATTGCATGGTACCCATTCCACGGGTCTCAACTCTCCAGGTTTAAGGGATTATTCCTTCAGCTGAAACATGAATGTGGAACCCAGAGTATGATCAGCCATGTGATCAGGAGACGTGTTCAAATATGTCTCAGTTTTCCTCCCCTGGTACTCGGGTGCAACATTCCAGACGCTTTACTAACACTCTCCCGACTTGGAGAGTCAGTGCCTTTAAACTCCTGTTTGGCCCAGTTTGCAATTTCTGCGGAAGATGAACAGGAATAGGGAGAACCAATGAGAGACTAGCTGGAGGTATCTGGACGGGCAAATTTAACTCTCATTTCCCACCAGGAAGAGGAATTAACCAAAGGCTCAGCATGCCGTGCCGGAATAAGATTAGGGCCTGAAGCAATCCTGCGGTGTTGCGGCCAGCTCACAAGAAAGCGAGTTGAAGAAAGGAGCTCAGGGGCACTGTAATTCACAAACCTGCAGAGTTATAAATGACAGCTATCGTCCAAAAATATACTGAATTAAGGCTGCCAAGAGGACTTGAAAGTGGGCCAGAATTGCAGGAAACCGATTTCAGGAGGTAGACTGGAATTGCATTTAAAGCATAGGAAAAGAGGCAGAACGTCGACAATGATGCACTTGGCCAAAAAGGGCGTATGCGTTTTTTCCTGAATATATTCAGGAAAAAACGCATACGCCCTTTTTGGCCAACCAAGCAAGCTTGCAAAGGAAATCTGCACTACAATGAAGTCTCACTTCCCCCCGGTCAAAAGGGACATCTGAAAAAAGTGTAAAATCCAGAAAGGCAGGACAGGCCATGGAGAACTTGGAGCCTTGTTATGCTGATGGGCAGGATGTATATTGCCACAGCCACTGGGGAGAAGTGTATGGTGTTTCCTGAAACATCTAAAAAACAAACCAACAGAGCCTAGGGCACTTCTACTTATGGTCCTATAGCTTAGGGAAATTAAAATCAAAAAGACACAGCCACCCCTAACTTTGGGACGGCTCTGTTTACAAGAAACTCGATTATGGGACAAGCTCAATATCGCAGAAAGTGAAAAATGGATAAAGAAGTTGTGGTACTTACGTACAATGCAATATCACTCAGCAATGAAATCTATGTCATCAGGCCCGTAGCAGCATAATGAGTGGATTCAGGTATGATGATTCTAACTGAAATAAGTCACACAGAAAAAGAAACATCATAAGATATCACTAATACACGGAATGTAAACTTGGCGACACAGGAACTGGATTACAAAAGAGAACAGGGTCTCAAATTTAGAAAACCAACTTATGCTTGCTTAAGGGGAAAGGTGAGTTGGGGTGCTGCATAAAACCAGAGATTGAAATGAGCACAGATAAAGTTCCTTAAGCCAAATATGTAATAGACAAGAGCTACTCCTTGCTCAACGAAATGGACTCAACACCCCATATTAAACGCCTAAGAATGTACCTGACTAGTAAGTATCTTAAAACCTATGGATCGCTATGTCTCCGAAAGAGAATCAAGCGTGTGTACAGGGGCATAAACGCAGCAGTGATAGGATTAGAGAGGTTCGGTGAGCAAATGAAGACCCTTTGAAGTCGTATTGCATGGTACCCATTCCATGGGTCTCAACTCTCCATGTTTAAGGGATTCTTCCTTCAGCTAAATCATGCATGTGGAACCCAGAGTATGATCAACCGTGTGATCGGGAGACGTGTTCCAATATGTCTCAGTTCTCGTCCCCTTGTACTCGGGTGCAACATTCCAGACGCTTTACTAAAACTCTCCCGACTTGGAGAGTCAGTGCCTTTAACCTCCTGTTTGGCCCAGTTTGCAATTTCTGCGGAAGATGAACAGGAATAGGGAGAACCAATGAGAGAGTAGCTGGAGGTGTCTGGACGGGCAAATTTAACTCTCATTTCCCACCAGGAAGAGGAATTAACCAAAGGCTCAGCGTGCCGTGCCGGAACCAGATTACGGCCTGAAGCAATCCAGCGGTGTTGCGGCCAGCTCACAAGAAAGCGAGTTGAAGAAAGGAGCTCAGGGGCACTGTAATTCACAAACCTGCAGAGTTATAAATGACAGCTATCGTCCAAAAATATACTGAAGTAAGGCTGCCAAGAGGACTTGAAAGCGGGCCAGAATTACAGGAAACCGATTTCAGGAGGTAGACTGGAATTGCATTTAAAGCATAGGAAAAGAGGCAGAACGTCCACAATGATGCACTTGGACAAAAAAGGCGTATGCGTTTTTTCCTGAATATATTCAGGAAAAAACGCATACGCCCTTTTTGGCCAACCAAGCAAGCTTGCAAAGGAAATCTGCACTACAATGAAGTCTCACTTCCCCCTGGTCAAAAGGGACATCTGAAAAAAGTGTAAAATCCAGAAAGGCAGGACAGGCCATGGAGAAGTGGGAGCCTTGTTATGCTGATGGGCAGGATGTATATTGCCAACAGCCACTCTGGAGAAGTGTATGGTGTTTCCTGAAACATCTAAAAAACAAAGCAACAGAGCCTAGGGCACTTCTACTTATGGTCCTATAGCTTAGGGAAATTAAAATCAAAAAGACACAGCCACCCCTAACTTTGGGACGGCTCTGTTTACAAGAAACTCGTTTATGGGACAAGTTCAATATCGCAGAAAGTAAAAAATGGATAAAGAAGTTGTGGTACTTACGTACAATGCAATATCACTCAGCAATGAAATCTATGTCATCAGGCCTGCAGCAGCATAATGAGTGGATTCAGGTATGATGATTCTAACTGAAATAAGTCACACAGAAAAAGAAACATCATAAGATATCACTAATACACGGAATGTAAACTTGGCTACACAGGAACTGGATTACAAAAGAGAACAGGGTCTCAAATTTATAAAACCAACTTATGCTTGCTTAAGGGGAAAGGTGAGTTGGGGTGCTGCATAAAACCAGAGATTGAAATGAGCACAGATAAAGTTCCTTAAGCCAAATATGGAATAGACAAGAGCTACTCCTTGCTCAACGAAATGGGCTCAACACCTCATATTAAACGCCTAAGAATGTACCTGACTATTAATTATCTTAAAACCTATGGATCGCTATGTCTCCGAAAGAGAATCAAGCGTGTGTACAGGGGCATAAACGCAGCAGTGATAGGATTGGAGAGGTTCGGTGAGCAAATGAAGACCCTTTGAAGTCATATTGCATGGTACCCATTCCACGGGTCTCAACTCTCCATGTTTAAGGGATTCTTCCTTCAGCTAAATCATGCATGTGGAACCCAGAGTATGATCAACCGTGTGATCGGGAGACGTGTTCCAATATGTCTCAGTTCTCGTCCCCCGGTACTCGGGTGCAACATTCCAGACGCTTTACTAACACTCTCCCGACTTGGAGAGTCAGTGCCTTTAACCTCCTGTTTGGCCCAGTTTGCAATTTCTGCGGAAGATGAACAGGAATAGGGAGAACCAATGAGAGACTAGCTGGAGGTGTCTGGACGGGCAAATTTAACTCTCATTTCCCACCAGGAAGAGGAATTAACCAAAGGCTCAGCGTGCCGTGCCGGAATCAGATTAGGGCCTGAAGCAATCCTGCGGTGTTGCGGCCAGCTCACAAGAAAGCGAGTTGAAGAAAGGAGCTCAGGGGCACTGTAATTCACAAACCTGCAGAGTTATAAATGACAGCTATCGTCCAAAAATATACTGAAGTAAGGCTGCCAAGAGAACTTGAAAGCGGGGCAGAATTGCAGGAAACCGATTTCAGGAGGTAGACTGGAATTGCATTTAAAGCATAGGAAAAGAGGCAGAACGTAGACAATGATGCACTTGGCCAAAAAGGGCGTATGCGTTCTTTCCTGAATATATTCAGGAAAAAACGCATACGCCCTTTTTGGCCAACCAAGCAAGCTTGCAAAGGAAATCTGCACTACAATGAAGTCTCACTTCCCCCCGGTCAAAAGGGCCATCTGAAAAAAGTGTAAAATCCAGAAAGGCAGGACAGGCCATGGAGAACTGGGAGCCTTGTTATTCTGATGGGCAGGATGTATATTGCCAACAGCCACTCGGGAGAAGTGTACGGTGTTTCCTGAAACATCTAAAAAACAAAGCAACAGAGCCTAGGGCACTTCCACTTATGGTCCTATAGATTAGGGAAATTAAAATCAAAAAGACACAGCCACCCCTAAATTTGGGACGGCTCTGTTTACAAGAAACTCTTTTATGGGACAAGTTCAATATCGCAGAAAGTGAAAAATGGATAAAGAAGTTGTGGTACTTACGTACAATGCAATATCACTCAGCAATGAAATCTATGTCATCAGGCCTGCAGCAGCATAATGAGTGGATTCAGGTATGATGATTCTAACTGAAATAAGTCACACAGAAAAAGAAACATCATAAGATATCACTAATACACGGAATGTAAACTTGGCTACACAGGAACTGGATTACAAAAGAGAACAGGGTCTCAAATTTAGAAAACCAACTTATGCTTGCTTAAGGGGAAAGGTGAGTTGGGGTGCTGTATAAAACCAGAGATTGAAAAGAGCACAGATAAAGTTCCTTAAGCCAAATATGGAATAGAGAAGAGCTACTCCTTGCTCAACGAAATGGACTCAACACCCCATATAAAACGCCTAAGAATGTACCTGACTAGTAAGTATCTTAAAACCTATGGATCGCTGTGTCTCCGAAAGAGAATCAAGCGTGTGTACAGGGGCATAAACGCAGCAGTGATAGGATTGGAGAGGTTCGGTGAGCAAATGAAGACCCTTTGAAGTCGTATTGCATGGTACCCATTCCACGGGTCTCAACTCTCCATGTTTAAGGGATTCTTCCTTCACCTAAATCATGCATGTGGAACCCAGAGTATGATCAACCGTGTGATCGGGAGACGTGTTCCAATATGTCTCAGTTCTCGTCCCCTGGTACTCGGGTGCAACATTCCAGACGCTTTACTAACTCTCTCCCAACTTGGAGAGTCAGTGCCTTTAACCTCCTGTTTGGCCCAGTTTGCAATTTCTGCGGAAGATGAACAGGAATAGGGAGAACCAATGAGAGACTAGCTGGAGGTGTCTCGACGGGCAAATTTAACTCTCATTTCCCACCAGGAAGAGGAATTAACAAAAGGCTCAGCATGCCGTGCCGGAACAAGATTAGGGCCTGAAGCAATCCTGCGGTGTTGCGGCCAGATCACAAGAAAGTGAGTTGAAGAAAGGAGCTCAGGGGCACTGTAATTCACAAATCTGCAGAGTTATAAATGACAGCTATCGTCCAAAAATATACTGAAGTAAGGCTGCCAAGAGGACTTGAAAGCGGGGCAGAATTGCAGGAAACCGATTTCAGGAGGTAGACTGGAATTGCATTTAAAGCATAGGAAAAGAGGCAGAACGTCGACAATGATGCTGTTGGCCAAAAGGGCGTATGCGTTTTTTCCTGAATATATTCAGGAAAAAACTCATACGCCCTTTTTGGCCAACCAAGGAAGCTTGCAAAGGAAATCTGCACTACAATGAAGTCTCACTTCCCCCCGGTCAAAAGGGACATCTGAAAAAAGTGTAAAATCCAGAAAGGAAGGACAGGCCATGGAGAACAGGGAGCCTTGTTATGCTGATGGGCAGGATGTATATTACCAACAGCCACTCGGGAGAAGTGTATTGTGTTTCCTGAAACATCTAAAAAACAAAGCAACAGAGCCTAGGGCACTTCTACTTATGGTCCTATAGCTTAGGGAAATTAAAATCAAAAAGACACAGCCACCCCTAACTTTGGGACGGCTCTGTTTACAAGAAACTCGTTTATGGGACAAGTTAAATATCGCAGAAAGTAAAAAATGGATAAAGAAGTTGTGGTACTTACGTACAATGCAATATCACTCAGCAATGAAATCTATGTCATCAGGCCTGCAGCAGCATAATGAGTGGATTCAGGTATGATGATTCTAACTGAAATAAGTCACACAGAAAAAGAAACATCATAAGATATCACTAATACACGGAATGTAAACTTGGCGACACAGGAACTGGATTACAAAAGAGAACAGGGTCTCAAATTTAGAAAACCAACTTATGCTTGCTTAAGGGGAAAGGTGAGTTGGGGTGCTGCATAAAACCAGAGATTGAAATGAGCACAGATAAAGTTCCTTAAGCCAAATATGTAATAGACAAGAGCTACTCCTTGCTCAACGAAATGGACTCAACACCCCATATTAAACGCCTAAGAATGTACCTGACTAGTAAGTATCTTAAAACCTATGGATCGCTATGTCTCCGAAAGAGAATCAAGCGTGTGTACAGGGGCATAAACGCAGCAGTGATAGGATTGGAGAGGTTCGGTGAGCAAATGAAGACCCTTTGAAGTCGTATTGCATGGTACCCATTCCATGGGTCTCAACTCTCCATGTTTAAGGGATTCTTCCTTCAGCTAAATCATGCATGTGGAACCCAGAGTATGATCAACCGTGTGATCGGGAGACGTGTTCCAATATGTCTCAGTTCTCGTCCCCTTGTACTCGGGTGCAACATTCCAGACGCTTTACTAAAACTCTCCCGACTTGGAGAGACAGTGCCTTTAACCTCCTGTTTGGCCCAGTTTGCAATTTCTGCGGAAGATGAACAGGAATAGGGAGAACCAATGAGAGACTAGCTGGAGGTGTCTGGACGGGCAAATTTAACTCTCATTTCCCACCAGGAAGAGGAATTAACCAAAGGCTCAGCGTGCCGTGCCGGAACCAGATTAGGGCCTGAAGCAATCCTGCGGTGTTGCGGCCAGCTCACAAGAAAGCGAGTTGAAGAAAGGAGCTCAGGGGCACTGTAATTCACAAACCTGCAGAGTTATAAATGACAGCTATCGTCCAAAAATATACTGAAGTAAGGCTGCCAAGAGGACTTGAAAGCGGGCCAGAATTACAGGAAACCGATTTCAGGAGGTAGACTGGAATTGCATTTAAAGCATAGGAAAAGAGGCAGAACGTCGACAATGATGCACGTGGCCAAAAAGGGCGTATGCGTTTTTTCCTGAATATATTAAGGAAAAAACGCATACGCCCTTTTTGGCCAACCAAGCAAGCTTTCAAAGGAAATCTGCACTACAATGAAGTCTCACTTCCCTCCAGTCAAAAGGGCCATCTGAAAAAACTGTAAAATCCAAAAAGGCAGGACAGGCCTTGGAGAACTGGGAGCCTTGTTATGCTAATGGGCGGGATGTAAATTGCAAACAGCCACTCAGGAGAAGTGTATGGTGTTTCCTGAAACATAAAAAACAAAGCAACAGAGCCTAGGGCACTTCCACTTATGGTCCTATAGCTTAGGGAAATTAAAATCAAAAAGACACAGCCACCCCAAAGTTTGGGACAGCTCTGTTTACAAGAACCTCGTTTATGGTACAAGTTCAAAATCGCAGAAAGTGAAAAATGGATAAAGAAGTTGTGGTACTTACGTAGAATGCAATATCACTCAGCCATGAAATCTATGTCATCAGGCCCGTAGCCGCATAATGAGTGGATTCAGGTATGATGATTCTAACTGAAATAAGTCACACAGGAAAAGAAACATCATAAGATATCACGAATACACGGAATGTAAACTTGGCTACAAAGGAACTGGATTAAAAAACAGAACAGGGTCTCAAATTTAGAAAACCAACTTATGCTTGCTTAAGGTAAAGGTGAGTTGGGGTGCTGCATAAAACCAGAGATTGAAATGAGCACAGATAAAATTCCTTAAGCCAAATATGTAATAGACAAGAGCTACTCTTTGCTTAACGAAATGAACTCAACACCACATATTAAACGCCTAAGAATGTACCTGACTAGTAAGTATCTTAAAACCTATTAATTCCTATGTCTCCGAAAGAGAATCAAGCATGTGTACAGGGGCATAAACGCAGCAGTGATAGGATTGGAGAGGTTCAGTGAGCAAATGAATACCCTTTGAAATCATATTGCCTGGTACCCATTCCACGTGTCTCAACTCTCCAGGTTTAAGGGATTCTTCCTTCAGCTGAAACATGCATGTGGAACCCAGAGTATGATCAACCGTGTAATCAGGAGACGTGTTCAAATATGTCTCCGTTCTTGTCCCCTGGTACTCGGGTGCAACATTCCAGACGCTTTACTAACACTCTCCCGACTTGGAGAGTCAGTGCCTTTAACCTCCTGTTTGCCCCAGTTTGCAATTTCTGCGGAAGATGAACAGGAATAGGGAGAACCAATGAGAGACTAGCTGGAGGTGTCTGGACGGGCAAATTTAACTCTCATTTCCCACCAGGAAGAGGAATTAACGAAAGGCTCAGTGTGCCGTGCCGGAACCAGATTAGGGCCTGAAGCAATCCTGCGGTGTTGCGGCCAGCTCACAAGAATACGATTGAAGAAAGGAGCTCAGGGGCACTGTAATTCACAAACCTGCAGAGTTATAAATGACAGCTATCGTCCAAAAGTATACTGAAGTAAGGCTGCCAAGAGGACTTGAAAGTGGGGCAGAATTGCAGGACACCGATTTCAGGAGGTAGATTGGAATTGCATTTAAAGCCTAGGAAAAGAGGCAGAACGTCGACAATGATGCACTGGGCCAAAAAGGGCATATGCGTTTTTTCCTGAATATATTCAGGAAAAAACGCATATGCCCTTTTTGGCCAACCAAGCAAGCTTGCAAAGGAAATCTGCACTACAATGAAGTCTCACTTCCCCCCGCTCAAAAGGGCAATCTGATAAAAGTGTAAAATCTAGAAAGGCAGGACAGGCCTTGTACAACTGGGAGCATTGTTATGCTGATGGGCGGGATGTAAATTGCCAACAGCCACTGGGGAGAAGTGTATGGTGTTTCCTGAAACATAAAAAACAAAGCAACAGAGCCTAGGGCACTTCCACTTATGGTCCTATAGCTTAGGGAAATTAAAATCAAAAAGACACAGCCACCCCAAAATTTGGGATGGCTCTGCTTAAAAGAACCTCGTTTATGGTACAAGTTCAAAATCGCAGAAAGTGAAAAATGGATAAAGAAGTTGTGGTACTTACGTACAATGCAATATCACTCAGCAATGACATCTATGTCATCAGGCCCATAGCAGCATAATGAGTGGATTCAGGTATGATGATTCTAACTGAAATAAGTCACACAGAAAAAGAAACATCATAAGATATCACTAATACACGGAATGTAAACTTGGCTACACAGGAACTGAATTTCAAAACAGAACATGGTCCCAAATTTAGAAAACCAACTTATGCTTGCTTAAGGGGAAAGGTGAGTTGGGGTGCTGCATAAAACCAGAGATTGAAATGAGCACAGATAAAGTTCCTTAAGCCAAATATGTAATAGACAAGAGCTACTCCTTGCTCAACGAAATGGACTCAAAACCCCATATTAAACGCCTAATAATGTACCTGACTAGTAAGTATCTTAAAACCTATGGATTGCTATGTCTCTGAAAGTGAATCAATCGTGAGTACAGGGGCAAAAACGCAGCAGTGATAGGATTGGAGAGTTTTGGTGAGCAAATGAAGACCCTTTGAAGTCATATTGCATGGTACCCATTCCACGGGTCTCAACTCTCCAGGTTTAAGGGATTCTTCCTTCAGCTAAAACATGCATGTGGAACCCAGAGTATGATCAACCGTGTGATCGGTAGACGTGTTCAAATATGTCTCAGTTGTCAAACACTGGTACTCGTGTGCAACATTCCAGATGCTTTACTAACACTCTCCCGACTTGGAGAGTCAGTGCCTTTAACCTCCTGTTTGGCCCAGTTTGCAAATTCCGCGGAAGATGAACAGGAATAGGGAGAACCAATGAGAGACTAGCTGGAGGTGTCTGGACGGGAAAATTTCACTCTCATTTCCCACCAGGAAGAGGAATTAACCAAAGGCTCAGCGTGCCATGCCGGAACCAGATTAGGGCCTGAAGCAATCCTGCGGTGTTGCGGCCAGCTCACAAGAAAGCGAGTTGAAGAAAGGGGCACTGTAATTCACAAACCTGCAGAGTTATAAATGACAGCTATCATCCAAAAATATACTGAAGTAAGGCTGCCAAGAGGACTTGAAAGCGGGGCAGAATTGCAGGAAACCGATTTCAGGAGGTAGACTGGAATTGCATTTAAAGCATAGGAAAAGAGGCAGAAGGTCGACAATGATGCACTTGGCCAAAAAGGGCGTATGCGTTTTTTCCTGAATATATTCAGGAAAAAACGCATACGCCCTTTTTGGCCAACCAAGCAAGCTTGCAAAGGAAATCTGCACTACAATGAAGTCTCACTTCCCCCCCCGTCAAAAGGGCCATCTGAAAAAAGTGTAAAATCCAGAAAGGCAGGACAGGCCATGGAGAACTGGGAGCCTTGTTATGCTGATGGGCGGGATGTAAATTGCCAACAGCCACTCGGGAGAAGTGTATGGTGTTTCCTGAAACATCTAAAAAACAAAGCAACAGAGCCTAGGGCACTTCCACTTATGGTCCTGCAGCTTAGGGAAATTAAAATCAAAAAGACACAGCCACCCCAAAGTTTGGGATGGCTCTGTTTACAAGAAACTCGTTTACGGTACAAGTTCAATATCGCATAAAGCGAAAAATGGATAAAGAAGTTGTGGTACTTACGTACAATGCAATATCACTCAGCAATGACATCTATGTCATCAGGCCCATAGCAGCATAATGAGTGGATTCAGGTATGATGATTCTAACTGAAATAAGTCACACAGAAAAAGAAACATCATAAGATATCACTAATACACGGAATGTAAACTTGGCTACACAGGAACTGAATTTCAAAACAGAACATGGTCCCAAATTTAGAAAACCAACTTATGCTTGCTTAAGGGGAAAGGTGAGTTGGGGTGCTGCATAAAACCAGAGATTGAAATGAGCACAGATAAAGTTCCTTAAGCCAAATATGTAATAGACAAGAGCTACTCCTTGCTCAACGAAATGGACTCAAAACCCCATATTAAACGCCTAATAATGTACCTGACTAGTAAGTATCTTAAAACCTATGGATTGCTATGTCTCTGAAAGTGAATCAATCGTGAGTACAGGGGCAAAAACGCAGCAGTGATAGGATTGGAGAGTTTTGGTGAGCAAATGAAGACCCTTTGAAGTCATATTGCATGGTACCCATTCCACGGGTCTCAACTCTCCAGGTTTAAGGGATTCTTCCTTCAGCTAAAACATGCATGTGGAACCCAGAGTATGATCAACCGTGTGATCGGGAGACGTGTTGAAATATGTCTCAGTTCTCGTCCCCTGGTACTCGGGTGCAACATTCCAGATGCTTTACTAACACTCTCCCGACTTGGAGAGTCAGTGCCTTTAACCTCCTGTTTGGCCCAGTTTGCAAATTCCGCGGAAGATGAACAGGAATAGGGAGAACCAATGAGAGACTAGCTGGAGGTGTCTGGACGGGAAAATTTAACTCTCATTTCCCACCAGGAAGAGGAATTAACCAAAGGCTCAGCGTGCCATGCCGGAACCAGATTAGGGCCTGAAGCAATCCTGCGGTGTTGCGGCCAGCTCACAAGAAAGCGAGTGAGCTCAGGGGCACTGTAATTCACAAACCTGCAGAGTTATAAATGACAGCTATCATCCAAAAATATACTGAAGTAAGGCTGCCAAGAGGACTTGAAAGCCGGGCAGAATTGCAGGAAACCGATTTCAGGAGGTAGACTGGAATTGCATTTAAAGCATAGGAAAAGAGGCAGAAGGTCGACAATGATGCACTTGGCCAAAAAGGGCGTATGCGTTTTTTCCTGAATATATTCAGGAAAAAACGCATACGCCCTTTTTGGCCAACCAAGCAAGCTTGCAAAGGAAATCTGCACTACAATGAAGTCTCACTTCCGCCCCCCCCCCCCCCCCGTCAAAAGGGCCATCTGAAAAAAGTGTAAAATCCAGAAAGTCAGGACAGGCCATGGAGAACTGGGAGCCTTGTTATGCTGATGGGCGGGATGTAAATTGCCAACAGCCACTCGGGAGAAGTGTATGGTGTTTCCTGAAACATCTAAAAAACAAAGCAACAGAGCCTAGGGCACTTCCACTTATGGTCCTGCAGCTTAGGGAAATTAAAATCAAAAAGACACAGCCACCCCAAAGTTTGGGATGGCTCTGTTTACAAGAAACTCGTTTACGGTACAAGTTCAATATCGCATAAAGCGAAAAATGGATAAAGAAGTTGTGGTACTTACGTACAATGCAATATCACTCAGCAATGACATCTATGTCATCAGGCCCATAGCAGCATAATGAGTGGATTCAGGTATGATGATTCTAACTGAAATAAGTCACACAGAAAAAGAAACATCATAAGATATCACTAATACACGGAATGTAAACTTGGCTACACAGGAACTGAATTTCAAAACAGAACATGGTCCCAAATTTAGAAAACCAACTTATGCTTGCTTAAGGGGAAAGGTGAGTTGGGGTGCTGCATAAAACCAGAGATTGAAATGAGCACAGATAAAGTTCCTTAAGCCAAATATGTAATAGACAAGAGCTACTCCTTGCTCAACGAAATGGACTCAAAACCCCATATTAAACGCCTAATAATGTACCTGACTAGTAAGTATCTTAAAACCTATGGATTGCTATGTCTCTGAAAGTGAATCAATCGTGAGTACAGGGGCAAAAACGCAGCAGTGATAGGATTGGAGAGTTTTGGTGAGCAAATGAAGACCCTTTGAAGTCATATTGCATGGTACCCATTCCACGGGTCTCAACTCTCCAGGTTTAAGGGATTCTTCCTTCAGCTAAAACATGCATGTGGAACCCAGAGTATGATCAACCGTGTGATCGGGAGACGTGTTGAAATATGTCTCAGTTCTCGTCCCCTGGTACTCGGGTGCAACATTCCAGATGCTTTACTAACACTCTCCCGACTTGGAGAGTCAGTGCCTTTAACCTCCTGTTTGGCCCAGTTTGCAAATTCCGCGGAAGATGAACAGGAATAGGGAGAACCAATGAGAGACTAGCTGGAGGTGTCTGGACGGGAAAATTTAACTCTCATTTCCCACCAGGAAGAGGAATTAACCAAAGGCTCAGCGTGCCATGCCGGAACCAGATTAGGGCCTGAAGCAATCCTGCGGTGTTGCGGCCAGCTCACAAGAAAGCGAGTTGAAGAAAGGAGCTCAGGGGCACTGTAATTCACAAACCTGCAGAGTTATAAATGACAGCTATCATCCAAAAATATACTGAAGTAAGGCTGCCAAGAGGACTTGAAAGCCGGGCAGAATTGCAGGAAACCGATTTCAGGAGGTAGACTGGAATTGCATTTAAAGCATAGGAAAAGAGGCAGAAGGTCGACAATGATGCACTTGGCCAAAAAGGGCGTATGCATTTTTTCCTGAATATATTCAGGAAAAAACGCATATGCCCTTTTTGGCCAACCAAGCAAGCTTGCAAAGGAAATCTGCACTACAATGAAGTCTCACTTCCCCCCCGTCAAAAGGGCCATCTGAAAAAAGTGTAAAATCCAGAAAGGCAGGACAGGCCATGGAGAACTGGGAGCCTTGTTATGCTGATGGGCGGGATGTAAATTGCCAACAGCCACTCGGGAGAAGTGTATGGTGTTTCCTGAAACATCTAAAAAACAAAGCAACAGAGCCTAGGGCACTTCCACTTATGGTCCTGCAGCTTAGGGAAATTAAAATCAAAAAGACACAGCCACCCCAAAGTTTGGGATGGCTCTGTTTACAAGAAACTCGTTTACGGTACAAGTTCAATATCGCATAAAGCGAAAAATGGATAAAGAAGTTGTGGTACTTACGTACAATGCAATATCACTCAGCAATGACATCTATGTCATCAGGCCCATAGCAGCATAATGAGTGGATTCAGGTATGATGATTCTAACTGAAATAAGTCACACAGAAAAAGAAACATCATAAGATATCACTAATACACGGAATGTAAACTTGGCTACACAGGAACTGAATTTCAAAACAGAACATGGTCCCAAATTTAGAAAATCAACTTATGCTTGCTTAAGGGGAAAGGTGAGTTGGGGTGCTGCATAAAACCAGAGATTGAAATGAGCACAGATAAAGTTCCTTAAGCCAAATATGTAATAGACTAGAGCTACTCCTTGCTCAACGAAATGGACTCAAAACCCCATATTAAACGCCTAATAATGTACCTGACTAGTAAGTATCTTAAAACCTATGGATTGCTATGTCTCTGAAAGTGAATCAATCGTGAGTACAGGGGCAAAAACGCAGCAGTGATAGGACTGGAGAGTTTTGGTGAGCAAATGAAGACCCTTTGAAGTCATATTGCATGGTACCCATTCCACGGGTCTCAAATCTCCAGGTTTAAGGGATTCTTCCTTCAGCTAAAACATGCATGTGGAACCCAGAGTATGATCAACCGTGTGATCGGGAGACGTGTTGAAATATGTCTCAGTTCTCGTCCCCTGGTACTCGGGTGCAACATTCCAGATGCTTTACTAACACTCTCCCGACGTGGAGAGTCAGTGCCTTTAACCTCCTGTTTGGCCCAGTTTGCAAATTCCGCGGAAGATGAACAGGAATAGGGAGAACCAATGAGAGACTAGCTGGAGGTGTCTGGACGGGAAAATTTAACTCTCATTTCCCACCAGGAAGAGGAATTAACCAAAGGCTCAGCGTGCCATGCCGGAACCAGATTAGGGCCTGAAGCAATCCTGCGGTGTTGCGGCCAGCTCACAAGAAAGCGAGTTGAAGAAAGGAGCTCAGGGGCACTGTAATTCACAAACCTGCAGAGTTATAAATGACAGCTATCATCCAAAAATATACTGAAGTAAGGCTGCCAAGAGGACTTGAAAGCCAGGCAGAATTGCAGGAAACCGATTTCAGGAG
This sequence comes from Orcinus orca, assembly GCF_937001465.1. Classification (NCBI taxonomy): domain Eukaryota; kingdom Metazoa; phylum Chordata; class Mammalia; order Artiodactyla; family Delphinidae; genus Orcinus; species Orcinus orca. The sequence goes on from NW_026044101.1 coordinate 1,368,338, forward strand.
GTAGACTGGAATTGCATTTAAAGCATAGGAAAAGAGGCAGAAGGTCGACAATGATGCACTTGGCCAAAAAGGGCGTATGCGTTTTTTCCTGAATATATTCAGGAAAAAACGCATACGCACTTTTTGGCCAACCAAGCAAGCTTGCAAAGGAAATCTGCACTACAATGAAGTCTCACTTCCCCCCCGTCAAAAGGGCCATCTGAAAAAAGTGTAAAATCCAGAAAGGCAGGACAGGCCATGGAGAACTGGGAGCCTTGTTATGCTGATGGGCGGATGTAAACTGCCAACAGCCATTCGGGAGAAGTGTATGGTGTTTCCTGAAATATCTAAAAAGCAAAGCAACAGAGCCTAGGGCACTTCCACTTATGGTCCTGCAGCTTAGGGAAATTAAAATCAAAAAGACACAGCCACCCCAAAGTTTGGGATGGCTCTGTTTACAAGAAACTCGTTTACGGGACAAGTTCAATATCGCATAAAGCGAAAAATGGATAAAGAAGTTGTGGTACTTACGTACAATGCAATATCACTCAGCAATGACATCTATGTCATCAGGCCCATAGCAGCATAATGAGTGGATTCAGGTATGATGATTCTAACTGAAATAAGTCACACAGAAAAAGAAACATCATAAGATATCACTAATACACGGAATGTAAACTTGGCTACACAGGAACTGAATTTCAAAACAGAACATGGTCCCAAATTTAGAAAATCAACTTATGCTTGCTTAAGGGGAAAGGTGAGTTGGGGTGCTGCATAAAACCAGAGATTGAAATGAGCACAGATAAAGTTCCTTAAGCCAAATATGTAATAGACAAGAGCTACTCCTTGCTCAACGAAATGGACTCAAAACCCCATATTAAACGCCTAATAATGTACCTGACTAGTAAGTATCTTAAAACCTATGGATTGCTATGTCTCTGAAAGTGAATCAATCGTGAGTACAGGGGCAGAAACGCAGCAGTGATAGGATTGGAGAGTTTTGGTGAGCAAATGAAGACCCTTTGAAGTCATATTGCATGGTACCCATTCCACGGGTCTCAACTCTCCAGGTTTAAGGGATTCTTCCTTCAGCTAAAACATGCATGTGGAACCCAGAGTATGATCAACCGTGTGATCGGGAGACGTGTTGAAATATGTCTCAGTTCTCGTCCCCTGGTACTCGGGTGCAACATTCCAGATGCTTTACTAACACTCTCCCGACTTGGAGAGTCAGTGCCTTTAACCTCCTGTTTGGCCCAGTTTGCAAATTCCGCGGAAGATGAACAGGAATAGGGAGAACCAATGAGAGACTAGCTGGAGGTGTCTGGACGGGAAAATTTAACTCTCATTTCCCACCAGGAAGAGGAATTAACCAAAGGCTCAGCGTGCCATGCCGGAACCAGATTAGGGCCTGAAGCAATCCTGCGGTGTTGCGGCCAGCTCACAAGAAAGCGAGTTGAAGAAAGGAGCTCAGGGGCACTGTAATTCACAAACCTGCAGAGTTATAAATGACAGCTATCATCCAAAAATATACTGAAGTAAGGCTGCCAAGAGGACTTGAAAGCTGGGCAGAATTGCAGGAAACCGATTTCAGGAGGTAGACTGGAATTGCATTTAAAGCATAGGAAAAGAGGCAGAAGGTCGACAATGATGCACTTGGCCAAAAAGGGCGTATGCGTTTTTTCCTGAATATATTCAGGAAAAAACGCATACGCCCTTTTTGGCCAACCAAGCAAGCTTGCAAAGGATATCTGCACTACAATGAAGTCTCACTTCCCCCCCGTCAAAAGGGCCATCTGAAAAAAGTGTAAAATCCAGAAAGTCAGGACAGGCCATGGAGAACTGGGAGCCTTGTTATGCTGATGGGCGGGATGTAAATTGCCAACAGCCACTCGGGAGAAGTGTATGGTGTTTCCTGAAACATCTAAAAAACAAAGCAACAGAGCCTAGGGCACTTCCACTTATGGTCCTGCAGCTTAGGGAAATTAAAATCAAAAAGACACAGCCACCCCAAAGTTTGGGATGGCTCTGTTTACAAGAAACTCGTTTACGGTACAAGTTCAATATCGCATAAAGCGAAAAATGGATAAAGAAGTTGTGGTACTTACGTACAATGCAATATCACTCAGCAATGACATCTATGTCATCAGGCCCATAGCAGCATAATGAGTGGATTCAGGTATGATGATTCTAACTGAAATAAGTCACACAGAAAAAGAAACATCATAAGATATCACTAATACACGGAATGTAAACTTGGCTACACAGGAACTGAATTTCAAAACAGAACATGGTCCCAAATTTAGAAAATCAACTTATGCTTGCTTAAGGGGAAAGGTGAGTTGGGGTGCTGCATAAAACCAGAGATTGAAATGAGCACAGATAAAGTTCCTTAAGCCAAATATGTAATAGACAAGAGCTACTCCTTGCTCAACGAAATGGACTCAAAACCCCATATTAAACGCCTAATAATGTACCTGACTAGTAAGTATCTTAAAACCTATGGATTGCTATGTCTCTGAAAGTGAATCAATCGTGAGTACAGGGGCAAAAACGCAGCAGTGATAGGACTGGAGAGTTTTGGTGAGCAAATGAAGACCCTTTGAAGTCATATTGCATGGTACCCATTCCACGGGTCTCAAATCTCCAGGTTTAAGGGATTCTTCCTTCAGCTAAAACATGCATGTGGAACCCAGAGTATGATCAACCGTGTGATCGGGAGACGTGTTGAAATATGTCTCAGTTCTCGTCCCCTGGTACTCGGGTGCAACATTCCAGATGCTTTACTAACACTCTCCCGACGTGGAGAGTCAGTGCCTTTAACCACCTGTTTGGCCCAGTTTGCAAATTCCGCGGAAGATGAACAGGAATAGGGAGAACCAATGAGAGACTAGCTGGAGGTGTCTGGACGGGAAAATTTAACTCTCATTTCCCACCAGGAAGAGGAATTAACCAAAGGCTCAGCGTGCCATGCCGGAACCAGATTAGGGCCTGAAGCAATCCTGCGGTGTTGCGGCCAGCTCACAAGAAAGCGAGTTGAAGAAAGGAGCTCAGGGGCACTGTAATTCACAAACCTGCAGAGTTATAAATGACAGCTATCATCCAAAAATATACTGAAGTAAGGCTGCCAAGAGGACTTGAAAGCCAGGCAGAATTGCAGGAAACCGATTTCAGGAGGTAGACTGGAATTGCATTTAAAGCATAGGAAAAGAGGCAGAAGGTCGACAGTGATGCACTTGGCCAAAAAGGGCGTATGCGTTTTTTCCTGAATATATTCAGGAAAAAACGCATACGCCCTTTTTGGCCAACCAAGCAAGCTTGCAAAGGAAATCTGCACTACAATGAAGTCTCACTTCCCCCCCGTCAAAAGGGCCATCTGAAAAAAGTGTAAAATCCAGAAAGGCAGGACAGGCCATGGAGAACTGGGAGCCTTGTTATGCTGATGGGCGGGATGTAAATTGCCAACAGCCACTCGGGAGAAGTGTATGGTGTTTCCTGAAACATCTAAAAAACAAAGCAACAGAGCCTAGGGCACTTCCACTTATGGTCCTATAGCTTAGGGAAATTAAAATCAAAAAGACACAGCCACCCCAAAGTTTGGGATGGCTCTGTTTACAAGAAACTCGTTTACGGTACAAGTTCAATATCGCATAAAGCGAAAAATGGATAAAGAAGTTGTGGTACTTACGTACAATGCAATATCACTCAGCAATGACATCTATGTCATCAGGCCCATAGCAGCATAATGAGTGGATTCAGGTATGATGATTCTAACTGAAATAAGTCACACAGAAAAAGAAACATCATAAGATATCACTAATACACGGAATGTAAACTTGGCTACACAGGAACTGAATTTCAAAACAGAACATGGTCCCAAATTTAGAAAATCAACTTATGCTTGCTTAAGGGGAAAGGTGAGTTGGGGTGCTGCATAAAACCAGAGATTGAAATGAGCACAGATAAAGTTCCTTAAGCCAAATATGTAATAGACTAGAGCTACTCCTTGCTCAACGAAATGGACTCAAAACCCCATATTAAACGCCTAATAATGTACCTGACTAGTAAGTATCTTAAAACCTATGGATTGCTATGTCTCTGAAAGTGAATCAATCGTGAGTACAGGGGCAAAAACGCAGCAGTGATAGGACTGGAGAGTTTTGGTGAGCAAATGAAGACCCTTTGAAGTCATATTGCATGGTACCCATTCCACGGGTCTCAAATCTCCAGGTTTAAGGGATTCTTCCTTCAGCTAAAACATGCATGTGGAACCCAGAGTATGATCAACCGTGTGATCGGGAGACGTGTTGAAATATGTCTCAGTTCTCGTCCCCTGGTACTCGGGTGCAACATTCCAGATGCTTTACTAACACTCTCCCGACGTGGAGAGTCAGTGCCTTTAACCTCCTGTTTGGCCCAGTTTGCAAATTCCGCGGAAGATGAACAGGAATAGGGAGAACCAATGAGAGACTAGCTGGAGGTGTCTGGACGGGAAAATTTAACTCTCATTTCCCACCAGGAAGAGGAATTAACCAAAGGCTCAGCGTGCCATGCCGGAACCAGATTAGGGCCTGAAGCAATCCTGCGGTGTTGCGGCCAGCTCACAAGAAAGCGAGTTGAAGAAAGGAGCTCAGGGGCACTGTAATTCACAAACCTGCAGAGTTATAAATGACAGCTATCATCCAAAAATATACTGAAGTAAGGCTGCCAAGAGGACTTGAAAGCCAGGCAGAATTGCAGGAAACCGATTTCAGGAGGTAGACTGGAATTGCATTTAAAGCATAGGAAAAGAGGCAGAAGGTCGACAATGATGCACTTGGCCAAAAAGGGCGTATGCGTTTTTTCCTGAATATATTCAGGAAAAAACGCATACGCTCTTTTTGGCCAACCAAGCAAGCTTGCAAAGGAAATCTGCACTACAATGAAGTCTCACTTCCCCCCCGTCAAAAGGGCCATCTGAAAAAAGTGTAAAATCCAGAAAGGCAGGACAGGCCATGGAGAACTGGGAGCCTTGTTATGCTGATGGGCGGGATGTAAACTGCCAACAGCCATTCGGGAGAAGTGTATGGTGTTTCCTGAAATATCTAAAAAGCAAAGCAACAGAGCCTAGGGCACTTCCACTTATGGTCCTGCAGCTTAGGGAAATTAAAATCAAAAAGACACAGCCACCCCAAAGTTTGGGATGGCTCTGTTTACAAGAAACTCGTTTACGGGACAAGTTCAATATCGCATAAAGCGAAAAATGGATAAAGAAGTTGTGGTACTTACGTACAATGCAATATCACTCAGCAATGACATCTATGTCATCAGGCCCATAGCAGCATAATGAGTGGATTCAGGTATGATGATTCTAACTGAAATAAGTCACACAGAAAAAGAAACATCATAAGATATCACTAATACACGGAATGTAAACTTGGCTACACAGGAACTGAATTTCAAAACAGAACATGGTCCCAAATTTAGAAAATCAACTTATGCTTGCTTAAGGGGAAAGGTGAGTTGGGGTGCTGCATAAAACCAGAGATTGAAATGAGCACAGATAAAGTTCCTTAAGCCAAATATGTAATAGACAAGAGCTACTCCTTGCTCAACGAAATGGACTCAAAACCCCATATTAAACGCCTAATAATGTACCTGACTAGTAAGTATCTTAAAACCTATGGATTGCTATGTCTCTGAAAGTGAATCAATCGTGAGTACAGGGGCAGAAACGCAGCAGTGATAGGATTGGAGAGTTTTGGTGAGCAAATGAAGACCCTTTGAAGTCATATTGCATGGTACCCATTCCACGGGTCTCAACTCTCCAGGTTTAAGGGATTCTTCCTTCAGCTAAAACATGCATGTGGAACCCAGAGTATGATCAACCGTGTGATCGGGAGACGTGTTGAAATATGTCTCAGTTCTCGTCCCCTGGTACTCGGGTGCAACATTCCAGATGCTTTACTAACACTCTCCCGACTTGGAGAGTCAGTGCCTTTAACCTCCTGTTTGGCCCAGTTTGCAAATTCCGCGGAAGATGAACAGGAATAGGGAGAACCAATGAGAGACTAGCTGGAGGTGTCTGGACGGGAAAATTTAACTCTCATTTCCCACCAGGAAGAGGAATTAACCAAAGGCTCAGCGTGCCATGCCGGAACCAGATTAGGGCCTGAAGCAATCCTGCGGTGTTGCGGCCAGCTCACAAGAAAGCGAGTTGAAGAAAGGAGCTCAGGGGCACTGTAATTCACAAACCTGCAGAGTTATAAATGACAGCTATCATCCAAAAATATACTGAAGTAAGGCTGCCAAGAGGACTTGAAAGCTGGGCAGAATTGCAGGAAACCGATTTCAGGAGGTAGACTGGAATTGCATTTAAAGCATAGGAAAAGAGGCAGAAGGTCGACAATGATGCACTTGGCCAAAAAGGGCGTATGCGTTTTTTCCTGAATATATTCAGGAAAAAACGCATACGCCCTTTTTGGCCAACCAAGCAAGCTTGCAAAGGATATCTGCACTACAATGAAGTCTCACTTCCCCCCCGTCAAAAGGGCCATCTGAAAAAAGTGTAAAATCCAGAAAGTCAGGACAGGCCATGGAGAACTGGGAGCCTTGTTATGCTGATGGGCGGGATGTAAATTGCCAACAGCCACTCGGGAGAAGTGTATGGTGTTTCCTGAAACATCTAAAAAACAAAGCAACAGAGCCTAGGGCACTTCCACTTATGGTCCTGCAGCTTAGGGAAATTAAAATCAAAAAGACACAGCCACCCCAAAGTTTGGGATGGCTCTGTTTACAAGAAACTCGTTTACGGTACAAGTTCAATATCGCATAAAGTGAAAAATGGATAAAGAAGTTGTGGTACTTACGTACAATGCAATATCACTCAGCAATGACATCTATGTCATCAGGCCCATAGCAGCATAATGAGTGGATTCAGGTATGATGATTCTAACTGAAATAAGTCACACAGAAAAAGAAACATCATAAGATATCACTAATACACGGAATGTAAACTTGGCTACACAGGAACTGAATTTCAAAACAGAACATGGTCCCAAATTTAGAAAATCAACTTATGCTTGCTTAAGGGGAAAGGTGAGTTGGGGTGCTGCATAAAACCAGAGATTGAAATGAGCACAGATAAAGTTCCTTAAGCCAAATATGTAATAGACAAGAGCTACTCCTTGCTCAACGAAATGGACTCAAAACCCCATATTAAACGCCTAATAATGTACCTGACTAGTAAGTATCTTAAAACCTATGGATTGCTATGTCTCTGAAAGTGAATCAATCGTGAGTACAGGGGCAAAAACGCAGCAGTGATAGGACTGGAGACAGTGATAGGATTGGAGAGTTTTGGTGAGCAAATGAAGACCCTTTGAAGTCATATTGCATGGTACCCATTCCACGGGTCTCAACTCTCCAGGTTTAAGGGATTCTTCCTTCAGCTAAAACATGCATGTGGAACCCAGAGTATGATCAACCGTGTGATCGGGAGACGTGTTGAAATATGTCTCAGTTCTCGTCCCCTGGTACTCGGGTGCAACATTCCAGATGCTTTACTAACACTCTCCCGACTTGGAGAGTCAGTGCCTTTAACCTCCTGTTTGGCCCAGTTTGCAAATTCCGCGGAAGATGAACAGGAATAGGGAGAACCAATGAGAGACTAGCTGGAGGTGTCTGGACGGGAAAATTTAACTCTCATTTCCCACCAGGAAGAGGAATTAACCAAAGGCTCAGCGTGCCATGCCGGAACCAGATTAGGGCCTGAAGCAATCCTGCGGTGTTGCGGCCAGCTCACAAGAAAGCGAGTTGAAGAAAGGAGCTCAGGGGCACTGTAATTCACAAACCTGCAGAGTTATAAATGACAGCTATCATCCAAAAATATACTGAAGTAAGGCTGCCAAGAGGACTTGAAAGCCGGGCAGAATTGCAGGAAACCGATTTCAGGAGGTAGACTGGAATTGCATTTAAAGCATAGGAAAAGAGGCAGAAGGTCGACAATGATGCACTTGGCCAAAAAGGGCTTTTGCGTTTTTTCCTGAATATATTCAGGAAAAAACGCATACGCCCTTTTTGGCCAACCAAGCAAGCTTGCAAAGGAAATCTGCACTACAATGAAGTCTCACTTCCCCCCCGTCAAAAGGGCCATCTGAAAAAAGTGTAAAATCCAGAAAGGCAGGACAGGCCATGGAGAACTGGGAGCCTTGTTATGCTGATGGGCGGGATGTAAATTGCCAACAGCCACTCGGGAGAAGTGTATGGTGTTTCCTGAAACATCTAAAAAACAAAGCAACAGAGCCTAGGGCACTTCCACTTATGGTCCTGCAGCTTAGGGAAATTAAAATCAAAAAGACACAGCCACCCCAAAGTTTGGGATGGCTCTGTTTACAAGAAACTCGTTTACGGTACAAGTTCAATATCGCATAAAGCGAAAAATGGATAAAGAAGTTGTGGTACTTACGTACAATGCAATATCACTCAGCAATGACATCTATGTCATCAGGCCCATAGCAGCATAATGAGTGGATTCAGGTATGATGATTCTAACTGAAATAAGTCACACAGAAAAAGAAACATCATAAGATATCACTAATACACGGAATGTAAACTTGGCTACACAGGAACTGAATTTCAAAACAGAACATGGTCCCAAATTTAGAAAACCAACTTATGCTTGCTTAAGGGGAAAGGTGAGTTGGGGTGCTGCATAAAACCAGAGATTGAAATGAGCACAGATAAAGTTCCTTAAGCCAAATATGTAATAGACAAGAGCTACTCCTTGCTCAACGAAATGGACTCAAAACCCCATATTAAACGCCTAAGAATGTACCTGACTAGTAAGTATCTTAAAACCTATGGATTGCTATGTCTCTGAAAGTGAATCAATCGTGAGTACAGGGGCAAAAACGCAGCAGTGATAGGATTGGAGAGTTTTGGTGAGCAAATGAAGACCCTTTGAAGTCATATTGCATGGTACCCATTCCACGGGTCTCAACGCTCCAGGTTTAAGGGATTCTTCCTTCAGCTAAAACATGCATGTGGAACCCAGAGTATGATCAACCGTGTGATCGGGAGACGTGTTGAAATATGTCTCAGTTCTCGTCCCCTGGTACTCGGGTGCAACATTCCAGATGCTTTACTAACACTCTCCCGACTTGGAGAGTCAGTGCCTTTAACCTCCTGTTTGGCCCAGTTTGCAAATTCCGCGGAAGATGAACAGGAATAGGGAGAACCAATGAGAGACTAGCTGGAGGTGTCTGGACGGGAAAATTTAACTCTCATTTCCCACCAGGAAGAGGAATTAACCAAAGGCTCAGCGTGCCATGCCGGAACCAGATTAGGGCCTGAAGCAATCCTGCGGTGTTGCGGCCAGCTCACAAGAAAGCGAGTTGAAGAAAGGAGCTCAGGGGCACTGTAATTCACAAACCTGCAGAGTTATAAATGACAGCTATCATCCAAAAATATACTGAAGTAAGGCTGCCAAGAGGACTTGAAAGCCGGGCAGAATTGCAGGAAACCGATTTCAGGAGGTAGACTGGAATTGCATTTAAAGCATAGGAAAAGAGGCAGAAGGTCGACAATGATGCACTTGGCCAAAAAGGGCGTATGCGTTTTTTCCTGAATATATTCAGGAAAAAACGCATACGCCCTTTTTGGCCAACCAAGCAAGCTTGCAAAGGAAATCTGCACTACAATGAAGTCTCACTTCCCCCCCGTCAAAAGGGCCATCTGAAAAAAGTGTAAAATCCAGAAAGGCAGGACAGGCCATGGAGAACTGGGAGCCTTGTTATGCTGATGGGCGGGATGTAAATTGCCAACAGCCACTCGGGAGAAGTGTATGGTGTTTCCTGAAACATCTAAAAAACAAAGCAACAGAGCCTAGGGCACTTCCACTTATGGTCCTGCAGCTTAGGGAAATTAAAATCAAAAAGACACAGCCACCCCAAAGTTTGGGATGGCTCTGTTTACAAGAAACTCGTTTACGGTACAAGTTCAATATCGCATAAAGCGAAAAATGGATAAAGAAGTTGTGGTACTTACGTACAATGCAATATCACTCAGCAATGACATCTATGTCATCAGGCCCATAGCAGCATAATGAGTGGATTCAGGTATGATGATTCTAACTGAAATAAGTCACACAGAAAAAGAAACATCATAAGATATCACTAATACACGGAATGTAAACTTGGCTACACAGGAACTGAATTTCAAAACAGAACATGGTCCCAAATTTAGAAAACCAACTTATGCTTGCTTAAGGGGAAAGGTGAGTTGGGGTGCTGCATAAAACCAGAGATTGAAATGAGCACAGATAAAGTTCCTTAAGCCAAATATGTAATAGACAAGAGCTACTCCTTGCTCAACGAAATGGACTCAAAACCCCATATTAAACGCCTAATAATGTACCTGACTAGTAAGTATCTTAAAACCTATGGATTGCTATGTCTCTGAAAGTGAATCAATCGTGAGTACAGGGGCAAAAACGCAGCAGTGATAGGATTGGAGAGTTTTGGTGAGCAAATGAAGACCCTTTGAAGTCATATTGCATGGTACCCATTCCACGGGTCTCAACTCTCCAGGTTTAAGGGATTCTTCCTTCAGCTAAAACATGCATGTGGAACCCAGAGTATGATCAACCGTGTGATCGGGAGACGTGTTGAAATATGTCTCAGTTCTCGTCCCCTGGTACTCGGGTGCAACATTCCAGATGCTTTACTAACACTCTCCCGACTTGGAGAGTCAGTGCCTTTAACCTCCTGTTTGGCCCAGTTTGCAAATTCCGCGGAAGATGAACAGGAATAGGGAGAACCAATGAGAGACTAGCTGGAGGTGTCTGGACGGGAAAATTTAACTCTCATTTCCCACCAGGAAGAGGAATTAACCAAAGGCTCAGCGTGCCATGCCGGAACCAGATTAGGGCCTGAAGCAATCCTGCGGTGTTGCGGCCAGCTCACAAGAAAGCGAGTTGAAGAAAGGAGCTCAGGGGCACTGTAATTCACAAACCTGCAGAGTTATAAATGACAGCTATCATCCAAAAATATACTGAAGTAAGGCTGCCAAGAGGACTTGAAAGCCGGGCAGAATTGCAGGAAACCGATTTCAGGAGGTAGACTGGAATTGCATTTAAAGCATAGGAAAAGAGGCAGAAGGTCGACAATGATGCACTTGGCCAAAAAGGGCGTATGCGTTTTTTCCTGAATATATTCAGGAAAAAACGCATACGCCCTTTTTGGCCAACCAAGCAAGCTTGCAAAGGAAATCTGCACTACAATGAAGTCTCACTTCCCCCCCGTCAAAAGGGCCATCTGAAAAAAGTGTAAAATCCAGAAAGGCAGGACAGGCCATGGAGAACTGGGAGCCTTGTTATGCTGATGGGCGGGATGTAAATTGCCAACAGCCACTCGGGAGAAGTGTATGGTGTTTCCTGAAACATCTAAAAAACAAAGCAACAGAGCCTAGGGCACTTCCACTTATGGTCCTGCAGCTTAGGGAAATTAAAATCAAAAAGACACAGCCACCCCAAAGTTTGGGATGGCTCTGTTTACAAGAAACTCGTTTACGGTACAAGTTCAATATCGCATAAAGCGAAAAATGGATAAAGAAGTTGTGGTACTTACGTACAATGCAATATCACTCAGCAATGACATCTATGTCATCAGGCCCATAGCAGCATAATGAGTGGATTCAGGTATGATGATTCTAACTGAAATAAGTCACACAGAAAAAGAAACATCATAAGATATCACTAATACACGGAATGTAAACTTGGCTACACAGGAACTGAATTTCAAAACAGAACATGGTCCCAAATTTAGAAAACCAACTTATGCTTGCTTAAGGGGAAAGGTGAGTTGGGGTGCTGCATAAAACCAGAGATTGAAATTTGCACAGATAAAGTTCCTTAAGCCAAATATGTAATAGACAAGAGCTACTCCTTGCTCAACGAAATGGACTCAAAACCCCATATTAAACGCCTAATAATGTACCTGACTAGTAAGTATCTTAAAACCTATGGATTGCTATGTCTCTGAAAGTGAATCAATCGTGAGTACAGGGGCAAAAACGCAGCAGTGATAGGATTGGAGAGTTTTGGTGAGCAAATGAAGACCCTTTGAAGTCATATTGCATGGTACCCATTCCACGGGTCTCAACTCTCCAGGTTTAAGGGATTCTTCCTTCAGCTAAAACATGCATGTGGAACCCAGAGTATGATCAACCGTGTGATCGGGAGACGTGTTGAAATATGTCTCAGTTCTCGTCCCCTGGTACTCGGGTGCAACATTCCAGATGCTTTACTAACACTCTCCCGACTTGGAGAGTCAGTGCCTTTAACCTCCTGTTTGGCCCAGTTTGCAAATTCCGCGGAAGATGAACAGGAATAGGGAGAACCAATGAGAGACTAGCTGGAGGTGTCTGGACGGGCAAATTTAACTCTCATTTCCCACCAGGAAGAGGAATTAACCAAAGGCTCAGCGTGCCATGCCGGAACCAGATTAGGGCCTGAAGCAATCCTGCGGTGTTGCGGCCAGCTCACAAGAAAGCGAGTTGAAGAAAGGAGCTCAGGGGCACTTTAATTCACAAACCTGCAGAGTTATAAATGACAGCTATCATCCAAAAATATACTGAAGTAAGGCTGCCAAGAGGACTTGAAAGCCGGGCAGAATTGCAGGAAACCGATTTCAGGAGGTAGACTGGAATTGCATTTAAAGCATAGGAAAAGAGGCAGAAGGTCGACAATGATGCACTTGGCCAAAAAGGGCGTATGCGTTTTTTCCTGAATATATTCAGGAAAAAACGCATACGCCCTTTTTGGCCAACCAAGCAAGCTTGCAAAGGAAATCTGCACTACAATGAAGTCTCACTTCCCCCCCCCCGTCAAAAGGGCCATCTGAAAAAAGTGTAAAATCCAGAAAGGCAGGACAGGCCATGGAGAACTGGGAGCCTTGTTATGCTGATGGGCGGGATGTAAATTGCCAACAGCCACTCGGGAGAAGTGTATGGTGTTTCCTGAAATATCTAAAAAGCAAAGCAACAGAGCCTAGGGCACTTCCACTTATGGTCCTGCAGCTTAGGGAAATTAAAATCAAAAAGACACAGCCACCCCAAAGTTTGGGATGGCTCTGTTTACAAGAAACTCGTTTACGGTACAAGTTCAATATCGCATAAAGCGAAAAATGGATAAAGAAGTTGTGGTACTTACGTACAATGCAATATCACTCAGCAATGACATCTATGTCATCAGGCCCATAGCAGCATAATGAGTGGATTCAGGTATGATGATTCTAACTGAAATAAGTCACACAGAAAAAGAAACATCATAAGATATCACTAATACACGGAATGTAAACTTGGCTACACAGGAACTGAATTTCAAAACAGAACATGGTCCCAAATTTAGAAAACCAACTTATGCTTGCTTAAGGGGAAAGGTGAGTTGGGGTGCTGCATAAAACCAGAGATTGAAATGAGCACAGATAAAGTTCCTTAAGCCAAATATGTAATAGACAAGAGCTACTCCTTGCTCAACGAAATGGACTCAAAACCCCATATTAAACGCCTAAGAATGTACCTGACTAGTAAGTATCTTAAAACCTATGGATTGCTATGTCTCTGAAAGTGAATCAATCGTGAGTACAGGGGCAAAAACGCAGCAGTGATAGGATTGGAGAGTTTTGGTGAGCAAATGAAGACCCTTTGAAGTCATATTGCATGGTACCCATTCCACGGGTCTCAACTCTCCAGGTTTAAGGGATTCTTCCTTCAGCTAAAACATGCATGTGGAACCCAGAGTATGATCAACCGTGTGATCGGGAGACGTGTTGAAATATGTCTCAGTTCTCGTCCCCTGGTACTCGGGTGCAACATTCCAGATGCTTTACTAACACTCTCCCGACTTGGAGAGTCAGTGCCTTTAACCTCCTGTTTGGCCCAGTTTGCAAATTCCGCGGAAGATGAACAGGAATAGGGAGAACCAATGAGAGACTAGCTGGAGGTGTCTGGACGGGAAAATTTAACTCTCATTTCCCACCAGGAAGAGGAATTAACCAAAGGCTCAGCGTGCCATGCCGGAACCAGATTAGGGCCTGAAGCAATCCTGCGGTGTTGCGGCCAGCTCACAAGAAAGCGAGTTGAAGAAAGGAGCTCAGGGGCACTGTAATTCACAAACCTGCAGAGTTATAAATGACAGCTATCATCCAAAAATATACTGAAGTAAGGCTGCCAAGAGGACTTGAAAGCCGGGCAGAATTGCAGGAAACCGATTTCAGGAGGTAGACTGGAATTGCATTTAAAGCATAGGAAAAGAGGCAGAAGGTCGACAATGATGCACTTGGCCAAAAAGGGCGTATGCGTTTTTTCCTGAATATATTCAGGAAAAAACGCATACGCCCTTTTTGGCCAACCAAGCAAGCTTGCAAAGGAAATCTGCACTACAATGAAGTCTCACTTCCCCCCCGTCAAAAGGGCCATCTGAAAAAAGTGTAAAATCCAGAAAGGCAGGACAGGCCATGGAGAACTGGGAGCCTTGTTATGCTGATGGGCGGGATGTAAATTGCCAACAGCCACTCGGGAGAAGTGTATGGTGTTTCCTGAAACATCTAAAAAGCAAAGCAACAGAGCCTAGGGCACTTCCACTTATGGTCCTATAGCTTAGGGAAATTAAAATCCAAAAGACACAGCCACCCCAAAGTTTGGGATGGCTCTGTTTACAAGAAACTCGTTTACGGTACAAGTTCAATATCGCATAAAGCGAAAAATGGATAAAGAAGTTGTGGTACTTACGTACAATGCAATATCACTCAGCAATGACATCTATGTCATCAGGCCCATAGCAGCATAATGAGTGGATTCAGGTATGATGATTCTAACTGAAATAAGTCACACAGAAAAAGAAACATCATAAGATATCACTAATACACGGAATGTAAACTTGGCTACACAGGAACTGAATTTCAAAACAGAACATGGTCCCAAATTTAGAAAACCAACTTATGCTTGCTTAAGGGGAAAGGTGAGTTGGGGTGCTGCATAAAACCAGAGATTGAAATGAGCACAGATAAAGTTCCTTAAGCCAAATATGTAATAGACAAGAGCTACTCCTTGCTCAACGAAATGGACTCAAAACCCCATATTAAACGCCTAATAATGTACCTGACTAGTAAGTATCTTAAAACCTATGGATTGCTATGTCTCTGAAAGTGAATCAATCGTGAGTACAGGGGCAAAAACGCAGCAGTGATAGGATTGGAGAGTTTTGGTGAGCAAATGAAGACCCTTTGAAGTCATATTGCATGGTACCCATTCCACGGGTCTCAACTCTCCAGGTTTAAGGGATTCTTCCTTCAGCTAAAACATGCATGTGGAACCCAGAGTATGATCAACCGTGTGATCGGGAGACGTGTTGAAATATGTCTCAGTTCTCGTCCCCTGGTACTCGGGTGCAACATTCCAGATGCTTTACTAACACTCTCCCGACTTGGAGAGTCAGTGCCTTTAACCTCCTGTTTGGCCCAGTTTGCAAATTCCGCGGAAGATGAACAGGAATAGGGAGAACCAATGAGAGACTAGCTGGAGGTGTCTGGACGGGAAAATTTAACTCTCATTTCCCACCAGGAAGAGGAATTAACCAAAGGCTCAGCGTGCCATGCCGGAACCAGATTAGGGCCTGAAGCAATCCTGCGGTGTGGCGGCCAGCTCACAAGAAAGCAAGTTGAAGAAAGGAGCTCAGGGGCACTGTAATTCACAAACCTGCAGAGTTATAAATGACAGCTATCATCCAAAAATATACTGAAGTAAGGCTGCCAAGAGGACTTGAAAGCCGGGCAGAATTGCAGGAAACCGATTTCAGGAGGTAGACTGGAATTGCATTTAAAGCATAGGAAAAGAGGCAGAAGGTCGACAATGATGCACTTGGCCAAAAAGGGCGTATGCGTTTTTTCCTGAATATATTCAGGAAAAAACACATACGCCCTTTTTGGCCAACCAAGCAAGCTTGCAAAGGAAATCTGCACTACAATGAAGTCTCACTTCCCCCCCGTCAAAAGGGCCATCTGAAAAAAGTGTAAAATCCAGAAAGGCAGGACAGGCCATGGAGAACTGGGAGCCTTGTTATGCTGATGGGCGGGATGTAAATTGCCAACAGCCACTCGGGAGAAGTGTATGGTGTTTCCTGAAACATCTAAAAAACAAAGCAACAGAGCCTAGGGCACTTCCACTTATGGTCCTGCAGCTTAGGGAAATTAAAATCAAAAAGACACAGCCACCCCAAAGTTTGGGATGGCTCTGTTTACAAGAAACTCGTTTACGGTACAAGTTCAATATCGCATAAAGCGAAAAATGGATAAAGAAGTTGTGGTACTTACGTACAATGCAATATCACTCAGCAATGACATCTATGTCATCAGGCCCATAGCAGCATAATGAGTGGATTCAGGTATGATGATTCTAACTGAAATAAGTCACACAGAAAAAGAAACATCATAAGATATCACTAATACACGGAATGTAAACTTGGCTACACAGGAACTGAATTTCAAAACAGAACATGGTCCCAAATTTAGAAAACCAACTTATGCTTGCTTAAGGGGAAAGGTGAGTTGGGGTGCTGCATAAAACCAGAGATTGAAATGAGCACAGATAAAGTTCCTTAAGCCAAATATGTAATAGACAAGAGCTACTCCTTGCTCAACGAAATGGACTCAAAACCCCATATTAAACGCCTAATAATGTACCTGACTAGTAAGTATCTTAAAACCTATGGATTGCTATGTCTCTGAAAGTGAATCAATCGTGAGTACAGGGGCAAAAACGCAGCAGTGATAGGATTGGAGAGTTTTGGTGAGCAAATGAAGACCCTTTGAAGTCATATTGCATGGTACCCATTCCACGGGTCTCAACTCTCCAGGTTTAAGGGATTCTTCCTTCAGCTAAAACAGGCATGTGGAACCCAGAGTATGATCAACCGTGTGATCGGGAGACGTGTTGAAATATGTCTCAGTTCTCGTCCCCTGGTACTCGGGTGCAACATTCCAGATGCTTTACTAACACTCTCCCGACTTGGAGAGTCAGTGCCTTTAACCTCCTGTTTGGCCCAGTTTGCAAATTCCGCGGAAGATGAACAGGAATAGGGAGAACCAATGAGAGACTAGCTGGAGGTGTCTGGACGGGCAAATTTAACTCTCATTTCCCACCAGGAAGAGGAATTAACCAAAGGCTCAGCGTGCCATGCCGGAACCAGATTAGGGCCTGAAGCAATCCTGCGGTGTTGCGGCCAGCTCACAAGAAAGCGAGTTGAAGAAAGGAGCTCAGGGGCACTGTAATTCACAAACCTGCAGAGTTATAAATGACAGCTATCATCCAAAAATATACTGAAGTAAGGCTGCCAAGAGGACTTGAAAGCCGGGCAGAATTGCAGGAAACCGATTTCAGGAGGTAGACTGGAATTGCATTTAAAGCATAGGAAAAGAGGCAGAAGGTCGACAATGATGCACTTGGCCAAAAAGGGCGTATGCGTTTTTTCCTGAATATATTCAGGAAAAAACGCATACGCCCTTTTTGGCCAACCAAGCAAGCTTGCAAAGGAAATCTGCACTACAATGAAGTCTCACTTCCCCCCCCGTCAAAAGGGCCATCTGAAAAAAGTGTGAAATCCAGAAAGGCAGGACAGGCCATGGAGAACTGGGAGCCTTGTTATGCTGATGGGCGGGATGTAAATTGCCAACAGCCACTCGGGAGAAGTGTATGGTGTTTCCTGAAATATCTAAAAAGCAAAGCAACAGAGCCTAGGGCACTTCCACTTATGGTCCTGCAGCTTAGGGAAATTAAAATCAAAAAGACACAGCCACCCCAAAGTTTGGGATGGCTCTGTTTACAAGAAACTCGTTTACGGTACAAGTTCAATATCGCATAAAGCGAAAAATGGATAAAGAAGTTGTGGTACTTACGTACAATGCAATATCACTCAGCAATGACATCTATGTCATCAGGCCCATAGCAGCATAATGAGTGGATTCAGGTATGATGATTCTAACTGAAATAAGTCACACAGAAAAAGAAACATCATAAGATATCACTAATACACGGAATGTAAACTTGGCTACACAGGAACTGAATTTCAAAACAGAACATGGTCCCAAATTTAGAAAACCAACTTATGCTTGCTTAAGGGGAAAGGTGAGTTGGGGTGCTGCATAAAACCAGAGATTGAAATGAGCACAGATAAAGTTCCTTAAGCCAAATATGTAATAGACAAGAGCTACTCCTTGCTCAACGAAATGGACTCAAAACCCCATATTAAACGCCTAATAATGTACCTGACTAGTAAGTATCTTAAAACCTATGGATTGCTATGTCTCTGAAAGTGAATCAATCGTGAGTACAGGGGCAAAAACGCAGCAGTGATAGGATTGGAGAGTTTTGGTGAGCAAATGAAGACCCTTTGAAGTCATATTGCATGGTACCCATTCCACGGGTCTCAACTCTCCAGGTTTAAGGGATTCTTCCTTCAGCTAAAACATGCATGTGGAACCCAGAGTATGATCAACCGTGTGATCGGGAGACGTGTTGAAATATGTCTCAGTTCTCGTCCCCTGGTACTCGGGTGCAACATTCCAGATGCTTTACTAACACTCTCCCGACTTGGAGAGTCAGTGCCTTTAACCTCCTGTTTGGCCCAGTTTGCAAATTCCGCGGAAGATGAACAGGAATAGGGAGAACCAATGAGAGACTAGCTGAAGGTGTCTGGACGGGAAAATTTAACTCTCATTTCCCACCAGGAAGAGGAATTAACCAAAGGCTCAGCGTGCCATGCCGGAACCAGATTAGGGCCTGAAGCAATCCTGCGGTGTTGCGGCCAGCTCACAAGAAAGCGAGTTGAAGAAAGGAGCTCAGGGGCACTGTAATTCACAAACCTGCAGAGTTATAAATGACAGCTATCATCCAAAAATATACTGAAGTAAGGCTGCCAAGAGGACTTGAAAGCCGGGCAGAATTGCAGGAAACCGATTTCAGGAGGTAGACTGGAATTGCATTTAAAGCATAGGAAAAGAGGCAGAAGGTCGACAATGATGCACTTGGCCAAAAAGGGCGTATGCGTTTTTTCCTGAATATATTCAGGAAAAAACGCATACGCCCTTTTTGGCCAACCAAGCAAGCTTGCAAAGGAAATCTGCACTACAATGAAGTCTCACTTCCCCCCCCGTCAAAAGGGCCATCTGAAAAAAGTGTGAAATCCAGAAAGGCAGGACAGGCCATGGAGAACTGGGAGCCTTGTTATGCTGATGGGCGGGATGTAAATTGCCAACAGCCACTCGGGAGAAGTGTATGGTGTTTCCTGAAATATCTAAAAAGCAAAGCAACAGAGCCTAGGGCACTTCCACTTATGGTCCTGCAGCTTAGGGAAATTAAAATCAAAAAGACACAGCCACCCCAAAGTTTGGGATGGCTCTGTTTACAAGAAACTCGTTTACGGTACAAGTTCAATATCGCATAAAGCGAAAAATGGATAAAGAAGTTGTGGTACTTACGTACAATGCAATATCACTCAGCAATGACATCTATGTCATCAGGCCCATAGCAGCATAATGAGTGGATTCAGGTATGATGATTCTAACTGAAATAAGTCACACAGAAAAAGAAACATCATAAGATATCACTAATACACGGAATGTAAACTTGGCTACACAGGAACTGAATTTCAAAACAGAACATGGTCCCAAATTTAGAAAACCAACTTATGCTTGCTTAAGGGGAAAGGTGAGTTGGGGTGCTGCATAAAACCAGAGATTGAAATGAGCACAGATAAAGTTCCTTAAGCCAAATATGTAATAGACAAGAGCTACTCCTTGCTCAACGAAATGGACTCAAAACCCCATATTAAACGCCTAATAATGTACCTGACTAGTAAGTATCTTAAAACCTATGGATTGCTATGTCTCTGAAAGTGAATCAATCGTGAGTACAGGGGCAAAAACGCAGCAGTGATAGGATTGGAGAGTTTTGGTGAGCAAATGAAGACCCTTTGAAGTCATATTGCATGGTACCCATTCCACGGGTCTCAACTCTCCAGGTTTAAGGGATTCTTCCTTCAGCTAAAACATGCATGTGGAACCCAGAGTATGATCAACCGTGTGATCGGGAGACGTGTTGAAATATGTCTCAGTTCTCGTCCCCTGGTACTCGGGTGCAACATTCCAGATGCTTTACTAACACTCTCCCGACTTGGAGAGTCAGTGCCTTTAACCTCCTGTTTGGCCCAGTTTGCAAATTCCGCGGAAGATGAACAGGAATAGGGAGAACCAATGAGAGACTAGCTGAAGGTGTCTGGACGGGAAAATTTAACTCTCATTTCCCACCAGGAAGAGGAATTAACCAAAGGCTCAGCGTGCCATGCCGGAACCAGATTAGGGCCTGAAGCAATCCTGCGGTGTTGCGGCCAGCTCACAAGAAAGCGAGTTGAAGAAAGGAGCTCAGGGGCACTGTAATTCACAAACCTGCAGAGTTATAAATGACAGCTATCATCCAAAAATATACTGAAGTAAGGCTGCCAAGAGGACTTGAAAGCCGGGCAGAATTGCAGGAAACCGATTTCAGGAGGTAGACTGGAATTGCATTTAAAGCATAGGAAAAGAGGCAGAAGGTCGACAATGATGCACTTGGCCAAAAAGGGCGTATGCGTTTTTTCCTGAATATATTCAGGAAAAAACGCATACGCCCTTTTTGGCCAACCAAGCAAGCTTGCAAAGGAAATCTGCACTACAATGAAGTCTCACTTCCCCCCCGTCAAAAGGGCCATCTGAAAAAAGTGTGAAATCCAGAAAGGCAGGACAGGCCATGGAGAACTGGGAGCCTTGTTATGCTGATGGGCGGGATGTAAATTGCCAACAGCCACTCGGGAGAAGTGTATGGTGTTTCCTGAAATATCTAAAAAGCAAAGCAACAGAGCCTAGGGCACTTCCACTTATGGTCCTGCAGCTTAGGGAAATTAAAATCAAAAAGACACAGCCACCCCAAAGTTTGGGATGGCTCTGTTTACAAGAAACTCGTTTACGGTACAAGTTCAATATCGCATAAAGCGAAAAATGGATAAAGAAGTTGTGGTACTTACGTACAATGCAATATCACTCAGCAATGACATCTATGTCATCAGGCCCATAGCAGCATAATGAGTGGATTCAGGTATGATGATTCTAACTGAAATAAGTCACACAGAAAAAGAAACATCATAAGATATCACTAATACACGGAATGTAAACTTGGCTACACAGGAACTGAATTTCAAAACAGAACATGGTCCCAAATTTAGAAAACCAACTTATGCTTGCTTAAGGGGAAAGGTGAGTTGGGGTGCTGCATAAAACCAGAGATTGAAATGAGCACAGATAAAGTTCCTTAAGCCAAATATGTAATAGACAAGAGCTACTCCTTGCTCAACGAAATGGACTCAAAACCCCATATTAAACGCCTAATAATGTACCTGACTAGTAAGTATCTTAAAACCTATGGATTGCTATGTCTCTGAAAGTGAATCAATCGTGAGTACAGGGGCAAAAACGCAGCAGTGATAGGATTGGAGAGTTTTGGTGAGCAAATGAAGACCCTTTGAAGTCATATTGCATGGTACCCATTCCACGGGTCTCAACTCTCCAGGTTTAAGGGATTCTTCCTTCAGCTAAAACATGCATGTGGAACCCAGAGTATGATCAACCGTGTGATCGGGAGACGTGTTGAAATATGTCTCAGTTCTCGTCCCCTGGTACTCGGGTGCAACATTCCAGATGCTTTACTAACACTCTCCCGACTTGGAGAGTCAGTGCCTTTAACCTCCTGTTTGGCCCAGTTTGCAAATTCCGCGGAAGATGAACAGGAATAGGGAGAACCAATGAGAGACTAGCTGGAGGTGTCTGGACGGGCAAATTTAACTCTCATTTCCCACCAGGAAGAGGAATTAACCAAAGGCTCAGCGTGCCATGCCGGAACCAGATTAGGGCCTGAAGCAATCCTGCGGTGTTGCGGCCAGCTCACATGAAAGCGAGTTGAAGAAAGGAGCTCAGGGGCACTGTAATTCACAAACCTGCAGAGTTATAAATGACAGCTATCATCCAAAAATATACTGAAGTAAGGCTGCCAAGAGGACTTGAAAGCCGGGCAGAATTGCAGGAAACCGATTTCAGGAGGTAGACTGGAATTGCATTTAAAGCATAGGAAAAGAGGCAGAAGGTCGACAATGATGCACTTGGCCAAAAAGGGCATATGCGTTTTTTCCTGAATATATTCAGGAAAAAACGCATACGCCCTTTTTGGCCAACCAAGCAAGCTTGCAAAGGAAATCTGCACTACAAAGAAGTCTCACTTCCCCCCCGTCAAAAGGGCCATCTGAAAAAAGTGTAAAATCCAGAAAGGCAGGACAGGCCATGGAGAACTGGGAGCCTTGTTATGCTGATGGGCGGGATGTAAATTGCCAACAGCCACTCGGGAGAAGTGTATGGTGTTTCCTGAAACATCTAAAAAACAAAGCAACAGAGCCTAGGGCACTTCCACTTATGGTCCTGCAGCTTAGGGAAATTAAAATCAAAAAGACACAGCCACCCCAAAGTTTGGGATGGCTCTGTTTACAAGAAACTCGTTTACGGTACAAGTTCAATATCGCATAAAGCGAAAAATGGATAAAGAAGTTGTGGTACTTACGTACAATGCAATATCACTCAGCAATGACATCTATGTCATCAGGCCCATAGCAGCATAATGAGTGGATTCAGGTATGATGATTCTAACTGAAATAAGTCACACAGAAAAAGAAACATCATAAGATATCACTAATACACGGAATGTAAACTTGGCTACACAGGAACTGAATTTCAAAACAGAACATGGTCCCAAATTTAGAAAACCAACTTATGCTTGCTTAAGGGGAAAGGTGAGTTGGGGTGCTGCATAAAACCAGAGATTGAAATGAGCACAGATAAAGTTCCTTAAGCCAAATATGTAATAGACAAGAGCTACTCCTTGCTCAACGAAATGGACTCAAAACCCCATATTAAACGCCTAATAATGTACCTGACTAGTAAGTATCTTAAAACCTATGGATTGCTATGTCTCTGAAAGTGAATCAATCGTGAGTACAGGGGCAAAAACGCAGCAGTGATAGGATTGGAGAGTTTTGGTGAGCAAATGAAGACCCTTTGAAGTCATATTGCATGGTACCCATTCCACGGGTCTCAACTCTCCAGGTTTAAGGGATTCTTCCTTCAGCTAAAACATGCATGTGGAACCCAGAGTATGATCAACCGTGTGATCGGGAGACGTGTTGAAATATGTCTCAGTTCTCGTCCCCTGGTACTCGGGTGCAACATTCCAGATGCTTTACTAACACTCTCCCGACTTGGAGAGTCAGTGCCTTTAACCTCCTGTTTGGCCCAGTTTGCAAATTCCGTGGAAGATGAACAGGAATAGGGAGAACCAATGAGAGACTAGCTGGAGGTGTCTGGACGGGAAAATTTAACTCTCATTTCCCACCAGGAAGAGGAATTAACCAAAGGCTCAGCGTGCCATGCCGGAACCAGATTAGGGCCTGAAGCAATCCTGCGGTGTTGCGGCCAGCTCACATGAAAGCGAGTTGAAGAAAGGAGCTCAGGGGCACTGTAATTCACAAACCTGCAGAGTTATAAATGACAGCTATCATCCAAAAATATACTGAAGTAAGGCTGCCAAGAGGACTTGAAAGCCGGGCAGAATTGCAGGAAACCGATTTCAGGAGGTAGACTGGAATTGCATTTAAAGCATAGGAAAAGAGGCAGAAGGTCGACAATGATGCACTTGGCCAAAAAGGGCGTATGCGTTTTTTCCTGAATATATTCAGGAAAAAACGCATACGCCCTTTTTGGCCAACCAAGCAAGCTTGCAAAGGAAATCTGCACTACAATGAAGTCTCACTTCCCCCCCGTCAAAAGGGCCATCTGAAAAAAGTGTAAAATCCAGAAAGGCAGGACAGGCCATGGAGAACTGGGAGCTTTGTTATGCTGATGGGCGGGATGTAAATTGCCAACAGCCACTCGGGAGAAGTGTATGGTGTTTCCTGAAACATCTAAAAAGCAAAGCAACAGAGCCTAGGGCACTTCCACTTATGGTCCTGCAGCTTAGGGAAATTAAAATCAAAAAGACACAGCCACCCCAAAGTTTGGGATGGCTCTGTTTACAAGAAACTCGTTTACGGTACAAGTTCAATATCGCATAAAGCGAAAAATGGATAAAGAAGTTGTGGTACTTACGTACAATGCAATATCACTCAGCAATGACATCTATGTCATCAGGCCCATAGCAGCATAATGAGTGGATTCAGGTATGATGATTCTAACTGAAATAAGTCACACAGAAAAAGAAACATCATAAGATATCACTAATACACGGAATGTAAACTTGGCTACACAGGAACTGAATTTCAAAACAGAACATGGTCCCAAATTTAGAAAACCAACTTATGCTTGCTTAAGGGGAAAGGTGAGTTGGGGTGCTGCATAAAACCAGAGATTGAAATGAGCACAGATAAAGTTCCTTAAGCCAAATATGTAATAGACAAGAGCTACTCCTTGCTCAACGAAATGGACTCAAAACCCCATATTAAACGCCTAATAATGTACCTGACTAGTAAGTATCTTAAAACCTATGGATTGCTATGTCTCTGAAAGTGAATCAATCGTGAGTACAGGGGCAAAAACGCAGCAGTGATAGGATTGGAGAGTTTTGGTGAGCAAATGAAGACCCTTTGAAGTCATATTGCATGGTACCCATTCCACGGGTCTCAACTCTCCAGGTTTAAGGGATTCTTCCTTCAGCTAAAACATGCATGTGGAACCCAGAGTATGATCAACCGTGTGATCGGGAGACGTGTTGAAATATGTCTCAGTTCTCGTCCCCTGGTACTCGGGTGCAACATTCCAGATGCTTTACTAACACTCTCCCGACTTGGAGAGTCAGTGCCTTTAACCTCCTGTTTGGCCCAGTTTGCAAATTCCGCGGAAGATGAACAGGAATAGGGAGAACCAATGAGAGACTAGCTGGAGGTGTCTGGACGGGAAAATTTAACTCTCATTTCCCACCAGGAAGAGGAATTAACCAAAGGCTCAGCGTGCCATGCCGGAACCAGATTAGGGCCTGAAGCAATCCTGCGGTGTTGCGGCCAGCTCACAAGAAAGCGAGTTGAAGAAAGGAGCTCAGGGGCACTGTAATTCACAAACCTGCAGAGTTATAAATGACAGCTATCATCCAAAAATATACTGAAGTAAGGCTGCCAAGAGGACTTGAAAGCCGGGCAGAATTGCAGGAAACCGATTTCAGGAGGTAGACTGGAATTGCATTTAAAGCATAGGAAAAGAGGCAGAAGGTCGACAATGATGCACTTGGCCAAAAAGGGCGTATGCGTTTTTTCCTGAATATATGCAGGAAAAAACGCATACGCCCTTTTTGGCCAACCAAGCAAGCTTGCAAAGGAAATCTGCACTACAATGAAGTCTCACTTCCCCCCCCCGTCAAAAGGGCCATCTGAAAAAAGTGTAAAATCCAGAAAGGCAGGACAGGCCATGGAGAACTGGGAGCCTTGTTATGCTGATGGGCGGGATGTAAATTGCCAACAGCCACTCGGGAGAAGTGTATGGTGTTTCCTGAAACATCTAAAAAACAAAGCAACAGAGCCTAGGGCACTTCCACTTATGGTCCTGCAGCTTAGGGAAATTAAAATCAAAAAGACACAGCCACCCCAAAGTTTGGGATGGCTCTGTTTACAAGAAACTCGTTTACGGTACAAGTTCAATATCGCATAAAGCGAAAAATGGATAAAGAAGTTGTGGTACTTACGTACAATGCAATATCACTCAGCAATGACATCTATGTCATCAGGCCCATAGCAGCATAATGAGTGGATTCAGGTATGATGATTCTAACTGAAATAAGTCACACAGAAAAAGAAACATCATAAGATATCACTAATACACGGAATGTAAACTTGGCTACACAGGAACTGAATTTCAAAACAGAACATGGTCCCAAATTTAGAAAACCAACTTATGCTTGCTTAAGGGGAAAGGTGAGTTGGGGTGCTGCATAAAACCAGAGATTGAAATGAGCACAGATAAAGTTCCTTAAGCCAAATATGTAATAGACAAGAGCTACTCCTTGCTCAACGAAATGGACTCAAAACCCCATATTAAACGCCTAATAATGTACCTGACTAGTAAGTATCTTAAAACCTATGGATTGCTATGTCTCTGAAAGTGAATCAATCGTGAGTACAGGGGCAAAAACGCAGCAGTGATAGGATTGGAGAGTTTTGGTGAGCAAATGAAGACCCTTTGAAGTCATATTGCATGGTACCCATTCCACGGGTCTCAACTCTCCAGGTTTAAGGGATTCTTCCTTCAGCTAAAACAGGCATGTGGAACCCAGAGTATGATCAACCGTGTGATCGGGAGACGTGTTGAAATATGTCTCAGTTCTCGTCCCCTGGTACTCGGGTGCAACATTCCAGATGCTTTACTAACACTCTCCCGACTTGGAGAGTCAGTGCCTTTAACCTCCTGTTTGGCCCAGTTTGCAAATTCCGCGGAAGATGAACAGGAATAGGGAGAACCAATGAGAGACTAGCTGGAGGTGTCTGCACGGGAAAATTTAACTCTCATTTCCCACCAGGAAGAGGAATTAACCAAAGGCTCAGCGTGCCATGCCGGAACCAGATTAGGGCCTGAAGCAATCCTGCGGTGTTGCGGCCAGCTCACAAGAAAGCGAGTTGAAGAAAGGAGCTCAGGGGCACTGTAATTCACAAACCTGCAGAGTTATAAATGACAGCTATCATCCAAAAATATACTGAAGTAAGGCTGCCAAGAGGACTTGAAAGCCGGGCAGAATTGCAGGAAACCGATTTCAGGAGGTAGACTGGAATTGCATTTAAAGCATAGGAAAAGAGGCAGAAGGTCGACAATGATGCACTTGGCCAAAAAGGGCGTATGCGTTTTTTCCTGAATATATTCAGGAAAAAACGCATACGCCCTTTTTGGCCAACCAAGCAAGCTTGCAAAGGAAATCTGCACTACAATGAAGTCTCACTTCCCCCCCGTCAAAAGGGCCATCTGAAAAAAGTGTAAAATCCAGAAAGGCAGGACAGGCCATGGAGAACTGGGAGCCTTGTTATGCTGATGGGCGGGATGTAAATTGCCAACAGCCACTCGGGAGAAGTGTATGGTGTTTCCTGAAACATCTAAAAAGCAAAGCAACAGAGCCTAGGGCACTTCCACTTATGGTCCTGCAGCTTAGGGAAATTAAAATCAAAAAGACACAGCCACCCCAAAGTTTGGGATGGCTCTGTTTACAAGAAACTCGTTTACGGTACAAGTTCAATATCGCATAAAGCGAAAAATGGATAAAGAAGTTGTGGTACTTACGTACAATGCAATATCACTCAGCAATGACATCTATGTCATCAGGCCCATAGCAGCATAATGAGTGGATTCAGGTATGATGATTCTAACTGAAATAAGTCA
Source organism: Orcinus orca (assembly GCF_937001465.1). NCBI lineage: Eukaryota > Metazoa > Chordata > Mammalia > Artiodactyla > Delphinidae > Orcinus > Orcinus orca. The sequence continues at coordinate 1,395,832 of NW_026044101.1, forward strand.
CACAGAAAAAGAAACATCATAAGATATCACTAATACACGGAATGTAAACTTGGCTACACAGGAACTGAATTTCAAAACAGAACATGGTCCCAAATTTAGAAAACCAACTTATGCTTGCTTAAGGGGAAAGGTGAGTTGGGGTGCTGCATAAAACCAGAGATTGAAATGAGCACAGATAAAGTTCCTTAAGCCAAATATGTAATAGACAAGAGCTACTCCTTGCTCAACGAAATGGACTCAAAACCCCATATTAAACGCCTAATAATGTACCTGACTAGTAAGTATCTTAAAACCTATGGATTGCTATGTCTCTGAAAGTGAATCAATCGTGAGTACAGGGGCAAAAACGCAGCAGTGATAGGATTGGAGAGTTTTGGTGAGCAAATGAAGACCCTTTGAAGTCATATTGCATGGTACCCATTCCACGGGTCTCAACTCTCCAGGTTTAAGGGATTCTTCCTTCAGCTAAAACATGCATGTGGAACCCAGAGTATGATCAACCGTGTGATCGGGAGACGTGTTGAAATATGTCTCAGTTCTCGTCCCCTGGTACTCGGGTGCAACATTCCAGATGCTTTACTAACACTCTCCCGACTTGGAGAGTCAGTGCCTTTAACCTCCTGTTTGGCCCAGTTTGCAAATTCCGCGGAAGATGAACAGGAATAGGGAGAACCAATGAGAGACTAGCTGGAGGTGTCTGGACGGGAAAATTTAACTCTCATTTCCCACCAGGAAGAGGAATTAACCAAAGGCTCAGCGTGCCATGCCGGAACCAGATTAGGGCCTGAAGCAATCCTGCGGTGTTGCGGCCAGCTCACAAGAAAGCGAGTTGAAGAAAGGAGCTCAGGGGCACTGTAATTCACAAACCTGCAGAGTTATAAATGACAGCTATCATCCAAAAATATACTGAAGTAAGGCTGCCAAGAGGACTTGAAAGCCGGGCAGAATTGCAGGAAACCGATTTCAGGAGGTAGACTGGAATTGCATTTAAAGCATAGGAAAAGAGGCAGAAGGTCGACAATGATGCACTTGGCCAAAAAGGGCGTATGCGTTTTTTCCTGAATATATTCAGGAAAAAACGCATACGCCCTTTTTGGCCAACCAAGCAAGCTTGCAAAGGAAATCTGCACTACAATGAAGTCTCACTTCCCCCCCCCCCCGTCAAAAGGGCCATCTGAAAAAAGTGTAAAATCCAGAAAGGCAGGACAGGCCATGGAGAACTGGGAGCCTTGTTATGCTGATGGGCGGGATTTAAATTGCCAACAGCAACTCGGGAGAAGTGTATGGTGTTTCCTGAAACATCTAAAAAACAAAGCAACAGAGCCTAGGGCACTTCCACTTATGGTCCTGCAGCTTAGGGAAATTAAAATCAAAAAGACACAGCCACCCCAAAGTTTGGGATGGCTCTGTTTACAAGAAACTCGTTTACGGTACAAGTTCAATATCGCATAAAGCGAAAAATGGATAAAGAAGTTGTGGTACTTACGTACAATGCAATATCACTCAGCAATGACATCTATGTCATCAGGCCCATAGCAGCATAATGAGTGGATTCAGGTATGATGATTCTAACTGAAATAAGTCACACAGAAAAAGAAACATCATAAGATATCACTAATACACGGAATGTAAACTTGGCTACACAGGAACTGAATTTCAAAACAGAACATGGTCCCAAATTTAGAAAATCAACTTATGCTTGCTTAAGGGGAAAGGTGAGTTGGGGTGCTGCATAAAACCAGACATTGAAATGAGCACAGATAAAGTTCCTTAAGCCAAATATGTAATAGACAAGAGCTACTCCTTGCTCAACGAAATGGACTCAAAACCCCATATTAAACGCCTAATAATGTACCTGACTAGTAAGTATCTTAAAACCTATGGATTGCTATGTCTCTGAAAGTGAATCAATCGTGAGTACAGGGGCAAAAACGCAGCAGTGATAGGATTGGAGAGTTTTGGTGAGCAAATGAAGACCCTTTGAAGTCATATTGCATGGTACCCATTCCACGGGTCTCAACTCTCCAGGTTTAAGGGATTCTTCCTTCAGCTAAAACATGCATGTGGAACCCAGAGTATGATCAACCGTGTGATCGGGAGACGTGTTGAAATATGTCTCAGTTCTCGTCCCCTGGTACTCGGGTGCAACATTCCAGATGCTTTACTAACACTCTCCCGACTTGGAGAGTCAGTGCCTTTAACCTCCTGTTTGGCCCAGTTTGCAAATTCCGCGGAAGATGAACAGGAATAGGGAGAACCAATGAGAGACTAGCTGGAGGTGTCTGGACGGGAAAATTTAACTCTCATTTCCCACCAGGAAGAGGAATTAACCAAAGGCTCAGCGTGCCATGCCGGAACCAGATTAGGGCCTGAAGCAATCCTGCGGTGTTGCGGCCAGCTCACAAGAAAGCGAGTTGAAGAAAGGAGCTCAGGGGCACTGTAATTCACAAACCTGCAGAGTTATAAATGACAGCTATCATCCAAAAATATACTGAAGTAAGGCTGCCAAGAGGACTTGAAAGCCGGGCAGAATTGCAGGAAACCGATTTCAGGAGGTAGACTGGAATTGCATTTAAAGCATAGGAAAAGAGGCAGAAGGTCGACAATGATGCACTTGGCCAAAAAGGGCGTATGCGTTTTTTCCTGAATATATTCAGGAAAAAACGCATACGCCCTTTTTGGCCAACCAAGCAAGCTTGCAAAGGAAATCTGCACTACAATGAAGTCTCACTTCCCCCCCGTCAAAAGGGCCATCTGAAAAAAGTGTAAAATCCAGAAAGGCAGGACAGGCCATGGAGAACTGGGAGCCTTGTTATGCTGATGGGCGGGATGTAAATTGCCAACAGCCACTCGGGAGAAGTGTATGGTGTTTCCTGAAACATCTAAAAAACAAAGCAACAGAGCCTAGGGCACTTCCACTTATGGTCCTGCAGCTTAGGGAAATTAAAATCAAAAAGACACAGCCACCCCAAAGTTTGGGATGGCTCTGTTTACAAGAAACTCGTTTACGGTACAAGTTCAATATCGCATAAAGCGAAAAATGGATAAAGAAGTTGTGGTACTTACGTACAATGCAATATCACTCAGCAATGACATCTATGTCATCAGGCCCATAGCAGCATAATGAGTGGATTCAGGTATGATGATTCTAACTGAAATAAGTCACACAGAAAAAGAAACATCATAAGATATCACTAATACACGGAATGTAAACTTGGCTACACAGGAACTGAATTTCAAAACAGAACATGGTCCCAAATTTAGAAAACCAACTTATGCTTGCTTAAGGGGAAAGGTGAGTTGGGGTGCTGCATAAAACCAGAGATTGAAATGAGCACAGATAAAGTTCCTTAAGCCAAATATGTAATAGACAAGAGCTACTCCTTGCTCAACGAAATGGACTCAAAACCCCATATTAAACGCCTAATAATGTACCTGACTAGTAAGTATCTTAAAACCTATGGATCGCTATGTCTCTGAAAGTGAATCAATCGTGAGTACAGGGGCAAAAACGCAGCAGTGATAGGATTGGAGAGTTTTGGTGAGCAAATGAAGACCCTTTGAAGTCATATTGCATGGTACCCATTCCACGGGTCTCAACTCTCCAGGTTTAAGGGATTCTTCCTTCAGCTAAAACATGCATGTGGAACCCAGAGTATGATCAACCGTGTGATCGGGAGACGTGTTGAAATATGTCTCAGTTCTCGTCCCCTGGTACTCGGGTGCAACATTCCAGATGCTTTACTAACACTCTCCCGACTTGGAGAGTCAGTGCCTTTAACCTCCTGTTTGGCCCAGTTTGCAAATTCCGCGGAAGATGAACAGGAATAGGGAGAACCAATGAGAGACTAGCTGGAGGTGTCTGGACGGGAAAATTTAACTCTCATTTCCCACCAGGAAGAGGAATTAACCAAAGGCTCAGCGTGCCATGCCGGAACCAGATTAGGGCCTGAAGCAATCCTGCGGTGTTGCGGCCAGCTCACAAGAAAGCGAGTTGAAGAAAGGAGCTCAGGGGCACTGTAATTCACAAACCTGCAGAGTTATAAATGACAGCTATCATCCAAAAATATACTGAAGTAAGGCTGCCAAGAGGACTTGAAAGCCGGGCAGAATTGCAGGAAACCGATTTCAGGAGGTAGACTGGAATTGCATTTAAAGCATAGGAAAAGAGGCAGAAGGTCGACAATGATGCACTTGGCCAAAAAGGGCGTATGCGTTTTTTCCTGAATATATTCAGGAAAAAACGCATACGCCCTTTTTGGCCAACCAAGCAAGCTTGCAAAGGAAATCTGCACTACAATGAAGTCTCACTTCCCCCCCGTCAAAAGGGCCATCTGAAAAAAGTGTAAAATCCAGAAAGGCAGGACAGGCCATGGAGAACTGGGAGCCTTGTTATGCTGATGGGCGGGATGTAAATTGCCAACAGCCACTCGGGAGAAGTGTATGGTGTTTCCTGAAACATCTAAAAAGCAAAGCAACAGAGCCTAGGGCACTTCCACTTATGGTCCTGCAGCTTAGGGAAATTAAAATCAAAAAGACACAGCCACCCCAAAGTTTGGGATGGCTCTGTTTACAAGAAACTCGTTTACGGTACAAGTTCAATATCGCATAAAGCGAAAATGGATAAAGAAGTTGTGGTACTTACGTACAATGCAATATCACTCAGCAATGACATCTATGTCATCAGGCCCATAGCAGCATAATGAGTGGATTCAGGTATGATGATTCTAACTGAAATAAGTCACACAGAAAAAGAAACATCATAAAGATATCACTAATACACGGAATGTAAACTTGGCTACACAGGAACTGAATTTCAAAACAGAACATGGTCCCAAATTTAGAAAATCAACTTATGCTTGCTTAAGGGGAAAGGTGAGTTGGGGTGCTGCATAAAACCAGAGATTGAAATGAGCACAGATAAAGTTCCTTAAGCCAAATATGTAATAGACAAGAGCTACTCCTTGCTCAACGAAATGGACTCAAAACCCCATATTAAACGCCTAATAATGTACCTGACTAGTAAGTATCTTAAAACCTATGGATTGCTATGTCTCTGAAAGTGAATCAATCGTGAGTACAGGGGCAAAAACGCAGCAGTGATAGGATTGGAGAGTTTTGGTGAGCAAATGAAGACCCTTTGAAGTCATATTGCATGGTACCCATTCCACGGGTCTCAACTCTCCAGGTTTAAGGGATTCTTCCTTCAGCTAAAACATGCATGTGGAACCCAGAGTATGATCAACCGTGTGATCGGGAGACGTGTTGAAATATGTCTCAGTTCTCGTCCCCTGGTACTCGGGTGCAACATTCCAGATGCTTTACTAACACTCTCCCGACTTGGAGAGTCAGTGCCTTTAACCTCCTGTTTGGCCCAGTTTGCAATTCCGCGGAAGATGAACAGGAATAGGGAGAACCAATGAGAGACTAGCTGGAGGTGTCTGGACGGGAAAATTTAACTCTCATTTCCCACCAGGAAGAGGAATTAACCAAAGGCTCAGCGTGCCATGCCGGAACCCAGATTAGGGCCTGAAGCAATCCTGCGGTGTTGCGGCCAGCTCACAAGAAAGCGAGTTGAAGAAAGGAGCTCAGGGGCACTGTAATTCACAAACCTGCAGAGTTATAAATGACAGCTATCATCCAAAAATATACTGAAGTAAGGCTGCCAAGAGGACTTGAAAGCCGGGCAGAATTGCAGGAAACCGATTTCAGGAGGTAGACTGGAATTGCATTTAAAGCATAGGAAAAGAGGCAGAAGGTCGACAATGATGCACTTGGCCAAAAAGGGCGTATGCGTTTTTTCCTGAATATATCCAGGAAAAAACGCATACGCCCTTTTGGCCAACCAAGCAAGCTTGCAAAGGAAATCTGCACTACAATGAAGTCTCACTTCCCCCCGTCAAAAGGGCCATCTGAAAAAAGTGTAAAATCCAGAAAGGCAGGACAGGCCATGGAGAACTGGGAGCCTTGTTATGCTGATGGGCGGGATGTAAATTGAAAACAGCCACTCGGGAGAAGTGTATGGTGTTTCCTGAAATATCTAAAAAGCAAAGCAACAGAGCTAGGGCACTTCCACTTATGGTCCTGCAGCTTAGGGAAATTAAAATCAAAAAGACACAGCCACCCCAAATTTTGGGATGGCTCTGTTTACAAGAAACTCGTTTACGAGACAAGTTCAATATCGCATAAAGCGAAAAATGGATAAAGAAGTTGTGGTACTTACGTACAATGCAATATCACTCAGCAATGACATCTATGTCATCAGGCCCATAGCAGCATAATGAGTGGATTCAGGTATGATGATTCTAACTGAAATAAGTCACACAGAAAAAGAAACATCATAAGATATCACTAATACACGGAATGTAAACTTGGCTACACAGGAACTGAATTTCAAAACAGAACATGGTCCCAAATTTAGAAAATCAACTTATGCTTGCTTAAGGGGAAAGGTGAGTTGGGGTGCTGCATAAAACCAGAGATTGAAATGAGCACAGATAAAGTTCCTTAAGCCCAAATATGTAATAGACAAGAGCTACTCCTTGCTCAACGAAATGGACTCAAAACCCCATATTAAACGCCTAATAATGTACCTGACTAGTAAGTATCTTAAAACCTATGGATTGCTATGTCTCTGAAAGTGAATCAATCGTGAGTACAGGGGCAGAAACGCAGCAGTGATAGGATTGGAGAGTTTTGGTGAGCAAATGAAGACCCTTTGAAGTCATATTGCATGGTACCCATTCCACGGGTCTCAACTCTCCAGGTTTAAGGGATTCTTCCTTCAGCTAAAACATGCATGTGGAACCCAGAGTATGATCAACCGTGTGATCGGGAGACGTGTTGAAATATGTCTCAGTTCTCGTCCCCTGGTACTCGGGTGCAACATTCCAGATGCTTTACTAACACTCTCCCGACTTGGAGAGTCAGTGCCTTTAACCTCCTGTTTGGCCCAGTTTGCAAATTCCGCGGAAGATGAACAGGAATAGGGAGAACCAATGAGAGACTAGCTGGAGGTGTCTGGACGGGAAAATTTAACTCTCATTTCCCACCAGGAAGAGGAATTAACCAAGGCTCAGCGTGCCATGCCGGAACCAGATTAGAGCCTGAAGCAATCCTGCGGTGTTGCGGCCAGCTCACAAGAAAGCGAGTTGAAGAAAGGAGCTCAGGGGCACTGTAATTCACAAACCTGCAGAGTTATAAATGACAGCTATCATCCAAAAATATACTGAAGTAAGGCTGCCAAGAGGACTTGAAAGCCGGGCAGAATTGCAGGAAACCGATTTCAGGAGGTAGACTGGAATTGCATTTAAAGCATAGGAAAAGAGGCAGAAGGTCGACAATGATGCACTTGGCCAAAAAGGGCGTATGCGTTTTTTCCTGAATATATCCAGGAAAAAACGCATACGCCCTTTTTGGCCAACCAAGCAAGCTTGCAAAGGAAATCTGCACTACAATGAAGTCTCACTTCCCCCCCGTCAAAAGGGCCATCTGAAAAAAGTGTAAAATCCAGAAAGGCAGGACAGGCCATGGAGAACTGGGAGCCTTGTTATGCTGATGGGCGGGATGTAAATTGAAAACAGCCACTCGGGAGAAGCGTATGGTGTTTCCAGAAATATCTAAAAAGCAAAGCAACAGAGCCTAGGGCACTTCCACTTATGGTCCTGCAGCTTAGGGAAATTAAAATCAAAAAGACACAGCCACCCAAATTTTGGGATGGCTCTGTTTACAAGAAACTCGTTTACGAGACAAGTTCAATATCGCATAAAGCGAAAAATGGATAAAGAAGTTGTGGTACTTACGTACAATGCAATATCACTCAGCAATGACATCTATGTCATCAGGCCCATAGCAGCATAATGAGTGGATTCAGGTATGATGATCTAACTGAAATAAGTCACACAGAAAAAGAAACATCATAAGATATCACTAATACACGGAATGTAAACTTGGCTACACAGAACTGAATTTCAAAACAGAACATGGTCCCAAATTTAGAAAATCAACTTATGCTTGCTTAAGGGGAAAGGTGAGTTGGGGTGCTGCATAAAACCAGAGATTGAAATGAGCACAGATAAAGTTCCTTAAGCCAAATATGTAATAGACAAGAGCTACTCCTTGCTCAACGAAATGGACTCAAAACCCCATATTAAACGCCTAATAATGTACCTGACTAGTAAGTATCTTAAAACCTATGGATTGCTATGTCTCTGAAAGTGAATCAATCGTGAGTACAGGGGCAGAAACGCAGCAGTGATAGGATTGGAGAGTTTTGGTGAGCAAATGAAGACCCTTTGAAGTCATATTGCATGGTACCCATTCCACGGGTCTCAACTCTCCAGGTTTAAGGGATTCTTCCTTCAGCTAAAACATGCATGTGGAACCCAGAGTATGATCAACCGTGTGATCGGGAGACGTGTTGAAATATGTCTCAGTTCTCGTCCCCTGGTACTCGGGTGCAACATTCCAGATGCTTTACTAACACTCTCCCGACTTGGAGAGTCAGTGCCTTTAACCTCCTGTTTGGCCCAGTTTGCAAATTCCGCGGAAGATGAACAGGAATAGGGAGAACCAATGAGAGACTAGCTGGAGGTGTCTGGACGGGAAAATTTAACTCTCATTTCCCACCAGGAAGAGGAATTAACCAAAGGCTCAGCGTGCCATGCCGGAACCAGATTAGGGCCTGAAGCAATCCTGCGGTGTTGCGGCCAGCTCACAAGAAAGCGAGTTGAAGAAAGGAGCTCAGGGGCACTGTAATTCACAAACCTGCAGAGTTATAAATGACAGCTATCATCCAAAAATATACTGAAGTAAGGCTGCCAAGAGCACTTGAAAGCCGGGCAGAATTGCAGGAAACCGATTTCAGGAGGTAGACTGGAATTGCATTTAAAGCATAGGAAAAGAGGCAGAAGGTCGACAATGATGCACTTGGCCAAAAAGGGCGTATGCGTTTTTTCCTGAATATATTCAGGAAAAAACGCATACGCCCTTTTTGGCCAACCAAGCAAGCTTGCAAAGGAAATCTGCACTACAATGAAGTCTCACTTCCCCCCAGTCAAAAGGGCCATCTGAAAAAAGTGTAAAATCCAGAAAGGCAGGACAGGCCATGGAGAACTGGGAGCCTTGTTATGCTGATGGGCGGGATGTAAATTGCCAACAGCCACTCGGGAGAAGTGTATGGTGTTTCCTGAAACATCTAAAAAACAAAGCAACAGAGCCTAGGGCACTTCCACTTATGGTCCTGCAGCTTAGGGAAATTAAAATCAAAAAGACACAGCCACCCCAAAGTTTGGGATGGCTCTGTTTACAAGAAACTCGTTTACGGTACAAGTTCAATATCGCATAAAGCGAAAAATGGATAAAGAAGTTGTGGTACTTACGTACAATGCAATATCACTCAGCAATGACATCTATGTCATCAGGCCCATAGCAGCATAATGAGTGGATTCAGGTATGATGATTCTAACTGAAATAAGTCACACAGAAAAAGAAACATCATAAGATATCACTAATACACGGAATGTAAACTTGGCTACACAGGAACTGAATTTCAAAACAGAACATGGTCCCAAATTTAGAAAACCAACTTATGCTTGCTTAAGGGGAAAGGTGAGTTGGGGTGCTGCATAAAACCAGAGATTGAAATGAGCACAGATAAAGTTCCTTAAGCCAAATATGTAATAGACAAGAGCTACTCCTTGCTCAACGAAATGGACTCAAAACCCCATATTAAACGCCTAATAATGTACCTGACTAGTAAGTATCTTAAAACCTATGGATTGCTATGTCTCTGAAAGTGAATCAATCGTGAGTACAGGGGCAAAAACGCAGCAGTGATAGGATTGGAGAGTTTTGGTGAGCAAATGAAGACCCTTTGAAGTCATATTGCATGGTACCCATTCCACGGGTCTCAACTCTCCAGGTTTAAGGGATTCTTCCTTCAGCTAAAACATGCATGTGGAACCCAGAGTATGATCAACCGTGTGATCGGGAGACGTGTTGAAATATGTCTCAGTTCTCGTCCCCTGGTACTCGGGTGCAACATTCCAGATGCTTTACTAACACTCTCCCGACTTGGAGAGTCAGTGCCTTTAACCTCCTGTTTGGCCCAGTTTGCAAATTCCGCGGAAGATGAACAGGAATAGGGAGAACCAATGAGAGACTAGCTGGAGGTGTCTGGACGGGAAAATTTAACTCTCATTTCCCACCAGGAAGAGGAATTAACCAAAGGCTCAGCGTGCCATGCCGGAACCAGATTAGGGCCTGAAGCAATCCTGCGGTGTTGCGGCCAGCTCACAAGAAAGCGAGTTGAAGAAAGGAGCTCAGGGGCACTGTAATTCACAAACCTGCAGAGTTATAAATGACAGCTATCATCCAAAAATATACTGAAGTAAGGCTGCCAAGAGCACTTGAAAGCCGGGCAGAATTGCAGGAAACCGATTTCAGGAGGTAGACTGGAATTGCATTTAAAGCATAGGAAAAGAGGCAGAAGGTCGACAATGATGCACTTGGCCAAAAAGGGCGTATGCGTTTTTTCCTGAATATATCCAGGAAAAAACGCATACGCCCTTTTTGGCCAACCAAGCAAGCTTGCAAAGGAAATCTGCACTACAATGAAGTCTCACTTCCCCCCCGTCAAAAGGGCCATCTGAAAAAAGTGTAAAATCCAGAAAGGCAGGACAGGCCATGGAGAACTGGGAGCCTTGTTATGCTGATGGGCGGGATGTAAATTGAAAACAGCCACTCGGGAGAAGTGTATGGTGTTTCCTGAAATATCTAAAAAGCAAAGCAACAGAGCCTAGGGCACTTCCACTTATGGTCCTGCAGCTTAGGGAAATTAAAATCAAAAAGACACAGCCACCCCAAATTTTGGGATGGCTCTGTTTACAAGAAACTCGTTTACGAGACAAGTTCAATATCGCATAAAGCGAAAAATGGATAAAGAAGTTGTGGTACTTACGTACAATGCAATATCACTCAGCAATGACATCTATGTCATCAGGCCCATAGCAGCATAATGAGTGGATTCAGGTATGATGATTCTAACTGAAATAAGTCACACAGAAAAAGAAACATCATAAGATATCACTAATACACGGAATGTAAACTTGGCTACACAGGAACTGAATTTCAAAACAGAACATGGTCCCAAATTTAGAAAATCAACTTATGCTTGCTTAAGGGGAAAGGTGAGTTGGGGTGCTGCATAAAACCAGAGATTGAAATGAGCACAGATAAAGTTCCTTAAGCCAAATATGTAATAGACAAGAGCTACTCCTTGCTCAACGAAATGGACTCAAAACCCCATATTAAACGCCTAATAATGTACCTGACTAGTAAGTATCTTAAAACCTATGGATTGCTATGTCTCTGAAAGTGAATCAATCGTGAGTACAGGGGCAGAAACGCAGCAGTGATAGGATTGGAGAGTTTTGGTGAGCAAATGAAGACCCTTTGAAGTCATATTGCATGGTACCCATTCCACGGGTCTCAACTCTCCAGGTTTAAGGGATTCTTCCTTCAGCTAAAACATGCATGTGGAACCCAGAGTATGATCAACCGTGTGATCGGGAGACGTGTTGAAATATGTCTCAGTTCTCGTCCCCTGGTACTCGGGTGCAACATTCCAGATGCTTTACTAACACTCTCCCGACTTGGAGAGTCAGTGCCTTTAACCTCCTGTTTGGCCCAGTTTGCAAATTCCGCGGAAGATGAACAGGAATAGGGAGAACCAATGAGAGACTAGCTGGAGGTGTCTGGACGGGAAAATTTAACTCTCATTTCCCACCAGGAAGAGGAATTAACCAAAGGCTCAGCGTGCCATGCCGGAACCAGATTAGGGCCTGAAGCAATCCTGCGGTGTTGCGGCCAGCTCACAAGAAAGCGAGTTGAAGAAAGGAGCTCAGGGGCACTGTAATTCACAAACCTGCAGAGTTATAAATGACAGCTATCATCCAAAAATATACTGAAGTAAGGCTGCCAAGAGGACTTGAAAGCCGGGCAGAATTGCAGGAAACCGATTTCAGGAGGTAGACTGGAATTGCATTTAAAGCATAGGAAAAGAGGCAGAAGGTCGACAATGATGCACTTGGCCAAAAAGGGCGTATGCGTTTTTTCCTGAATATATCCAGGAAAAAACGCATACGCCCTTTTTGGCCAACCAAGCAAGCTTGCAAAGGAAATCTGCACTACAATGAAGTCTCACTTCCCCCCCGTCAAAAGGGCCATCTGAAAAAAGTGTAAAATCCAGAAAGGCAGGACAGGCCATGGAGAACTGGGAGCCTTGTTATGCTGATGGGCGGGATGTAAATTGAAAACAGCCAATCGGGAGAAGTGTATGGTGTTTCCAGAAATATCTAAAAAGCAAAGCAACAGAGCCTAGGGCACTTCCACTTATGGTCCTGCAGCTTAGGGAAATTAAAATCAAAAAGACACAGCCACCCGAAATTTTGGGATGGCTCTGTTTACAAGAAACTCGTTTACGAGACAAGTTCAATATCGCATAAAGCGAAAAATGGATAAAGAAGTTGTGGTACTTACGTACAATGCAATATCACTCAGCAATGACATCTATGTCATCAGGCCCATAGCAGCATAATGAGTGGATTCAGGTATGATGATTCTAACTGAAATAAGTCACACAGAAAAAGAAACATCATAAGATATCACTAATACACGGAATGTAAACTTGGCTACACAGGAACTGAATTTCAAAACAGAACATGGTCCCAAATTTAGAAAATCAACTTATGCTTGCTTAAGGGGAAAGGTGAGTTGGGGTGCTGCATAAAACCAGAGATTGAAATGAGCACAGATAAAGTTCCTTAAGCCAAATATGTAATAGACAAGAGCTACTCCTTGCTCAACGAAATGGACTCAAAACCCCATATTAAACGCCTAATAATGTACCTGACTAGTAAGTATCTTAAAACCTATGGATTGCTATGTCTCTGAAAGTGAATCAATCGTGAGTACAGGGGCAGAAACGCAGCAGTGATAGGATTGGAGAGTTTTGGTGAGCAAATGAAGACCCTTTGAAGTCATATTGCATGGTACCCATTCCACGGGTCTCAACTCTCCAGGTTTAAGGGATTCTTCCTTCAGCTAAAACATGCATGTGGAACCCAGAGTATGATCAACCGTGTGATCGGGAGACGTGTTGAAATATGTCTCAGTTCTCGTCCCCTGGTACTCGGGTGCAACATTCCAGATGCTTTACTAACACTCTCCCGACTTGGAGAGTCAGTGCCTTTAACCTCCTGTTTGGCCCAGTTTGCAAATTCCGCGGAAGATGAACAGGAATAGGGAGAACTAATGAGAGACTAGCTGGAGGTGTCTGGACGGGAAAATTTAACTCTCATTTCCCACCAGGAAGAGGAATTAACCAAAGGCTCAGCGTGCCATGCCGGAACCAGATTAGGGCCTGAAGCAATCCTGCGGTGTTGCGGCCAGCTCACAAGAAAGCGAGTTGAAGAAAGGAGCTCAGGGGCACTGTAATTCACAAACCTGCAGAGTTATAAATGACAGCTATCATCCAAAAATATACTGAAGTAAGGCTGCCAAGAGGACTTGAAAGCCGGGCAGAATTGCAGGAAACCGATTTCAGGAGGTAGACTGGAATTGCATTTAAAGCATAGGAAAAGAGGCAGAAGGTCGACAATGATGCACTTGGCCAAAAAGGGCGTATGCGTTTTTTCCTGAATATATTCAGGAAAAAACGCATACGCCCTTTTTGGCCAACCAAGCAAGCTTGCAAAGGAAATCTGCACTACAATGGAGTCTCACTTCCCCCCCCCCCCCCCCCCGTCAAAAGGGCCATCTGAAAAAAGTGTAAAATCCAAAAAGGCAGGACAGGCCATGGAGAACTGGGAGCCTTGTTATGCTGATGGGCGGGATGTAAATTGCCAACAGCCACTAGGGAGAAGTGTATGGTGTTTCCTGAAACATCTAAAAAACAAAGCAACAGAGCCTAGGGCACTTCCACTTATGGTCCTGCAGCTTAGGGAAATTAAAATCAAAAAGACACAGCCACCCCAAAGTTTGGGATGGCTCTGTTTACAAGAAACTCGTTTACGGTACAAGTTCAATATCGCATAAAGCGAAAAATGGATAAAGAAGTTGTGGTACTTACGTACAATGCAATATCACTCAGCAATGACATCTATGTCATCAGGCCCATAGCAGCATAATGAGTGGATTCAGGTATGATGATTCTAACTGAAATAAGTCACACAGAAAAAGAAACATCATAAGATATCACTAATACACGGAATGTAAACTTGGCTACACAGGAACTGAATTTCAAAACAGAACATGGTCCCAAATTTAGAAAACCAACTTATGCTTGCTTAAGGGGAAAGGTGAGTTGGGGTGCTGCATAAAACCAGAGATTCAAATGAGCACAGATAAAGTTCCTTAAGCCAAATATGTAATAGACAAGAGCTACTCCTTGCTCAATGAAATGGACTCAAAACCCCATATTAAACGCCTAATAATGTACCTGACTAGTAAGTATCTTAAAACCTATGGATTGCTATGTCTCTGAAAGTGAATCAATCGTGAGTACAGGGGCAAAAACGCAGCAGTGATAGGATTGGAGAGTTTTGGTGAGCAAATGAAGACCCTTTGAAGTCATATTGCATGGTACCCATTCCACGGGTCTCAACTCTCCAGGTTTAAGGGATTCTTCCTTCAGCTAAAACATGCATGTGGAACCCAGAGTATGATCAACCGTGTGATCGGGAGACGTGTTGAAATATGTCTCAGTTCTCGTCCCCTGGTACTCGGGTGCAACATTCCAGATGCTTTACTAACACTCTCCCGACTTGGAGAGTCAGTGCCTTTAACCTCCTGTTTGGCCCAGTTTGCAAATTCCGCGGAAGATGAACAGGAATAGGGAGAACCAATGAGAGACTAGCTGGAGGTGTCTGGACGGGAAAATTTAACTCTCATTTCCCACCAGGAAGAGGAATTAACCAAAGGCTCAGCGTGCCATGCCGGAACCAGATTAGGGCCTGAAGCAATCCTGCGGTGTTGCGGCCAGCTCACAAGAAAGCGAGTTGAAGAAAGGAGCTCAGGGGCACTGTAATTCACAAACCTGCAGAGTTATAAATGACAGCTATCATCCAAAAATATACTGAAGTAAGGCTGCCAAGAGGACTTGAAAGCCGGGCAGAATTGCAGGAAACCGATTTCAGGAGGTACACTGGAATTGCATTTAAAGCATAGGAAAAGAGGCAGAAGGTCGACAATGATGCACTTGGCCAAAAAGGGCGTATGCGTTTTTTCCTGAATATATTCAGGAAAAAACGCATACGCCCTTTTCGGCCAACCAAGCAAGCTTGCAAAGGAAATCTGCACTACAATGAAGTCTCACTTCCCCCCCGTCAAAAGGGCCATCTGAAAAAAGTGTAAAATCCAGAAAGGCAGGACAGGCCATGGAGAACTGGGAGCCTTGTTATGCTGATGGGCGGGATGTAAATTGCCAACAGCCACTCGGGAGAAGTGTATGGTGTTTCCTGAAACATCTAAAAAACAAAGCAACAGAGCCTAGGGCACTTCCACTTATGGTCCTATAGCTTAGGGAAATTAAAATCAAAAAGACACAGCCACCCCAAAGTTTGGGATGGCTCTGTTCACAAGAAACTCGTTTACGGTACAAGTTCAATATCGCATAAAGCGAAAAATGGATAAAGAAGTTGTGCTACTTACGTACAATGCAATATCACTCAGCAATGACATCTATGTCATCAGGCCCATAGCAGCATAATGAGTGGATTCAGGTATGATGATTCTAACTGAAATAAGTCACACAGAAAAAGAAACATCATAAGATATCACTAATACACGGAATGTAAACTTGGCAACACAGGAACTGAATTTCAAAACAGAACATGGTCCCAATTTAGAAAATCAACTTATGCTTGCTTAAGGGGAAAGGTGAGTTGGGGTGCTGCATAAAACCAGAGATTGAAATGAGCACAGATAAAGTTCCTTAAGCCAAATATGTAATAGACAAGAGCTAGTCCTTGCTCAACGAAATGGACTCAAAACCCCATATTAAACGCCTAATAATGTACCTGACTAGTAAGTATCTTAAAACCTATGGATTGCTATGTCTCTGAAAGTGAATCAATCGTGAGTACAGGGGCAAAAACGCAGCAGTGATAGGATTGGAGAGTTTTGGTGAGCAAATGAAGACCCTTTGAAGTCATATTGCATGGTACCCATTCCACGGGTCTCAACTCTCCAGGTTTAAGGGATTCTTCCTTCAGCTAAAACATGCATGTGGAACCCAGAGTATGATCAACCGTGTGATCGGGAGACGTGTTGAAATATGTCTCAGTTCTCGTCCCCTGGTATTCGGGTGCAACATTCCAGATGCTTTACTAACACTCTCCCGACTTGGAGAGTCAGTGCCTTTAACCTCCTGTTTGGCCCAGTTTGCAAATTCCGCGGAAGATGAACAGGAATAGGGAGAACCAATGAGAGACTAGCTGGAGGTGTCTGGACGGGAAAATTTAACTCTCATTTCCCACCAGGAAGAGGAATTAACCAAAGGCTCAGCGTGCCATGCCGGAACCAGATTAGGGCCTGAAGCAATCCTGCGGTGTTGCGGCCAGCTCACAAGAAAGCGAGTTGAAGAAAGGAGCTCAGGGGCACTGTAATTCACAAACCTGCAGAGTTATAAACGACAGCTATCATCCAAAAATATACTGAAGTAAGGCTGTCAAGAGGACTTGAAAGCCGGGCAGAATTGCAGGAAACCGATTTCAGGAGGTAGACTGGAATTGCATTTAAAGCATAGGAAAAGAGGCAGAAGGTCGACAATGATGCACTTGGCCAAAAAGGGCGTATGCGTTTTTTCCTGAATATATTCAGGAAAAAACGCATACGCCCTTTTTGGCCAACCAAGCAAGCTTGCAAAGGAAATCTGCACTACAATGAAGTCTCACTTCCCCCCCGTCAAAAGGGCCATGTGAAAAAAGTGTAAAATCCAGAAAGGCAGGACAGGCCATGGAGAACTGGGAGCCTTGTTATGCTGATGGGCGGGATGTAAATTGCCAACAGCCACTCGGGAGAAGTGTATGGCGTTTCCTGAAACATCTAAAAAACAAAGCAACAGAGCCTAGGGCACTTCCACTTATGGTCCTATAGCTTAGGGAAATTAAAATCAAAAAGACACAGCCACCCCAAAGTTTGGGATGGCTCTGTTTACAAGAAACTCGTTTACGGTACAAGTTCAATATCGCATAAAGCGAAAAATGGATAAAGAAGTTGTGGTACTTACGTACAATGCAATATCACTCAGCAATGACATCTATGTCATCAGGCCCATAGCAGCATAATGAGTGGATTCAGGTATGATGATTCTAACTGAAATAAGTCACACAGAAAAAGAAACATCATAAGATATCACTAATACACGGAATGTAAACTTGGCTACACAGGAACTGAATTTCAAAACAGAACAGTGTCTCAAATTTAGAAAACCAACTTATGCTTGCTTAAGGGGAAAGGTGAGTTGGGGTGCTGCATAAAACCAGAGATTGAAATGAGCACAGATAAAGTTCCTTAAGCCAAATATGTAATAGACAAGAGCTAGTCCTTGCTCAACGAAATGGACTCAAAACCCCATATTAAACGCCTAATAATGTACCTGACTAGTAAGTATCTTAAAACCTATGGATTGCTATGTCTCTGAAAGTGAATCAATCGTGAGTACAGGGGCAAAAACGCAGCAGTGATAGGATTGGAGAGTTTTGGTGAGCAAATGAAGACCCTTTGAAGTCATATTGCATGGTACCCATTCCACGGGTCTCAACTCTCCAGGTTTAAGGGATTCTTCCTTCAGCTAAAACATGCATGTGGAACCCAGAGTATGATCAACCGTGTGATCGGGAGACGTGTTGAAATATGTCTCAGTTCTCGTCCCCTGGTACTCGGGTGCAACATTCCAGATGCTTTACTAACACTCTCCCGACTTGGAGAGTCAGTGCCTTTAACCTCCTGTTTGGCCCAGTTTGCAAATTCCGTGGAAGATGAACAGGAATAGGGAGAACCAATGAGAGACTAGCTGGAGGTGTCTGGACGGGGAAATTTAACTCTCATTTCCCACCAGGAAGAGGAATTAACCAAAGGCTCAGCGTGCCGTGCCGGAACCAGATTAGGGCCTGAAGCAATCCTGCGGTGTTGCGGCCATCTCACAAGAAAGCGAGTTGAAGAAAGGAGCTCAGGGGCACTGTAATTCACAAACCTGCAGAGTTATAAATGACAGCTCTCGTCCAAAAATATACTGAAGTAAGGCTGCCAAGAGGACTTGAAAGCGGGGCAGAATTGCAGGAAACCAATTTCAGGAGGTAGACTGGAATTGCATTTAAAGCATAGGAAAAGAGGCAGAACGTCCACAATGATGCACTTGGCCAAAAAGGGCGTATGCGTTTTTTCCTGAATATATTCAGGAAAAAACGCATATGCACTTTTTGGCCAACCAAGCAAGCTTGCAAAGGAAATCTGCACTACAATGAAGTCTCACTTCCCCCCGGTCAAAAGGGTCATCTGAAAAAAGTGTAAAATCCAGAAAGGCAGGACAGGCCATGGAGAACTGGGAACCTTGTTATGCTGATGGGCGGGATGTAAATTGCCAACAGCCACTCAGGAAAAGTGTATAGTGTTTCCTGAAACATGCAAAAAACAAAGCAACAGAGCCTAAGGCACTTCCACTTATGGTCCTATAGCTTAGGGAAATTAAAATAAAAAAGACACAGCCACCCCAAAGTTTGGGACGACTCTGTTTACAAGAACCTCGTTTACGGTACAAGTTCAATATCGCAGAAAGTGAAAAATGGATAAAGAAGTTGTGGTACTTACGTACAATGCAATATCACTCAGCAATGAAATCTATGTCATCAGGCCCGTAGCAGCATAATGAGTAGATTCAGGTATGATGATTCTAACTGAAATAAGTCACACAGAAAAAGAAACATCATAAGATATCACTAATACACGGAATGTAAACTTGGCTACACAGGAACTGGATTACAAAACAGAACAGGGTCTCAAATTTAGAAAACCAACTTATGCTTGCTTAAGGGGAAAGGTGAGTTGGGGTGCTGCATAAAACCAGAGATTGAAATGAGCACAGATAAAGTTCCTTAAGCCAAATATGTAATAGACAAGAGCTACTCCTTGCTCAATGAAATGGACTCAACACCCCGTATTAAACGCCTAAGAATGAACCTGACTAGTAAGTATCTTAAAACCTATGGATTGCTATGTCTCTGAAAGAGAATCAAGCATGTGTACAGGGGCACAAACGCAGCAGTGATAGGATTGGAGAGGTTCGGTGAGCAAATGAAGACCCTTTGAAGTCATATTGCATGGTACCCATTCCACGGGTCTCAACTCTCCAGGTTGAAGGGATTCTTCCTTCAGCTAAATCATGCATGTGGAACCCAAAGTATGATCAACCGTGTGATCGGGAGACGTGTTCAAATATTTTTCCATTCTCGTCCCCTGGTACTCGGGTGCAACATTCCAGACGCTTTACTAACACTCTCCCGACTTGGAGAGTCAGTGGCTTTAACCTCCTGTTTGGCCCAGTTTGCAATTTCTGCGGAAGATGAACAGGAATAGGGAGAACCAATGAGAGACTAGCTGGAGGTGTCTGGACGGGGAAATTTAACTCTCTTTTCCCACCAGGAAGAGGAATTAACCAAAGGCTCAGCGTGCCATGCCGGAACCAGATTAGGGCCTGAAGCAATCCTGCGGTGTTGCGGCCAGCCCACAAGAAAGCGAGTTGAAGAAAGGAGCTCAGGGGCACTGTAATTCACAAACCTGCAGAGTTATAAATGACAGCTATCGTTCAAAAATATACTGAAGTAAGGCTGCCGAGAGGTCTTGATGCAGGGCAGAATTGCAGGAAACCAATTTCAGGATGTAGACTGGAATTGCATTTAAAGCATAGGAAAAGAGGCAGAAAGTCGACAATGATGCACTTGGCCAAAAAGGGCGTATGCGTTTTTTTCTGAATATATTCAGGAAAAAACGCATACGCCCTTTTTGGCCAACCAAGCAAGTTTGCAAAGGAAATCTGCGCTAAAATGAAGCCTCACTTCCCCCTGGTCAAAAAGGCCATCAGAAAAAAGAGTAAAATCCAGAAAGGCAGGACACGCCATGGAGAACTGGGAGCCTTGTTATGCTGATGGGCAGGATGTAAACTGCCAACAGCCACTCGGGTGAAGTGTATGGTGTTTCCTGAAACATCTAAAAAGCAAAGCAACGGAGCCTAGGGCACTTCCACTTATGATCCTATGGCTTAGGGAAATTAAAATCAAAAAGACACAGCCACCCCAATGTTTGGGACGGCTCTGTTTACAAGAACCTCGTTTACTGTACAAGTTCAATGTCGCAGAAAGCGGAAAATGGATAAAGAAGTTGTGGTACTTACGTACAATGCAATATCACTCAGCAATGAAATCTATGTCATCAGGCCCGTAGCAGCATAATGAGTGGATTCAGGTATGATGATTCTAACTGAAATAAGTCACACAGAAAAAGAAACATCATAATATATCAGTAATACACGGAATGTAAACCTGGCTACACAGGAACTGAATTACAAAACAGAACAGGGTCTCAAATTTAGAAAACCAACTTATGCTTGCTTAAGGGGAAAGGTGGGTTGGGGTGCTGCATATAACCAGAGATTGAAATGAACACAGATAAAGTTCCTTAAGCCAAATATGTAATAGACAAGAGCTACTCCTTGCTCAACGAAATGGACTCAACACCCCATATTAAACGCCTAATAATGTACCTGACTAGTAAGTATCTTAAAACCTATGGATTGCTATGTCTCTGAAAGAGAATCAAGAATGTGTACAGGTGCATAAACGCAGCAGTGATAGGACTGGAGAGGTTCAGTGAGCAAATGAAGACCCTTTGAACTCATATTGCATGGTACCCATTCCACGGTTCTCAACTCTCCAGGTTTAAGGGATTCTTCCTTCAGCTAAAACATGCATGTGGAGCCCAGAGTATGATCAACTGTGTGATCGGGAGACGTGTTCAAATATGGCTCAGTTCTCGTCCCCTGGTACTTGGGTGCAACATTCCAGACGCTTAACTAACACTTTCCCGACTAGGAGAGTCAGTGCCTTTAACCTCCTGTTCGGCCCAGTTTGCAATTTCTGCGGAACATGAACAGGAATAGGGAGAACCAATGAGAGACTAGCTGGAGGTGTCTGGACGGGCAAATTTAACTCTCATTTCCCACCAGGAAGAGGAATTAACGAAAGGCTCAGCGTGCCGTGCCGGAACCATATTAGTGCCTGAAGCAATCCTGCGGTGTTGCGGCCAGCTCACAAGAAAGCGAGTTGAAGAAAGGAGCTCAGCGGCACTGTAATTCACAAACCTGCAGAGTTATAAATGACAGCTATCATCCTAACATATACTGAGGTAAGGTTGCCAAGAGGACTGCAAAGTGGGGCAGAATTGCAAGAAACCAATTTCAGGAGGTAGACTGGAATTGCATTTAAAGCATAGGAAAAGAGTCAGAACGTGCACAATGATGCACTTGGCCAGTAAGTGTGTATGCGTTTTTTCCTGAATATATTCAGGAAAAAACCCATACGCCCTTTTTGGCCAACCAAGCAAGCTTGCAAAGGAAATCTGCACTACAATGAAGTCTCACTTCCCCCTAGTCAAAAGGGCCATGTGAAAAAAGTGTAAAATCCAGAAAGGCAGGACAGGCCATGGAGAACTGGGAGCCTTGTTATGCTGATGGGTGGGATGAAAATTGCCAACAGCCACTCAGGAGAAGTGTATGGTGTTTCCTGAAACATCTAAAAAACAAAGCAACAGAGCCTAGGGCACTTCCACTTATAGTCCTATAGCTTAGGGAAATTAAAATCAAAAAGACACAGCCACCCCAAAGTTTGGGATGGCTCTGTTTACAAGAACCTCATTTACGGTAGAAGTTCAGTATCGCAGAAAGTGCAAAATGGATAAAGAAGTTGTGGTAGTTACGTACAATGCAATATCACTCAGCAATGAAATCTATGTCATCAGGCCCGTAGCAGCATAGACTGGATTCAGGTATGATGATTCTCACTGAAGTAAGTCACACAGAAAAAGAAACATCATAAGATATCACTAATACACGGAATGTAAACTTGGCTACACTGGAACTGGATTACAAAACAGAAGAGGGTCTCAAATTTAGAAAACCAACTTATGCTTGCTTAAGGGGAAAGGTGAGTTGGGGTGCTGCATAAAACCAGAGATTGAAATGAGCACAGATAAAGTTCCTTAAGCCAAACATGTAATAGACAAGAGCTACTCCTTGCTCAACGAAATGGACTCAAAACCCCATATGAAACGCCTAAGAATGTACCTCACTAGTTAGTATCTTAAAACCTATGGATTGCTATGTCTCCAAAAGAGAAGCAAGCGTGTGTACAAGGGCATAAACGCAGCAGTGATAGGATTGGAGAGGTTCGGTGAGCAAATGAAGACCCTTTGAAGTCATATTGCATGGTACCCATTCCACGGGTCTCAACTCTCCACGTTTAAGGGATTCTTCCTTCAGCTAAAGCATGCATGTGGAACCCAGAGTATGATCAACCGTGTGATCGGGAGACGTGTTCCAATATGTCTCAGTTCTCGTCCCCTGGTACTCGGGTGCAACATTCCAGACGCTTTACTAACACTCTCCCGACTTGGAGAGTCAGTGCCTTTAACCTCCTGTTTGGCCCAGTTTGCTATTTCTGCGGAAGATGAACAGGAATAGGGGGAACCAATGAGACACTAGCTGGAGGTGTCTGGACGGGCAAATTTAACTCTCATTTCCCACCAGGAAGAGGAATTAACCAAAGGCTCAGCGTGCCGTGCCGGAACCAGATTAGGGCCTGAAGCAATCCTGCGGTGTTGCGGCCAGCTCACAAGAAAGCGAGTTGAAGAAAGGAGCTCAGGGGCACTGTAATTCACAAACCTGCAGAGTTATAAATGACAGCTATCGTCCAAAAATATACTGAAGTAAGGCTGCCAAGAGGACTTGAAAGCGGGGCAGAATTGCAGGAAACCGATTTCAGAAGGTAGACTGGAATTGCATTTAAAGCATAGGAAAAGAGGCAGAACGTCGACAATGATGCACTTGGCCAAAAAGCGCATATGCGTTTTTTCCTGAATATATTCAGGAAAAAACGCATATGCCCTTTTTGGCCAACCAAGCAAGATTGCAAAGGAAATCTGCACTACAATGAAGTCTCACTTCCCCCCGGTCAAAAGGGCCATCTGAAAAAAGTGTAAAATCCAGAAAGGCAGGACAGGCCATGGAGAACTGGGAGCCTTGTTATGCTGATGGGCGGGATGTAAATTCCCAACAGCCACTGGTTAGAAGTGTATGGTGTTTCCTGAAACATCTAAAAAACAGAGGAACAGAGCCTAGGGCACTTCCACTTATGGTCCTATAGCTTAGGGAAATTAAAATCAAAAAGACACTGCCACCCCTAAGTTTGGGACGGCTCCATTTACAAGAAACTCATTTACGGGACTAGTTCAATATCGCAGAAAGTGAAAAATGGATAAAGAAGTTGTGGAACTTATGTACAATGCAATATCACTCAGCAATGAAATCTATGTCATCAGGCCCGTAGCAGCATAATGAGTGGATTCAGGTATGATGATTCTAACTGAAATAAGTCACACAGGAAAAGAAACATCATAAGATATCACTAATACACGGAATGTAAACTTGGCTACACAGGAACTGGATTACAAAAGATAACAGGGTCTCAAATTTAGAAAACCAACTTATGCTTGCTTAAGGGGAAAGGGGAGTTGGGGTGCTGCATAAAACCAGAGATTGAAATGAGCACAGATAAAGTTCCTTAAGCCAAATATGTAATAGAGAAGAGCTACTCCTTGCTCAACGAAATGGACTCAAAACACCATATTAAATGCCTAATAATGTACCTGACTAGTAAGTATCTTAAAACCTATGGATTGCTATGTCTCTGAAAGAGAATCAAGCGTGAGTACAGCACCATAAACGCAGCAGTGATAGGATTGGAGAGGTTCGGTGAGCAAATGAAGACCCTTTGAAGTCATATTGCATGATACACATTCCACGGGTCTCAACTCTCCAGGTTTAAGGGATTCTTCCTTCAGCTAAAACATGCATGTGGAACCCAGAGTATGATCAACCATGTGATCGGGAGACGTGTTCAAATATGTCTCAGTTCTCATCCCCTGGTACTCGGGTGCAACATTCCAGATGCTTTACTAACACTCTCCCGACTTGGAGAGTCAGTGCCTTTAACCTCCTGTTTGGCCCAGTTTGCAAATTCCGCGGAAGATGAACAGGAATAGGGAGAACCAATGACAGACTAGCTGGAGGTGTCTGGACGGGCAAATTTAACTCTCATTTCCCACCAGGAAGAGGAATTAAGCAAAGGCTCAGCGTGCCGTGCCGGAACAAGATTAGGGCCTGAAGCAATCCTGCGGTGTTGCGGCCAGCTCACAAGAAAGCGAGTTGAAGAAAGGAGCTCAGGGGCACTGTTATCACAAACCTGCAGAGTTATGAATGACAGCTATCATCCAAAAATATACTGAAGTAAGGCTCCCAAGAGGACTTCAAAGCGGGGCAGAATTGCAGGAATCCGATTTCAGGAGGTAGACTGGAATTGCATTTAAGCATAGGAAAAGAGGCAGAACGTCGACAATGATGCACTTGGCCAAAAAGGGTGTATGCGTTTTTTCCTGCGTATATTCAGGAAAAAACGCATACACCCTTTTTGGCCAACCAAGCAAGCTTGCAAAGGAAATCTGAATTACAATGAAGTCTCACTTCCCCCTAGTCAAAAGGGCCATGTGAAAAAAGTGTAAAATCCAGAAAGGCAGGACAGGCCATGGAGAACTGGAAGACTTGTTATGCTGATGGGCGGGATGTAAATTGCCAACAGCCACTCGGGAGAAGTGTGTGGTGTTTCCTGAAACATCTAAAAAACAAAGCAACAGAGCCTAGGGCACTTCCACTTATGGTCCTATAGCTTAGGGAAATTAAAATCAAAAAGACACAGCCACCCAAAAGTTTGGGACGGCTCTGTTTACAAGAACCTCATTTACGGGACAAGTTCAATATCGCAGAAAGCGAAAAATGGATAAAGAAGTTGTGGTACTTACGTACAATGCAATATCACTCAGCAATGAAATCAACGTCATCAGGCCCGTAGCAGCATAATGAGTGGATTCAGGTATGATGATTCTAACTGAAATAAGTCACACAGAAAAAGAAACATCATAAGATATCACTAATACATGGAATGTAAACTTGGCTACACAGGAACTGGATTACAAAACAGAAGAGCGTCTCAAATTTAGAAAACAAACTTATGCTTGCTTAAGGGGAAAGGTGAGTTGGGGTGCTGCATAAAACCAGAGATTGAAATGAGCACAGATAAATTTGCTTAAGCCAAATATGTAATAGACAAGAGCTACTCCTTGCTCAAAGAAATGGACACAACACCCCATACTAAACGCCTAAGAATGTACCTGACTAGTAAGTATCTTAAAACCTATGGATTGCTATGTCTCCGAAAGAGAATCAAGCGTGTGTACAGGGGCATAAACGCAGCAGTGATAGGATTGGAGAGGTTCGCTGAGCAAATGAAGACCCTTTGAAGTCATATTGCATGGTACCCATTCCACGGGTCTCAACTCTCCAGGTTTAAGGGATTCTTCCTTCAGCTAAAGCATGCATGTGGAACCCAGAGTATGAACAACCGTGTGATCGGGAGACGTGTTCCAATATGTATCAGTTCTCGTCCCCTGGTACTCGGGTGAAACATTCCAGACGCTTTACTAACACTCTCCCGACTTGGAGAGTCAGTGCCTTTAATCTCCTGTTTGGCCCAGTTTGCAAATTCCGCGGAAGATGAACAGGAATAGGGATAACCAATGAGAGACTAGCTGTAGGTGTCTGGACGGGCAAATTTAACTCTCAATTCCCACCAGGAAGAGGAATTAACCAAAGGCTCAGCGTGCCGAGCCGGAACCAGATTAGGGCCTGAAGCAATCCTGCGGTGTTGCGGCCAGCTCACAAGAAAGCGAATTGAAGAAAGGAGCTCAGGGGCACTGTAATTCACAAACCTGCAGAGTTATAAATGACAGCTATCGTCCAAAAATATACTGAAGTAAGGCTGTCAAGAGGACTTGAAAGCGGGGCAGAATTGCAGGAAACCGATTTCAGGAGGTAGACTGGAATTGCATTTAAAGCATAGGAAGAGGCAGAACGTCCACAATGATGCACTTGGCCAAAAAGGGCGTATGCGTTTTTTCCTGAATATATTCAGGAAAAAACGCATACGCCCTTTTTGGCCAACCAAGCAAGCTTGCAAAGGAAATCTGCACTACAATGAAGTCTCACTTCCCCCTGGTCAAAAGGGCCATCTGAAAAAAGTGTAAAATCCAGAAAGGCAACACACGCCATGGAGAACTGGGATCCTTGATATGCTGATGGGCGGAATGTAAATTGCCAACAGCCACTCGGGAGAAGTGTATGGTGTTTCCTGAAACATCTAAAAAAAGGCAACAGAGACTAGGGCACTTCCACTTATGGTCCTATAGCTTAGGGAAATTAAAATCAAAAAGACACAGCCACCCCAAAGTTTGGGACGGCTCTGTTTACAAGAACCTCCTTTACAGTACAATTTCAATTTCGCAGAAAGTGAAAAATGGATAAAGAAGTTGTGGTACTTACGTACAATGCAATATCACTCAGCAATGAAATCTATGTCATCAGGCCCGTAGCAGCATAATGAGTGGATTCAGGTATGATGATTCTAACTGAAATAAGTCACACAGAAAAAGAAACATCATAAGATATCACTAATACACGGAATGTAAACTTGGCTACACAGGACCTGGATTACAAAACAGAAGAGCGTCTCAAATTTAGAAAACCAACTTATGCTTTCTTAAGGGGAAAGTTGAGTTGGGGTGCTGCATAAAAGCAGAGGTTGAAATGAGCACAGATAAAGTTCACGAAGCCAAATATGTAATAGACAAGAGCTACTCCTTGCTCAACGAAATGGACTCAACACCCCATATTAAACGCCTAAGAATGTATCTGACTAGTAAGTATCTTAAAACGTATGGTTTGCTATGTCTCTGAAAGAGAATCAAGCGTGTGTACAGGGGCATAAACGCAGCAGTGATAGGATTGGAGAGGTTCGGTGAGCAAATGAAGACCCTTTGAAGTCATATTGCATGGTACCCATTCCACGGGTCTCAACTCTCCAGGTTTAAGGGATTCTTCCTTCAGCTAAAGCATGCATGTGGAACCCAGAGTATGATCAACCGTGTGATCGGGAGACGTGTTCCAATATGTCTCAGTTCTCGTCCCCTGGTACTCGGGTGCAACATTCCAGATGCTTTACTAACACTCTCCCGACTTGGAGAGTCAGTGCCTTTAACCTCCTGTTTGGCCCAGTTTGCAATTTCTGCGGAAGATGAACAGGAATAGGGAGAACCAATGAGAGACTAGCTGGAGGTGTCTGGACAGGCAAATTTAACTCCCATTTCCCACCAGGAAGAGGAATTAACCAAAGGCTCAGCGTGCCGTGCCGGAACCAGATTAGGGCCTGAAGCAATCCTGCGGTGTTGCGGCCAGCTCACAAGAAAGCGACTTTAAGAAAGCAGCTCAGGGGCCCTGTAATTCACAAACCTGCAGAGTTATAAATGACAGCTATCGTCCAAAAATATACTGAAGTAAGGCTGCCAAGAGGACTTGAAAGCGGGGCAGAATTGCAGGAAACTGATTTCAGGAGGTAGACTGTAATTGCATTTAGAGCATAGGAAAAGAGGCAGAACGTGAACAATGATGCACTTGGCCAAAAAGGGCGTATGCTTTTTTTCCTGAATATATTCAGGAAAAAACGCATACGCCCTTTTTGGCCAACCAAGCAAGCTTGCAAAGGAAATCTGCACTACAATGAAGTCTCACTTAACCCTGGTCAAAAGGGCCATCTGAAAAAAGTGTAAAATCCAGAAAGTCAGAACAGGCCATGGAGAACTGGGAGCCTTGTTATGCTGATGGGCGGGATGTAAAATGCCAACAGCCACTGGGGAGAAAGGTATGGTGTTTTCTGAAACATCTAAAAAACAAAGCAACAGAGCCTAGGGCACTTCCACTTATGGTCCTATAGCTTAGGGAAATTAAAATCAAAAAGACACAGCCACCCAAATGTTTCGGATGGCTCTGTTTACAAGAACCTCGTTTATGGGACAAGTTCAATATCGCAGAAAGTGAAAAATGGATAAAGAATTTGTGGTACTTACGTACAATGCAATATCACTCAGCAATGAAATCTATCTCATCAGGCCTGTAGCAGAAAATGAGTGTGTTCAGGTATGATGATTCTAACTGAAATAAGTCACACAGAAAAAGAAACATCATAAGATATCACTAATACACGGAATGTAATCTTGGCTACACAGGAACTGGATTACAAAACAGAACAGAGTCTCAAATTTAGAAAACCAACTTATGCTTGCTTAAGGGGAAAGGTGAGTTGGGGTGCTGCATAACACCAGAGATTGAAATGAGCACAGATAAAGTTCCTTAAGCCAAATATGTAATAGACAAGAGCTACTCCTTGCTCAACGAAATGGACTCAACACCCCATATTAAACGCCTAAGAATGCACCTGACTAGTAAGTATCTTAAAACCTATGGATTGCTATGTCTCTGAAAGAGAATCAAGCATGTGTACACGGGCATAAACGCAGCAGTGATAGGATTGGACAGGTTCGGTGAGCAAAAGAAGACCCTTTGAAGTCATATTGCATGGTACCCATTCCACGGGTCTCAACTCTCCAGGTTTAAGGGATTCTTCCTTCAGCTAAAGCATGCATGTGGAACCCAGAGTATGATCAACCGTGTGATCGGGAGACGTGATCCAATATGTCTCAGTTCTCGTCCCCTGGTACTCGGGTGAAACATTCCAGATGCTTTACTAACACTCTCCCTACTTGGAGAGTCAGTGCCTTTAACCTCCTGTTTGGCCCAGTTTGCAATTTCTGCGGAAGATGAACAGGAATAGGGAGAACCAATGAGAGACTAGCTGGAGGTGTCTGGACGGGCAAATTTAACTCTCATTTCCCACCAGGAAGAGGAATTACCCAAAGGCTCAGCATGCCGTGCCAGAACAAGATTAGGGCCTGAAGCAATCCTGCGGTGTTGCGGCCAGCTCACAAGAAAGCGAGTTGAAGAAAGGAGCTCAGGGGCACTGTAATTCACAAACCTGCAGAGTTATAAATGACAGCTATCGTCCAAAAATATACTGAAGTAAGGCTGCCAAGAGGAGTTGAAAGCGGGGCAGAATTGCAGGAAACCGATTTCAGGAGGTAGACTGGAATTGCATTTAAAGCATAGGAAAAGAGGCAGAACGTCGACAATGATGCACTTGGCCAAAAAGGGCGTATGCGTTTTTTCCTGAATATATTCACGAAAAAACGCATACGCCCTTTTTGGCCAACCAAGCAAGCTTGCAAAGGAAATCTACACTACAATGAAGTCTCACTTCCCCCCCGGTAAAAAGGACCATCTGAAAGAAGTGTAAAATCCAGAAAGGCAGGACAGGCCATGGAGAACTGGGAGCCTTGTTATGCTGATGGGCGGGATGTAAATTGCCAACAGCCACTCGGGAGAAGTGTATGGTGTTTCCTGAAACATATAAAAAACAAAGCAACAGAGCCTAGGGCACTTCCACTTATGGTCGTATAGCTTAGGGAAATTAAAATCAAAAAGACACAGCCACCCCAAGGTTTGGATGGCTCTGTTTACAAGAACCTCATTTACGGTACAAGTTCAATTTTGCAGAAAGTGAAAAATGGATAAAGAAGTTGTGGTACTTACGTACAATGCAATATCACTCAGCAATGAAATCTATGTCATCAGGCCCATAGCAGCCTAATGAGTGGATTCAGGTATATGATTCTAACTGAAATAAGTCACACAGAAAAAGAAACTTCATAAGATATCACAAATACACGGAATGTAAACTTGGCTACACAGGAACTGAATTACAAAACAGAACAGGGTCTCAAATTTAGAAAACCAACTTATGCTTGCTTAAGGGGAAAGGTGAGTTGGGGTGCTGCATAAAACCAGAGATTGAAATGAGCACAGATAAAGTTCCTTAAGCCAAATATGTAATAGACAAGAGCTACTCCTTGCTCAACGAAATGGACTAAAAACCCCATATTAAACGCCTAAGAATGTACCTGACTACTAATTATCTTAAAACCTATGGATTGCTATGTCTCCGAAAGAGAATCAAGCATGTGTACAGGGGTATAAACGCAGCAGTGATAGGATTGGAGAGGTTCGGTGAGCAAACAAAGACCCTTTGAAGTCATATTGCATGGTACCCATTCCACGGGTCTCAACTCTCCAGGTTTAAGGGATTCTTCCTTAAGCTAAATCATGCATGTGGAACCCAGAGTATGATCAACCGTGTGATCGGGAGACGTGTTCCAATATATCTCAGTTCTATTCCCCTGGTACTCGGGAGCAACATTCCAGACGCTTAACTGACACTCTCCCGACTTGGAGAGTCAGTGCCTTTAACCTCCTGTTTGGCCCAGTTTGCAAATTCCGCGGAAGATGAACAGGAATAGGGAGAACCAATGAGAGACTAGCTGGAGGTGTCTGGACGGGCAAATTTAACTCCCATTTCCCACCAGGAAGAGGAATTAACCAAAGGCTCAGCATGCCGTGCCGGAACCAGATTAGGGCCTGAAGGAATCCTGCGGTGTTGCGGCCAGCTCACAAGAAAGCGAGTTTAAGAAAGCAGCTCAGGGGCACTGTAATTCACAAACCTGCAGAGTTATAAATGACAGCTATCGTCCAAAAATATACTGAAGTAAGGCTGCCAAGAGGACTTGAAAGCCGGGCAGAATTGCAGGAAACCGATTTCAGGAGGTAGACTGGAATTGCATTTAAAGCATAGGAAATGAGGCAGAACGTCCACAATGATGCACTTGGCCAAAAAGGGCATATGCGTTTTTTCCTGAATATATTCAGGAAAAAAAGCATACGCACTTTTTGGGCAACCAAGCAAGCTTGCAAAGGAAATCTGCACTACAATGAAGTCTCACTTCCGCCGGGTCAAAAGGGCCATCTGAAAAAAGTGTAAAATCCAGAAAGGCAGATTAGGCCATGGAGAACTTGTTATGCTGATGGGTGGGATGTAAATTGCCAACAGCCACTCAGGAGAAGTGTATGGTGTTTCCAGAAACACCTAAAAAACAAAGCAACAGAGCCTAGGGCACTTGCACTTATGGTCCTATAGCTTTGGGAAATTAAAATCAAAGACACAGCCACCCCAAATTTTGGGATGGCTCTGTTTACAAGAACCTCGTTTACGGTACAAGTTCAATATCGCAGAAAGTGAAAAATGGATAAAAAAGTTGTGGTACTTACGTACAATGCAATATCACTCAGCAATGAAATCTATGTCATTAGGCCCATAGCAGCTTATGAGTGGATTCAGGTATGCTGATTCTAACTGAAATAAGTCACACAGAAAAAGAAACATCATAAGATATCACTAATACACAGAATGTAAACTTGGCTACACAGGAACTGGATTACAAAACAGAAGAGGGTCTCAAATTTAGATAACAAACTTATGCTTGCTTAAGGGGAAAGGTGAGTTAGGGTGCTGCATAAAACCAGAGATTGAAATGAGCACAGATAAAGTTCCTTAAGCCAAATATGTAATAGACAAGAGCTACTCCTTGCTCAACGAAATGGACTCAAAACCCCATGTTAAACGCCTTATAATGTACCTGACTAGTAAGTATCTTAAAACCTATGGATTGCTATGTCTCTGAAAGACAATCAAGCATGTGTAGAGGGGCATAAACGCAGCAGTGATAGGATTGGAGAGGTTCGGTGAGCAAATGAAGACCCTTTGAAGTCATATTGCATGGTACCCATTCCACGGGTCTCAACTCTCCAGGTTTAAGGGATTCTTCCTTAAGCTAAATCATGCATGTGGAACCCAGAGTATGATCAACCGTGTGATCGGGAGACGTGTTCCAATATATCTCAGTTCTATTCCCCTGGTACTCGGGAGCAACATTCCAGACGCTTAACTGACACTCTCCCAACTTGGAGAGTCTGTGCCTTTAACCTCCTGTTTGGCCCAGTTTGCAAATTCCGCGGAAGATGAACAGGAATAGGGAGAACCAATGAGAGACTAGCTGGAGGTGTCTGGACAGGCAAATTTAACTCCCATTTCCCACCAGGAAGAGGAATTAACCAAAGGCTCAGCGTGCCCTGCCGGAACCAGATTAGGGCCTGAAGCAATCCTGCGGTGTTGCGGCCAGCTCACAAGAAAGCGACTTTAAGAAAGCAGCTCAGGGGCCCTGTAATTCACAAACCTGCAGAGTTATAAATGACAGCTATCGTCCAAAAATATACTGAAGTAAGGCTGCCAAGAGGACTTGAAAGCGGGGCAGAATTGCAGGAAACTGATTTCAGGAGGTAGACTGTAATTGCATTTAGAGCATAGGAAAAGAGGCAGAACGTGAACAATGATGCACTTGGCCAAAAAGGGCGTATGCTTTTTTTCCTGAATATATTCAGGAAAAAACGCATACGCCCTTTTTGGCCAACCAAGCAAGCTTGCAAAGGAAATCTGCACTACAATGAAGTCTCACTTAACCCTGGTCAAAAGGGCCATCTGAAAAAAGTGTAAAATCCAGAAAGTCAGAACAGGCCATGGAGAACTGGGAGCCTTGTTATGCTGATGGGCGGGATGTAAAATGCCAACAGCCACTGGGGAGAAAGGTATGGTGTTTTCTGAAACATCTAAAAAACAAAGCAACAGAGCCTAGGGCACTTCCACTTATGGTCCTATAGCTTAGGGAAATTAAAATCAAAAAGACACAGCCACCCAAATGTTTCGGATGGCTCTGTTTACAAGAACCTCGTTTATGGGACAAGTTCAATATCGCAGAAAGTGAAAAATGGATAAAGAATTTGTGGTACTTACGTACAATGCAATATCACTCAGCAATGAAATCTATCTCATCAGGCCTGTAGCAGAAAATGAGTGTGTTCAGGTATGATGATTCTAACTGAAATAAGTCACACAGAAAAAGAAACATCATAAGATATCACTAATACACGGAATGTAATCTTGGCTACACAGGAACTGGATTACAAAACAGAACAGAGTCTCAAATTTAGAAAACCAACTTATGCTTGCTTAAGGGGAAAGGTGAGTTGGGGTGCTGCATAACACCAGAGATTGAAATGAGCACAGATAAAGTTCCTTAAGCCAAATATGTAATAGACAAGAGCTACTCCTTGCTCAACGAAATGGACTCAACACCCCATATTAAACGCCTAAGAATGTACCTGACTAGTAAGTATCTTAAATCCTATGGATTGCTATGTCTCTGAAAGAGAATCCAGCGTGAGTACAGGGGCATAAACGCAGCAGTGATAGGATTGGAGAGGTTCGGTGAGCAAATGAAGACCCTTTGAAGTCATATTGCATGGTACCCATTCCACGGGTCTCAACTCTCCAGGTATAAGGGATTCTTCCTTCAGCTAAAACATGCATGTCGAACCCAGAGTATGATTAATTGTGTGATCGGGAGATGTGTTCAAATATCTCTCAATTGTCGTCCCCTGGTACTCGGGTGCAACATTCCAGACGCTTTAATAACACTCTCCCGACTTGGAGAGACAGGGAGTTTAATCTCCTGTTTGGCCCAGTGTGCAGTTTTTGCAGAAGATGAACACGAATAGGGAGAACCAATGAGAGACTAGCTGGAGTTGTCTGGACGGGCAAATTTAACTCACATTTCCCACCAGGAAGAGGAATTAACCAAAGGCTCAGTGTGCCGTGCCGGAACCAGATTAGGGCCTGAAGCAATCCTGCGGTGTTGCGGCCAGCTCACAAGAAAGCGAGTTGAAGAAAGGAGCTCAGGGGCACTGTAATTCAGAAAGCTGCAGAGATATAAATGACAGCTATCGTCCAAAAATATACTGAAGTAAGGCTGCCAAGGGGACTTGAAAGCGGGGCAGAATTGCAGGAAACTGATTTCAGGAGGTAGACTGGAATTGCATTTAAATCATAGGAAAAGAGGCAGAACGTCGACAACGTTGCACTTGGCCAAAAAGGGCGTATGCGTTTTTTCCTGAATATATTCAGGACAATACACATACGCCCTTTTTGGCCAACCAAGCAAGCTTGCAAAGGAAATCTGCACTACAATGAAGTCTCACTTCCTCCCGGACAAAAGGGCCATCTGAAAAAAGTGTAAAATCCAGAAAGGCAGGACAGGCCATGGAGAACTGGGAGACTTGTTGTGCTGATGGGCGGGATGTAAATTGCCAACAGCCACTCGGGAGAAGTGTATGGTGTTTCCTGAAACATCTAAAAAACAAAGCAACAGAGCCTAGGGCACTTCCACTTATGGTCCTATAGCTTAGGGAAATTAAAATCAAAAAGACACAGCCACCCCAAAGTTTGGGACGGCTCTGCTTACAAGAACCTCGTTTACGGGACAAGTTCAATATCGCAGAAAGCGAAAAAAGGATAAAGAAGTTGTGGTATTTACGTACAATGCAATATCACTCAGCAATGAAATCTATGTCATCAGGCCCGTAGCACCATAATGAGTGGATTCAGGTATGATGATTCTAACTGAAATAAGTCACACAGAAAAAGAAACATCATAAGATATCACTAATACACGGAATGTAAACTTGGCTACACAGGAACTGGATTACAAAAGAGAACAGGGTCTCAAATTTAGAAAACCAACTTATGTTTGCTTAAGGGGAAAGGTGAGTTGGGGTGCTGCATAAAACCAGAGATTGAAATGAGCACAGATAAAGTTCCTTAAGCCAAATATGTAATAGACAAGAGCTACTCCTTGCTCAACGAAATGGACTCAACACCCCATATTAAACGCCTAAGAATGTACCTGACTAGTAAGTATCTTAAAACCTATGGATTGCTATGTCTCCGAAAGAGCATCAAGCGTGTGTACAGGGGCATAAACGCAGCAGTGATAGGATTGGACAGGTTTGGTGAGCAAATGAAGACCCTTTGAAATC
Source organism: Orcinus orca (assembly GCF_937001465.1). NCBI lineage: Eukaryota > Metazoa > Chordata > Mammalia > Artiodactyla > Delphinidae > Orcinus > Orcinus orca. The sequence continues at coordinate 1,430,981 of NW_026044101.1, forward strand.
ATATTGCATGGTACCCATTCCACGGGTCTCAACTCTCCAGGTTTAAGGGATTCTTCCTTCAGCTAAAGCATGCATGTGGAACACAGAGTATGATCAACCATGTGATTGGGAGACGTGTTCAAATATGTCTCAGTTCTCGTCCCCTGGTACTCGGGTGCAACATTCCAGACGCTTTACTAACACTCTCCCGACTTGGAGAGTCAGTGCCTTTAACCTCCTGTTTGGCCCAGTTTGCAATTTCTGCGGAAGATGAACAGGAATAGCGAGAAACAATGAGAGACTAGCTGGAGGTGTCTGAACGGGCAAATTTAACTCTCATTTCCCACCAGGGAGAGGAATTAACCAAAGGCTCCGCGTGCCGTGCCACAACCAGATTAGGGCCTGAAGCAATCTTGCGGTGTTGCGGCCAGCTAACAAGAAAGCGAGTTGAAGAAAGGAGGTCAGGGGCACTGTAATTCACAAACCTGCAGAGTTATAAATGACAGGTATCGTCCAAAAATATACTGAAGTAAGGCTGCCAAGAGGACTTGAAAGCGGGGCAGAATTGTAGGAAACCGATTTCAGTAGGTAGACTGGAATTGCATTTAAAGCATAGGAAAAGAGGCAGAACGTGGACAATGATGCACTTGGCCAAAAAGGGCGTATGCGTTTTTTCCTGAATATATTCAGGAAAAAACACATACGCCCTTTTTGGCCAACCAAGCAAGCTTGCAAAGGAAATCTGCACTACAATGAAGTCTCACTTCCCCCCGGTCAAAAGGGCCATCTGAAAAAAGTGTAAAATCCAGAAAGGCAGGACAGGCCATGGAGAACTGGGAGCCTTGTTATGCTGATGGGCGGGATGTAAATTGCCAACAGCCACTCAGGAGAAGTGTATGGTGCTTCCTGAAACATCTAAAAAACAAAGCAACAGAGCCTAGGGCACTTCCACTTATGGTCCTATAGCTTAGGGAAATTAAAATCAAAAAGACACAGCCACCCCAAAGTTTGGGACGGCTCTGTTTACAAGAACCTCGTTTACGGTACAAGTTCAATATCGCAGAAAGCAAAAAATGGATAAAGAAGTTGTGGTACTTACGTACAATGCAATATCACTCAGCAATGAAATCTATGCCATCAGGCCTGTAGCAGCATAATGAGTGGATTCAGGTATGATGATTCTAACTGAAATAAGTCACACAGAAAAAGAAACATCATAAGATATCACTAATACACGGAATGTAAACTTGGCTACACAGGCACTGAATTACAAAACAGAACAGGGTCTCAAATTTAGAAAACCAACTTATGCTTGCTTAAGGGGAAAGGTGAGTTGGGGTGCTGCATAAAACCAGAGATTGAAATGAGCACAGATAATGTTCCTTAAGCCAAATATGTAATAGACAAGAGCTACTCCTTGCTCAACGAAATGGACTCAAACCCCATATTAAACGCCTAATAATGTACCTGAGTAGTAAATATCTTAAAACCTATGGATTGCTATGTCTCTGAAAGAGAATCAAGCATGAGTACAGGGGCATAAACGCAGCAGTGAGAGGATTGGAGAGGTTCGGTGAGCAAATGAAGTCCCTTTGAAGTCATATTACATGGTACCCATTCCACGGGTCTCAACTCTCCAGGTTTAACGGATTCTTCCTTCAGCTAAAACATGCATGTGGAACCTAGAGTATGATCAACCATGTGATCGGGAGACGTGTTGAAATATGTCTCTGTTTTCGACCCCTGGTACTCGGGTGCAACATTCCAGACGCTTTACTAACACTCTCCCGACTTGGAGAGTCAGTGCCTTTAACCTCCTATTTGGCCCAGTTTGCAATTTCTGCGGAAGATGAACACGAATAGGGAGGACCAATGAGAGACTAGCTGGAGGTGTCTGGATGGGCAAATTTAACTCTTATTTCCCACCAGGAAGAGGAATTCACCAAAGGCTCAGCGTGCCGTGCCGGAACCAGATTAGGGCCTGAAGCAATCCTGCGGTGTTGCGGCCAGCTCACAAGAAAGCAAGTTGAAGAAAGGAGCTCAGGGGCACTGTAATTCACAAACCTGCGGAGTTATAAATGACAGCTATCGTCCAAAAATATACTGAAGTAAGGCTGCCAAGAGGACGTGAAAGCGGGGCAGAATTGCAGGAAACCGATTTCAGGAGGTAGACTGGAATTGCATTTAAAGCATAGGAAAAGAGGCAGAATGTCGACAATGATGCACTTGGCCAAAAAGGGCGTATGCGTTTTTTCTTGAATATATTCAGGAAAAAATGCATACGCCCTTTTTGGCCAACCAAGCAAGCTTGCAAAGGAAATCTGCACTACAATGAAGTCTCACTTCCCCTCGGTCAAAAGGGCCATCTGAAAAAAGTGTAAAATCCAGAAAGGCAGGACAGGCCATGGAGAACTGGGAGCCTTGTTATGCTGATGGGCGGGATATAAGTTGCCAACAGCCACTCGGGAGAAGTGTATGGTGCTTCCTGAAACATCTAAAAAACAGAGGAACAGAGCCTAGGGCACTTCCACTTATGTTCCTATAGCTTAGGGAAATTAAAATCAAAAAGACACAGCCACCCCAAAGTTTGGGACGGCTCTCTTTACAAGAACCTCGTTTACGGTACAAGTACAATATCGCAGAAAGCAAAAAATGGATAAAGAAGTTGTGGCACTTACGTACAACGCAATATCACTCAGCAATGAAATCTATGTCATCAGGTCCGTAGCAGCATAATGAGTGGATTCAGGTATGATGATTCTAACTGAAATAAGTCACACAGAAAAAGAAACATCATAAGATATCACTAATACACGGAATGTAAACTTGGCTACACAGGAACTGGATTACAAAACAGAACAGGGTCTCAAATTTAGAAAACCAACTTATGCTTGCTTAAGGGGAAAGGTGAGTTGGGGTGCTGCATAAAACCAGAGATTGAAATGAGCACAGATAAAGTTCCTTAAGCCAAATATGTAATAGAGAAGAGCTACTCCTTGCTCAACGACATGGACTCAACATCCCATATTAAACGCCTAAGAATGTACCTGACTAGTAAGTATCTTAAAACCTATGGATTGCTATGTCTCCAAAAGAGAATCAAGCGTGTGTACAGGGGCATAAACACAGCAGTGATAGGATTGGAGAGGTTCGGTGAGCAAATGAAGACCCTTTGAAGTCATATTGCATGGTACCCATTCCACGGGTCTCAACTCTCCAGGTTTAAGGGATTCTTCCTTCAGCTAAAACATGCATGTGGAACCCAGAGTATGATCAACTGTGTGATCGGGAAACATGTTCAAATATGTCTCAGTTCTCGTCCCCTGGTACTCGGGTGCAACATTCCAGACGATTTAATATCACTCTCCCGACTTGGAGAGTCACTGCCTTTAACCTCCTGTTTGGCCCAGTTTGCAATTTCTGCGGAAGATGAACAGGAATAGCGAGAAACAATGAGAGACTAGCTGGAGGTGTCTGGACGGGCAAATTTAACTCTCATTTCCCACCAGGAAGAGGAATTAACCAAAGGCTCAGCGTGCCCTGCCGGAACCAGATTAGGGCCTGAAGCAATCCTGCGGTGTTGCGGCCAGCTCACAAGAAAGCGAGTTGAAGAAAGGAGCTCAGGGGCACTGTAATTCACAAACCTGCAGAGTTATAAACGACAGCTATCATCCAAAAATATACCGAAGTAAGGCTGCCAAGAGGACTTGAAAGCGGGGCAGAATTGCAGGAAACCGATTTCAGGAGGTAGACTGGAATTGCATTTAAAGCATAGGAAAAGAGGCAGAATGTCGAAAATGATGCACTTGGCCAAAAAGGGCATATGCGTTTTTTCCTGAATATATTCAGGAAAAAACGCATACGCCCTTTTTGGCCAACCAAGCAAGCTTGCAAAGGAAATCTGCACTACAATGAAGTCTCACTTCCCCCTGGTCAAAAGGGCCATCTGAAAAAAGTGTAAAATCCAGAAAGGCAGGACAGGCCATGGAGAACTGGGAGCCTTGTTATGCTGATGGGCGGGATGTAAATTGCCAACAGCCACTTTGTAGAAGTGTATGGTGCTTCCTGAAACATCTAAAAAACAGAGGAACAGAGCCTAGAGCACTTCCACTTATGGTCCTATAGCTTAGGGAAATTAAAATCAAAAAGACACAGCCACCCCAAAGTTTGGGAAGGCTCTGTTTACAAGAACCTCTTTTGTGGTACAAGTTCAATGTCGCAGAAAGTGAAGAATGGATAAAGAAGTTGTGCTACTTACGTACAATGAAATATCACTCAGCAATGAAAGCTATGTCATCAGGCCCATAGCAGCATAATGAGTGGATTCAGGTATGATGATTCTAACTGAAATAAGTCACACAGAAAAAGAAACATCATAAGATATCACTAATACACAGAATGTAAACTTGGCTACACAGGAACTGGATTACAAAACAGAACAGGGTCTCAAATTTAGAAAACCAACTTATGCTTGCTTAAGGGGAAAGGTGAGCTGGGGTGCTGCATAAAACCAGAGATTGAAATGAAAACAGATAAAGTTCCTTAAGCCAAATATATAATAGACAAGAGCTACTCCTTGCTCAACGAAATGGACTCCACATCCCATATTAAACGCCTAAGAATGTACCTGACTAGTAATTATCTTAAAACCTATGGATTGCTATGTCTCCAAAAGAGAATCAAGCGTGTGTACAGGGGCATAAACACAGCAGTGGTAGGATTGGAGAGGTTCGGTGAGCAAATGAAGACCCTTTGAAGTCATATTGCATGGTACCCATTCCACGGGTCTCAACTCTCCAGGTTTAAGGGATTCTTCCTTCAGCTAAAAAATGCATGTGGAACCCAGAGTATGATCAACCATGTGATCGGGAGACGTGTTCCAATATGTCTCAGTTCTCATACCCTGGTACTCGGGTGCAACATTCCAGACGCTTTACTAACACTCTCCTGACTTGGGGAGTCAGTGCCTTTAACCTCCTGTTTGGCCCAGTTTGCAATTTCCGCGGAAGATGAACAGGAATAGGTAGAACCAATGAGAGACTAGCTGGAGGTGTCTGGACGGGCAAATTTAACTCTCATTTCCAACCAGGAAGAGGAATTAACCAAAGGCTCAGCGTGCAGTGCCGGAACCAGATTAGGGAATGAAGCAATCCTGCGGTGTTGCGGCCACCTCACAAGAAAGCGAGTTGAAGAAAGGAGCTCAGGGACACTGTAATTCACAATCCTGCAGAGTTATAAATGATAGCTATCGTCCAAAAATATACTGAAGTAAGGCTGCCAAGAGGACTTGAAAGCGGGCCAGAATTACAGGAAACCGATTTCAGGAGGTAGACTGGAATTGCATTTAAAGCATAGGAAAAGAGGCAGAACGTCGACAACGTTGCACTTGTCCAAAAAGGGCGTATGCGTTTTTTCCTGAATATATTCAGGAAAAAACGCATACGCCCTTTTTGGCCAACCAAGCAAGCTTGCAAAGGAAATCTGCACTACAATGAGGTCTCACTTCCCCCCGGTCAAAAGGGCCATCTGAAAAAGTGTAAAATCCAGAAAGGCAGGACAGTCCATGGAGAACTGGGAGACTTGTTATGCTGATGGGCGGGATGTAATTTGCCAACAACCACTGGGGGGAAGTGTATGGTGTTTCCTGAAACATCTAAGAAACAAAGCAACAGAGCCTAGGGCACTTCCACTTATGGTCCTATAGCTTAGGGAAATTAAAATCAAAAAGACACAGCCACCCCAAAGTTAGGGACGGCTCTGCTTACAAGAACCTCGTTTACGGGACAAGTTCAATATCGCAGAAAGTGAAAAATGCATAAAGAATTTGTGGTATTTACGTACAATGGAATATCACTCAGCAATTAAATCTATGTCATCAGGCCCGTAGCAGCATAATGAGTGGATTCAGGTATGATGATTCTAACTGAAATAAGTCACACAGAAAAAGAAACATCATAAGATATCACTAATACACGGAATGTAAACTTGGCTACACAGGAACTGGATTACAAAAGAGAACAGGGTCTCAAATTTAGAAAACCAACTTATGCTTGCTTAAGGGGAAAGGTGAGTTGGGGTGCTGCATAAAACCAGAGATTGAAATGAGCACAGATAAAGTTCCTTAAGCCAAATATGGAATAGACAAGAGCTACTCCTTGCTCAACGAAATGGACTCAAAACCCCATGTTAAACACCTTATAATGTACCTGACTAGAAAGTATCTTAAAACCTAAAGATTGCTATGTCTCTGAAAGAGAATCAAGTGTGAGTACAGGGGCATAAACGCAGCAGTGATATGATTGGAGAGGTTCGGTGAGCAAATGAATATCCTTTGAAGTCATATTGCATGGTACCCATTCCACGGGTCTCAACTCTCCAGGTTTAAGGGATTCTTCCTTCAGCTAAAACATGCATGTGGAACCCAGAGTATGATCAACCGTGTGATTGGGAGACGTGTTCCAATATGTCTCAGTTCTCGTACCCTGGTACTCGGGTGCAACATTCCAGACGCTTTACTAACACTCTCCCGAATTGGAGAGTCAGTGCCTTTAACCTCCTGTTTGGCCCAGTTTGCAATTTCTGCGGAAGATGAACAGGAATAGGGAGAACCAATGAGAGACTAGCTGGAGGTGTCTGGACGGGCAAATTTAACTCCCATTTCCCACCAGGAAGAGGAATTAACCAAAGGCTCAGGGTGCCGTGCCGGAACCAGATAGGGGCCTGAAGCAATCCGGCGGTGTTGCGGCCAGCTCAGAAGAAAGCGAGTTGAAGAAAGGAGCTCAGGGGCACTGTAATTCACAAACCTGCAGAGTTATAAATGACAGCTATCGTCCAAAAATATACTGAAGTAAGGCTGCCAAGAGGACGTGAAAGCGGGGCAGAATTGCAGGAAACCAATTTCAGGAGGTAGACTGGAATTGCATTTAAAGCATAGGAAAAGAGGCAGAATGTCGACAATGATGCACTTGGCCAAAAAGGGCGTATGCGTTTTTTCCTGAGTATATTCAGGAAAAAATGCATACGCCCTTTTTGGCCAACCAAGCAAGCTTGCAAAGGATATCTGCACTACAATGAAGTCTCACTTCCCCCCGGTCAAACGGGCCAACTGAAAAAAGTGTAAAATCCAGAAAGGCAGGACAGGCCATGGAGAACTGGGAGCCTTGTTATGCTGATGGGCGGGATGTATATTGCCAACAGCCACTCGGGAGAAGTGTATGGTGTTTCCTGAAACATCTAAAAAACAAAGCAACAGAGCCTAGGGCAGTGCCACTTATGGCCCTATAGCTTAGGGAAATTAAAATCAAAAAGACACAGCCACCCCAAAGTTTGGGACGGCTCTGTTTACAAGAAACTCGTTTACGGGACAAGTTCAATATCACAGAAAGTGAAAAATGGATAAAGAAGTTGTGGTACTTACGTACAATGCAATATCACTCAGCAACGAAATCTATGTCATCAGGCCCGTAGCAGCATAATGAGTGGATTCAGGTATGATGATTCTAACTGAAATAAGTCACACAGAAAAAGAAACATCATAAGATATCACTAATACACGGAATGTAAACTTGGCTACACAGGAACTGGATTACAAAACACAACAGGGTCTCAAATTTAGAAAACCAACTTATGCTTGCTTAAGGGGAAAGGTGAGTTGGGGTGCCGCATAAAACCAGAGATTTAAATGAGCACAGATAAAGTTCCTTAAGCCAAATATGTAATAGACAAGAGCTACTCCTTGCTCAACGAAATGGACTCAACACCCCATATTAAACGCCTAAGAATGTACCTGACTAGTAAGTATCTTAAAACCTATGGATTGCTATGTCTCCGAAAGATAATCAAGCATGTGTACAGGGGCATAAACGCAGCAGTGATAGGATTGGAGAGGTTCGGTGAGCAAATGAAGACCCTTTGAAGTCATATTGCATGGTACCCATTCCACGGGTCTCAACTCTCCAGGTTTAAGGGATTCATCCTTCAGCTAAATCATGCATGTGGAACCCAGAGTATGATCAACCGCGTGATCGGGAGACGTGTTCAAATATGTCTCAGTTCTCATCCCCTGGTACTCGGGTGCAACATTCCAGACGCTTTGCTAACACTCTCCCGACTTGGGGAGTCAGTGCCTTTAACCTCCTGTTTGGCCCAGTTTGCAATTTCTGCGGAAGATGAACACGAATAGGGAGAACCAATGAGAGACTAGCTGGAGGTGTCTGGACGGGAAAATTTAACTCTCATTTCCCACCAGGAAGAGGAATTCACCAAAGGCTCAGCGTGCCGTGCCGGAACCACATTAGGGCCTGAAGCAGTCCTGCGGTGTTGCGGCCAGCTCACAAGAAAGCGAGTTGAAGAAAGGAGCTCAGGGGCACTGTAATTCACAAACCTGCAGAGTTATAAATGACAGCTATCGTCCAAAAATATACTGAAGTAAGGCTGCCAAGAGGACTTGAAAGCGGGGCATAATTGCAGGAAACCGATTTCAGGAGGTAGACAGGAATTGCATTTAAAGCATAGGAAAAGAGGCAGAACGTCGACAATGATGCACTTGGCCAAAAAGGGCGTATGCGTTTTTTCCTGAATATATTCAGGAAAAAACGCATACGCCCTTTTTGGCCAACCAAGCAAGCTTGCAAAGGAAGTCTGCACTACAATGAAGTCTCACTTTCCCCCGGTAAAAAGGGCCATCTGAAAAAAGTGTAAACTCCAGAAAGGCAGGACAGGCCATGGAGAACTGGGAGCCTTGTTATGCTGATGGGCGGGATGTAAATTGCCAACAGCCACTTGGGAGAAGTGTATGGTGTTTCCTGAAACATCTAAGAAACAAAGCAACAGAGCCTAGGGCACTTCCACTTATGGTCCTATAGCTTAGGGAAATTAAAATCAAAAAGACACAGCCACCCCAAAGTTTGGGACGGCTCTGTTTACAACAACCTCGTTTACGGGAAAAGTTCAATATCACAGAAAGTGAAAAATGGATAAAGAAGTTTTGGTACTTACGTACAATGCAATATCACTGAGAAATGAAATCTATGTCATCAGGCCCATAGCAGCATAATGAGTGGATTCAGGTATGATGATTCTAACTGAAATAAGTCACACAGAAAAAGAAACATCATAAGATATCACTAATACACGGAATGTAAACTTGGCTACACAGGAACTGGATTACATAACAGAACAGGGTCTCAAATTTAGAAAACCAACTTATGCTTGCTTAAGGGGAAAGGTGAGTTGGGGTGCTGCATAAAACCAGAGATTGAAATAAGCACAGATAAAGTTCCTTAAGCCAAATATGTAATAGACAAGAGCTACTCCTTGCTCAACGAAATGGACTCAACACCCCATATTCAACGCCTACAAATGTACCTGACTAGTAAGTATCTTAAAAGCTATGGATTGCTATGTCTCCGAAAGAGGAATCAAGCGTGTGTACAGGGGCATAAACGCAGCAGTGATAGGATTACAGAGGTTCAGTGAGCAAATGAAAACCCTTTGAAGTCATATTACATGGTACCCATTCCACGGGTCTCAACTCTCCAAGTTTAAGGGATTCTTCCTTCAGCTAAAACATGCATGTGGAACCCAGAGTATGATCAACCGTGTGATCGGGAGACGTGTTCCAATATGTCTCAGTTCTCGTCCGCTGGTACTCGGGTGCAACATTCCACACGCTTTACTAACACTCTCCCGACTTGGAGAGTCAGTGCCTTTAACCTCCTGTTTGGCCCAGTTTGCAATTTCTGCGGAAGATGAACAGGAATAGGGAGAACCAATGAGAGACTAGCTGGAGGTGTCTGGACGGGCAAATTTAGCTCTCATTTCCCACCAGGAAGAGGAATTAACCAAAGGCTCACCGTGCCATGCCGTAACCAGATTAGGGCCTGAAGCAATCCAGCGGTGTTTTGCCAGCTCACAAGAAAGCGGGTTAAAGAAAGGAGCTCAGGGGCACTGTAATTCACAAACCTGCAGAGTTATAAATGACAGCTATCGTCCAAAAATATACTGAAGTAAGGCTGCCAAGAGAACTTGAAAGCGGGGCAGAATTGCAGGAAACCAATTTCAGGAGGTAGACTGGAATTGCATTTAAAGCATAGGAAAAGAGGCAGAACGTCGACAATGATGCACTTGGCCAAAAAGGGCGTATGCGTTTTTTCCTGAATATATTCAGGAAGAAACGCATACGCCCTTTTTGGCCAACCAAGCAAGCTTGCAAAGGAAATCTGCACTACAATGAAGTCTCACTTTCCCCTGGTAAAAAGGGACATCTGAAAAAAGTGTAAAATCCAGAAAGGCAGGACAGGCCATGGAGAACTGGGAGCCTTGTTATGCTGATGGGCGGGATGTAAACTGCCAACAGCCACTTGGGAGAAGTGTATGGTATTTCCTGAAACATCTAAGAAACAAAGCAACAGAGCCTAGGGCACTTCCACTTATGGTCCTATAGATTAGGGAAATTAAAATCAAAAAGACACAGCCACCCCAAAGTTTGGGACGGCTCTGTTTACAACAACCTCGTTTACGGGAAATGTTCAATATCGTAGAAAGTGAAAAATGGATAAAGAAGTTGTGGTACTTACGTACAATGCAATATCACTCAGCAATGAAATCTATGTCATCAGGCCCGTGGCAGCATAATGAGTGGATTCAGGTATGATGATTCTAAGTGAAATAAGTCACAAGAAAAAGAAACATCATAAGATATCACTAATACACGGAATGTAAACTTGGCTACACAGGAACTGGATTACAAAACAGAACAGGGTCTCAAATTTAGAAAACCAACTTATGCTTGCTTAAGGGGAAACGTGAGTTGGGGTGCTGCATAAAACCAGAGATTGAAATGAGCACAGATAAAGTTCCTTAAGCTAAATATGGAATAGACAAGAGCTACACCTTGCTCAACGAAATGGACTCAACACCTCATATTAAACGCTTAAGAATGTACCTGACTAGTAAGTATCTTAAAACCTATGGATCGCTCTGTCTCCGAAAGAGAATCAAGCGTGTGTACAGGGGCATAAACGCAGCAGTGATAGGATTGGAGAGGTTCGGTGAGCAAATGAAGACCCTTTGAAGTCATATTGCATGGTACCCATTCCACGGGTCTCAACTCTCCAGGTTTAAGGGATTCTTCCTTCAGCTAAAACATGCATGTGGAACCCAGAGTATGATCAACCGTGTGATCGGGAGACGTGTTCCAATATGTCTTAGTTCTCGTCCCCTGGTACTCGGGTGCAACATTCCAGATGCTTTACTAACACTCTCCCAACTTGGAGAGTCAGTGCCTTTAACCTCCTGTTTGGCCCAGTTTGCAATTTCTGCGGAAGATGAACAGGAATAGGTAGAACCAATGAGAGACTAGCTGGAGGTGTCTGGACGGGCAAATTTAACTCTCATTTCCCACCAGGAAGAGGAATTAACCAAAGGCTCAGCGTGCCCTGCCGGAACCAGATTAGGGCCTGAAGCAATCCTGCGGTGTTGCGGCCAGCTCACAAGAAAGCGAGTTGAAGAAAGGAGCTCAGGGGCACTGTAATTCACAAACCTGCAGAGTTATAAATGACAGCTATCATCCAAAAATATACTGAAGTAAGGCTGCCAAGAGGACTTGAAAGCGGGGCAGAATTGCAGGAAACCAATTTCAGGAGGTAGACTGGAATTGCATTTAAAGCATAGGAAAAGAGGCAGAATGTCGAAAATGATGCACTTGGCCAAAAAGGGCGTATGCATTTTTTCCTGAATATATTCAGGAAAAAACGCATACGCCCTTTTTGGCCAACCAAGCAAGCTTGCAAAGGAAATCTGCACTACAATGAAGTCTCACTTCCCCCTGGTCAAAAGGGCCATCTGAAAAAAGTGTAAAATCCAGAAAGGCAGGACAGGCCATGGAGAACTGGGAGCCTTGTTATGCTGATGGGCGGGATGTAAATTGCCAACAGCCACTTTGTAGAAGTGTATGGTGCTTCCTGAAACATCTAAAAAACAGAGGAACAGAGCCTAGAGCACTTCCACTTATGGTCCTATAGCTTAGGGAAATTAAAATCAAAAAGACACAGCCACCCCAAAGTTTGGGAAGGCTCTGTTTACAAGAACCTCTTTTGTGGTACAAGTTCAATGTCGCAGAAAGTGAAGAATGGATAAAGAAGATGTGCTACTTACGTACAATGAAATATCACTCAGCAATGAAAGCTATGTCATCAGGCCCGTAGCAGCATAATGAGTGGATTCAGGTATGATGATTCTAACTGAAATAAGTCACACAGAAAAAGAAACATCATAAGATATCACTAATACACAGAATGTAAACGTGGCTACACAGGAACTGGATTACAAAACAGAACAGAGTCTCAAATTTAGAAAACCAACTTATGCTTGCTTAAGGGGAAAGGTGAGCTGGGGTGCTGCATAAAACCAGAGATTGAAATGAAAACAGATAAAGTTCCTTAAGCCAAATATATAATAGACAAGAGCTACTCCTTGCTCAACGAAATGGACTCCACATCCCATATTAAACGCCTAAGAATGTACCTGACTAGTAATTATCTTAAAACCTATGGATTGCTATGTCTCCAAAAGAGAATCAAGCGTGTGTACAGGGGCATAAACACAGCAGTGGTAGGATTGGAGAGGTTCGGTGAGCAAATGAAGACCCTTTGAAGTCATATTGCATGGTACCCATTCCATGGGTCTCAACTCTCCAGGTTTAAGGGATTCTTCCTTCAGCTAAAGCATGCATGTGGAACCCAGAGTATGATCAACCGTGTGATCGGGAGACGTGATCCAATATGTCTCAGTTCTCGTCCCCTGGTACTCGGGTGCAACATTCCAGATGCTTTACTAACACTCTCCCGACTTGGAGAGTCAGTGCCTTTCACCTCCTGTTTGGCCCAGTTTGCAATTTCTGTGGAAGATTTCCAGGAATAGGGAGAAACAATAAGAGACTAGCTGGAGGTGTCTGGACGGGCAAGTTTAACTCTCATTTCCCACCAGGAAGAGGAATTAACCAAAGTCTCAGCGTGCCGTGCCGGAACCAGACTAGGGCCTGAAGCAATCCTGTGGTGTTACGGCCAGCTCACAAGAAAGCAAGTTGAAGAAAGGAGCTCAGGGGCACTGTAATTCACAAACCTGCAGAGTTATAAATGACAGCTATCGTCAAAAAATATACTGAAGTAAGGCTGCCAAGAGGACTTGAAAGCGGGGCAGAATTGCAGGAAACCGATTTCAGGAGGAGGACTGGAATTGCATTTAAAGCATAGGAAAAGAGGTAGAACGTCGACACTGATGCACTTGGCCAAAAAGGGCGTATGCGTTTTTTCCTAAATATATTCAGGAAAAAACGCATACGCCCTTTTTGGCCAACCAAGCAAGCTTGCAAAGGAAATCTGCACTACAATGAAGTCTCACTTCCCCCCGGTCAAAAGGGCCATCTGAAAAAAGTGTAAAATCCAGAAAGGCAGGACAGGCCATGGAGAACTGGGAGCCTTGTTATGCTGATGGGCGGGATGTATATTGCCAACAGCCACTCGGGAGAAGTGTATGGTGTTTCCTGAAACATCTAAAAAACAAAGCAACAGAGCCTAGAGCACTTCCACTTATGGTCCTATAGATTAGGGAAATTAAAATCAAAAAGACACAGCCACCCCAAAGTTTGGGACGGCTCTGTTTACAAGAACCTCGTTTACGGGACAAGTTCAATATCGCAGAAAGTGAAAAATGTATAAAGAAGTTGTGGTACTTACGTACAATGCAATATCACTCAGCAATGAAATCTATGTCATCAGGCCTGTAGCAGAAAATGAGTGTGTTCAGGTATGATGATTCTAACTGAAATAAGTCACACAGAAAAAGAAACATCATAAGATGTCACTAATACACGGAATGTAATCTTGGCTACACAGGAACTGGATTACAAAACAGAACAAAGTCTCAAATTTAGAAAACCAACTTATGCTTTCTTAAGGGGAAAGGTGAGTTGGAGTGCTGCATAACACCAGAGATTGAAATGAGCACAGATAAAGTTCCTTAAGCCAAATATGTAATAGACAAGAGCTACTCCTTGCTCAACGAAATGGACTCAACACCCCATATTAAACGCCTAAGAATGTACCTGACTAGTAAGTATCTTAAATCCTATGGATTGCTATGTCTCCGAAAGAGAATCCAGCGTGAGTACAGGGGCATAAACGCAGCAGTGATAGGATTGGAGAGGTTCGGTGAGCAAATGAAGACCCTTTGAAGTCATATTGCATGGTACCAATTCCACGGGTCTCAACTCTCCAGGTTTAAGGGATTCTTCCTTCAGCTAAAACATGCATGTGGAACCCAGAGTATGATTAACTGTGTGATCGGGAGATGTGTTCAAATATGTCTCAATTCTCGTCCCCTGGTACTCGGGTGCAACATTCCAGACGCTTTAATAACACTCTCCCGACTTGGAGAGTCAGTGACTTTAATCTCCTGTTTGGCCCAGTGTGAAGTTTTTGCGGAAGATGAACAGGAATAGGGAGAACCAATGAGAGACTAGCTGGAGTTGTCTGGACGGGCAAATTTAACTCTCATTTCCCACCAGGAAGAGGAATTAACCAAAGGCTCAGCGTGCCGTGCCGGAACCAGATTAGGGCCTGAAGCAATCCTGCGGTGTTGTGGCCAGCTCACAAGAAAGCGAGTTGAAGAAAGGAGCTCAGGGGCACTGTAATTCACAAATCTGCAGAGTTATAAATGACAGCTATCATCCAAAAATATACTGAAGTAAGGCTGCCAAGAGGACTTGAAAGCCGGGCAGAATTGCAGGAAACCGATTTCAGGAGGTAGACTGGAATTGCATTTAAAGCATAGGAAAAGAGGCAGAACGTCGACAATGATGCACTTGGCCAAAACGGGTGTATGCGTTCTTTCGTGAGTATATTCAGGAAAAAACGCATACGCCCTTTTTGGCCAACCAAGCAAGCTTGCAAAGGATATCTGCACTACAATGAAGTCTCACTTCCCCCCGGTCAAACGGGCCAACTGAAAAAAGTGTAAAATCCAGAAAGGCAGGACAGGCCATGGAGAACTGGGAGCCTTGTTATGCTGATGGGCGGGATGTATATTGCCAACAGCCACTCGGGAGAAGTGTATGGTGTTTCCTGAAACATCTAAAAAACAAAGCAACAGAGCCTAGGGCACTTCCACTTATGGCCCTATAGCTTAGGGAAATTAAAATCAAAAAGACACAGCCACCCCAAAGTTTGGGACGGCTCTGTTTACAAGAAACTCGTTTACGGGACAAGTTCAATATCACAGAAAGTGAAAAATGGATAAAGAAGTTGTGGTACTTACGTACAATGCAATATCACTCAGCAATGAAATCTATGTCATCAGGCCCATAGCAGCATAATGAGTGGATTCAGGTATGATGATTCTAACTGAAATAAGTCACACAGAAAAAGAAACATCATAAGATATCACTAATACACGGAATGTAAACTTGGCTACACAGGAACTGGATTACATAACAGAACAGGGTCTCAAATTTAGAAAACCAACTTATGCTTGCTTAAGGGGAAAGGTGAGTTGGGGTGCTGCATAAAACCAGAGATTGAAATGAGCACAGATAAAGTTCCTTAAGCCAAATATGTAATAGACAAGAGCTACTCCTTGCTCAACGAAATGGACTCAACACCCCATATTCAACGCCTACAAATGTACCTGACTAGTAAGTATCTTAAAAGCTATGGATTGCTATGTCTCCGAAAGAGGAATCAAGCGTGTGTACAGGGGCATAAACGCAGCAGTGATAGGATTACAGAGGTTCAGTGAGCAAATGAAGACCCTTTGAAGTCATATTACATGGTACCCATTCCACGGGTCTCAACTCTCCAGGTTTAAGGGATTCTTCCTTCAGCTAAAACATGCATGTGGAACCCAGAGTATGATCAACCGTGTGATCGGGAGACGTGTTCCAATATGTCTCAGTTCTCGTCCCCTGGTACTCGGGTGCAACATTCCAGATGCTTTACTAACACTCTCCCAACTTGGAGAGTCAGTGCCTTTAACCTCCTGTTTGGCCCAGTTTGCAATTTCTGCGGAAGATGAACAGGAATAGGGAGAACCAATGAGAGACTAGCTGGAGGTGTCTGGACGGGCAAATTTAACTCTCATTTCCCACCAGGAAGAGGAATTAACCAAAGGCTCACCGTGCCATGCCGGAAACAGATTAGGGCCTGAAGCAATCCAGCGGTGTTTTGCCAGCTCACAAGAAAGCGGGTTGAAGAAAGGAGCTCAGGGGCACTGTAATTCACAAACCTGCAGAGTTATAAATGACAGCTATCGTCCAAAAATATACTGAAGTAAGGCTGCCAAGAGGACTTGAATGTGGGGCAGAATTGCAGGAAACCGGTTTCAGGAGGTAGACTGGAATTGCATTTAAAGCATACGAAAAGAGGCAGAACGTCGACAATGATGCACTTGGCCAAAAAGGGCATATGCGTTTTTTCCTGAATATATTCAGGAAAAAACGCATATGCCCTTTTTGGCCAACCAAGCAAGCTTGCAAAGGAAATCTGCACTACAATGAAGTCTCACTTCCCCCCGGTCAAAAGGGCCATCTGAAAAAAGTGTAAAATCCAGAAAGGCAGGACAGGCCATGGAGAACTGGGAGCCTTGTTATGCTGATGGGCGGGATGTAAATTGCCAACAGCCACTGGGTAGAAGTGTATGGTGTTTCCTGAAACATCTAAAAAACAGAGGAACAGAGCCTAGGGCACTTCCACTTATGGTCCTATAGCTTAGGGAAATTAAAATCAAAAAGACACAGTCACCCCAAACTTTGGGACGGCTCTGTTTACAAGAACCTCATTTACGGGACAAGTTCAATATCGCAAAAAGTGAAAAATGGATAAAGAAGTTGTGGTAATTACGTACAATGCAATATCACTCAGCAATGAAATCTATGTCATCAGGCCCGTAGCAGCATAATGAGTGGATTCAGGTATGATGATTCTAACTGAAATTAGTCACACAGAAAAGAAACATCATAAGATATCACTAATACATGGAATGTAAACTTGGCTACACAGGAACTGAATTACAAAACAGAACAGGGTCTCAAATTTAGAAAACCAACTTATGCTTGCTTAAGGGGAAAGGTGAGTTGGGGTGCTGCATAAAACCAGAGATTGAAATGAGCACAGATAAAGTTCCTTAAGCCAAATATGTAATAGACAAGAGCTACTCCTTGCTCAACGAAATGGACTCAACACCCCATATTAAACGCCTAAGAATGTACCTGACTAGTAAGTATCTTAAAACCTATGGATTGCTATGTCTCCGAAAGAGAATCAAGCGTGAGTACAGGGGCATAAACACAGCAGTGATAGGATTGGAGAGGTTCGGTGAGCAAATGAAGACCCTTTGAAGTCATATTGCATGGTACCCATTCCACGGGTCTCAACTCTCCAGGTTTAAGGGATTCTTCCTTCAGCTAAAACATGCATGTGGAACCCAGAGTATGATCAACCGTGTGATCGGGAGACGTGTTCCAATATGTCTCAGTTCTAGTCCCCTGGTACTCGGGTCCAGGATTCCAGACACTTTCCTAACACTCTCCCGACTTGGAGAGTCAGTGCCTTTAAACTCCTGTTTTGCCCAGTTTGCAATTTCTGCGGAAGATGAACAGGAATAGGGAGAACCAATGAGAGACTAGCTGGAGGTGTCTGGACGGGCAAATTTAATTCTCATTTCCCACCAGGAAGAGGAATTAACCAAAGGCTCAGCGTGCCGTGCCAGAACCAGTTTAGGGCATGAAGCAATGATGTAGTGTTGCGGCCAGCTCACAAGAAAGCGAGTTGAAGAAAGGAGCTCAGGGGCACTGTAATTCACAAACCTGCAGAGTTATAAATGACAGCTATCGTCCAAAAATATACTGAAGTAAGGCTGCCAAGAGGACTTGAAAGCGGGGCAGAATTGCAGGAAACCGATTTCAGGAGGTACACTGGAATTGCATTTAAAGCATAGGAAAAGAGGCAGAACGTCCACAATGATGCACTTGGCCAAAAAGGGCGTATGCGTTTTTTCCTGAATATATTCAGGAAAAAACGCATATGCCCTTTTTGGCCAACCAAGCAAGCTTGCAAAGGAAATCTGCACTACAATGAAGTCTAAATTCCCCCCGGTCAAAAGGGCCATCTGAAAAAAGTGTAAAATCCAGAAAGGCAGGACAGGCCATGGAGAACTGGGAGCCTTGTTATGCTGATGGGCGGGATGTATATTGCCAACAGCCACTGGAGAGAAGTGTATGGTGTTTCCTGAAACATCTAAGAAACAAAGCAACAGAGCCTAGTGCACTTCCACTTATGGTCCTATAGCTTAGGGAAATTAAAATCAAAAAGACACAGCCACCCCAAAGTTTGGGATGGCTCTGTTTACAAGAACCTCGTTTACGGGACAAGTTCAATATCGCAGATAGTGAAAAATGGATAAAGAAGTTTTGGTACTTATGTACAATGCAATATCACTCAGCAATGAAATCTATGTCATCAGGCCCGTAGCAGCATAATGAGTGGATTCAGGTATGATGATTCTAACTGAAATAAGTCACACAGAAAAAGAAACATCATAAGATATCACTAATACACGGAATGTAAACTTGGCTACATAGGAACTGGATTACAAAAGAGAACATGGTCTCAAATTTAGAAAACCAACTTATGCTTGCTTAAGGGGAAAGGTGAGTTGGGGTGCTGCATAAAACCAGAGATTGAAATGAGCACAGATAAAGTTCATTAAGCCAAATATGTAATAGACAAGAGCTACTCCTTGCTCAACGAAATGGACTCAACACCCCATATTAGACGCCTAAGAATGTACCTGATTAGAAATTATCTTAAAAGCTATGGATTGCTATGTCTCCAAAAAAGAATCAAGCGAGTGTACAGGGGCATAAACGCAGCAGTGATAGGATTGGAGAGGTTCGGTGAGCAAATGAAGACCCTTTGAAGTCATATTGCATGGTACCCATTCCACGGGTCTCAACTCTCCAGGTTTAAGGGATTCTTCCTTCAGCTAAAACATGCATGTGGAACCCAGAGTATGATCAAGCGTGTGATCGGTAGACGTGTTCCAATATGTCTCAGTTCTCGTCCCCCGGTACTCGGGTGCAACATTCCAGACACTTTACTAACACTCTCCCGACTTGGAGAGTCAGTGCCTTTAACCTCCTGTTTGGGCCAGTTTACAATTTCTGCGGAAGATGAACAGGAATAGAGATAACCAATGAGAGACTAGCTGGAGGTGTCTGGACGGGCAAATTTAACTCTCATTTCCCACCAGGAAGAGGAATTAACCAAAGGCTCAGCGTGCCCTGCCGGAACCAGATTAGGGCCTGAAGCAATCCTGCGGTGTTGCGGCCAGCTCAAAAGAAAGCGAGTTGAAGAAAGGAGCTCAGGGGCACTGTAATTCACAAACCTGCAGAGATATAAATGACAGCTAGCGTCCAAAAATATACTGAAGTAAGGCTGCCAAGAGGACTTGAAAGCGGGGCAGAATTGCAGGAAACCGATTTCAGGAGGTAGACTGGAATTGCACTTAAAACATAGGAAAATAGTCAGAACGTCGACAATGATGCACTTGGCCAAAACGGGCGTATGCGTTCTTTCCTGAGTATATTCAGGAAAAAACGCATATGCCCTTTTTGGCCAACCAAGCAAGCTTGCAAAGAAAATCTGCACTACAATGAAGTCTCACTTCCCCCCGGTCAAACGGGCCAACTGAAAAAAGTGTAAAATCCAGAAAGGCAGGACAGGCCATGGAGAACTGGGAGCCTTGTTATGCTGATGGGCGGGATGTATATTGCCAACAGCCACTCGGGAGAAGTGTATGGTGTTTCCTGAAACATCTAAAAAACAAAGCAACAGAGCCTAGGGCACTGCCACTTATGGCCCTATAGCTTAGGGAAATTAAAATCAAAAAGACACAGCCACCCCTAAGTTTGGGACGGCTCTGTTTAAAAGAAACTCGTTTATGGGACAACTGCAATATCGCAGAAAGTGAAAAATGGATAAAGAAGTTGTGGTACTTACGTACAATGCAATATCACTCAGCAATGAAATCTATGTCATCAGGCCCGTAGCAGCATAATGAGTGGATTCAGGTATGATGATTCTAACTGAAATAAGTCACACAGAAAAAGAAACATCATAAGATATCACTAATACACGGAATGTAAACTTGGCTACACAGGAACTGGATTACAAAAGAGAACAGGGTCTCAAATTTAGAAAACCAACTTATTCTTCCTTAAGGGGAAAGGTGAGTTGGGGTGCTGCATAAAACCAGAGATTGAAATGAGCACAGATAAAGTTCCTTAAGCCAAATATGGAATAGACAAGAGCTACTCCTTGCTCAACGAAATGGGCTCAACACCTCATATTAAACGCCTAAGAATGTACCTGACTAGTAAGTATCTTAAAACCTATGGATCGCTATGACTCCGAAAGAGAATCAAGCATGTGTACAGGGGCATAAACGCAGCAGTGATAGGATTGGAGAGGTTCGGTGAGCAAATGAAGAATCTTTGAAGTAATATTGCACGGTACCCATTCCACGGGTCTCAACTCTCCATGTTTAAGGGATTCTTCCTTCAGCTAAATCATGCATGTGGAACCCAGAGTATGATCAACGGTGTGATCGGGAGACGTGTTCCAATATGTCTCATTTCTCGTCCCCTGGTACTCGGGTGCAACATTCCAGACGCTTTACTAACACTCTCCCGACTTGGAGAGTCAGTGCCTTTAACCTCCTGTTTCGCCCAGTTTGCAATTTCTGCGGAAGATGAACAGGAATAGGGAGAACCAATGAGAGACTAGCTGGAGGTGTCTGGACGGGCAAATTTAACTCTCATTTCCCACCAGGAAGAGGAATTAACCAAAGATTCAGCGTGCCATGCCGGAATCAGATTAGGGACTGAAGCAATCCTGCGGTGTTGCGGCCAGCTCACAAGAAAGCGAGTTGAAGAAAGGAGCTCAGGGGCACTGTAATTCACAAACCTGCAGAGTTATAAATAACAGCTATCGGCCAAAAATATACTGAAGTAAGGCTGAGAAGAGGACTTGAAAGTGGGGCAGAATTGCAGGAAACCGATTTCAGGAGGTAGACTGGAATTGCATTTAAAGCATAGGAAAAGTGGCAGAACTTTGACAATGATGCACTTGGCCAAAAAGGGCGTATGCGTTTTTTCCTGAATATATTCAGGATAAAACGCATATGCACTTTTTGGCCAACCAAGCAAGCTTGCAAAGGAAATCTGCACTACAATGAAGTCTCACTTCCCCCCGGTAAAAAGGGCCATCTGAGAAAAGTGTAAAATCCAGAAAGGCAGGAGAGGCCATGGAGAACTGGGAGCCTTGATATGCTGATGGGCGGGATGTAAATTGCCAACAGCCACTGGGGAGAAGTGTATGGTGTTTCCTGGCACATCTAAAAAACAAAGCAACAGAGCCTAGGGCACTTCCACTTATGGTCCTATAGCATAGGGAAATTAAAATCAAAAAGACTCAGCCACCCAAAAGTTTGGGACGGCTCTGTTTACAAGAACCTCGTTTATGGTACAAGTTCAATATCGCAGAAAGTGAAAAATGGATAAAGAACTTGTGGTACTTACGTACAATGCAATATCACGCAGAAATGAAATCTATGTCATCGGCCCATAGCAGCATAATGAGTGGATTCAGGTATGATGATTCTAACTGAAATAAGTCACACAGAAAAAGAAACATCATAAGATATCACTAATACACGGAATGTAAACTTGGCTACACAAGAACTGAATTACAAAACAGAACAGGGTCTAAAATTTAGAAAACCAACTTATGCTTGCTTAAGGGGAAAGGTGAGTTGGGGCGCTGCATAAAACCAGAGACTAAAATGAGCACAGATAAAGTTCCTTAAGCCAAATATGTAATAGACAAGAGCTACTCCTTGCTCAACGAAATGGACTCAACACCCCATATTAAACGCCTAAGAATGTACCTGACTAGTAAGTATCTTAAAACCTATGGATTGCTATGTCGCCGAAAGAGAATCAAGCGTGTGTACAGGGGCATAAACGCAGCAGTGATAGGATTGGAGAGGTTCGGTGAGCAAATGAAGACCCTTTGAAGTCATATTGCATGGTACCCATTCCACGGGTCTCAACTCTCCAGGTTTAAGGGATTCTTCCTTCAGCTAAAGCATGCATGTGGAACCCATAGTATGATCAACGGTGTGATCGGGAGACGTGTTCCAATATGTCTCAGTTCTCATCCCCTGGTACTCGGGTGCAACATTCCAGATGCTTTACTAACACTCTCCCGACTTGGAGAGTCAGTGCCTTTAACCTCCTGTTTGGCCCAGTTTGCAATTTCTGCGGAAGATGAACAGGAATAGGGAGAACCAATGAGAGTCTAGCTGGAGGTGTCTGGACGGGCAAATTTAACTCTCATTTGCCACCAGGAAGAGGAATTATCCAAAGGCTCAGCGTGCCGTGCCGGGACCAGATTAGGGCCTGAAGCAATCTTGCGGTGTTGCGGCCAGCTCACAAGAAAGCGAGGTGAAGAAAGGAGCTCAGGGGCACTGTAATTCACAAACCTGCAGAGTTATAAATAACAGCTATCGGCCAAAAATATACTGAAGTAAGGCTGCGAAGAGGACTTGAAAGCCGGGCAGAATTGCAGGAAACCGATTTCAGGAGGTAGACTGGAATTGCATTTAAAGCATAGGAAAAGTGGCAGAACTTCGACAATGATGCACTTGGCCAAAAAGGGCATATGCGTTTTTTCCTGAATATATTCAGGATAAAACGCATACGCACTTTTTGGCCAAACAAGCAAGCTTGCAAAGAAAATCTGCACTACAATGAAGTCTCACTTCCCCCCGGTAAAAAGGGCCATCTGAGAAAAGTGTAAAATCCAGAAAGGCAGGAGAGGCCATGGAGCACTGGGAGCCTTGATATGCTGATGGGCGGTATGTAAATTGCCAACAGCCACTGGGGAGAAGTGTATGGTGTTTCCTGAAACATCTAAAAAACAAAGCAACAGAGCCTAGGGCACTTCCACTTATGGTCCTATAGCTTAGGGAAATTAAAATCAAAAAGACACAGCCACCTAAAATTTGGGATGGCTCTGTTTACAAGAACCTCGTATATGGTACATGTTCAATATCGCAGAAAGTGAAAAATGGATAAAGAATTTGTGGTACTTACGTACAATGCAATATCACTCAGCAATGAAATCTATGTCATCAGGCCCGTAGCAGCATAATGAGTGATTCAGGTATGATGATTCTAAGTGAACTAAGTCACACAGAAAAAGAAACATCATAAGATATCACTAATAAACGGAACGTAAACTTGTCTACAAAGGAACTGAATTACAAAACAGAACAGGGTCTCAAATTTAGAAAACCAGCTTATGCTTGCTTAAGGGGAAAGGTGAGTTGGGGTGCTGCATAAAACCAGAGATTGAAATGAGCACAGATAAAGTTCCTTAAGCCAAATATGGAATAGACAAGAGCTACTCCTTGCTCAACGAAATGGGCTCAACACCTCATATTAAACGCCTAAGAATGTACCTGACTATTAAGTATCTTAAAACCTATGGATCGCTCTGTCTCCGAAAGAGAATCAAGCGTGTGTACAGGGGCATAAACGCAGCAGTGATAGGATTGGAGAGGTTCGGTGAGCAAATGAAGACCCTTTGAAGTCATATTGCATGGTACCCATTCCACGGGTCTCAACTCTCCAGGTTTAAGGGATTCTTCCTTCAGCTAAATCATGCATGTGGAACCCAGAGTATGATCAACCGTGTGATCGGGAGACGTGTTCCAATATGTCTCAGTTCTCATCCCCTGGTACTCAGGTGCAACATTCCAGACGCTTTACTAACACTCTCCCGACTTGGAGAGTCAGTGCCTTTAACCCCCTGTTTGGCCCAGTTTGCAATTTCTGCGGAAGATGAACAGGAATAGGGAGAACCAATGAGAGACTAGCTGGAGGTGTCTGGACGGGCAAATTTAACTCTCATTTCCCACCAGGAAGAGGAATTAACCAAAGGCTCAGCGTGCCATGCCCGAACCAGATAAGGGCGTGAAGCAATGCTGCAGTGTTGCGGCCAGCTCACAAGAAAGCGAGTTGAAGAAAGGAGCTCAGGGGCACTGTAATTCACAAACCTGCAGAGTTATAAATGACAGCAATCGTCCAAAAATATACTGAAGTAAGGCTGCCAAGAGGAGTTGAAAGCGGGGCAGAATTGCAGGAAACCGATTTCAGGAGGTAGACTGGAATTGCATTTAAAGCATAGGAAAAGAGGCAAAATGTCGACAATGATGCACTTGGCCTAAAAGGGCGTATGCGTTTTTTCCTGAATATATTCAGGAAAAAACGCATAAGCACTTTCTGGCCAACCAAGCAAGCTTGCAAAGGAAATCTGCACTACAATGAAGTCTCACTTCCCCCCGGTCAAAAGGGCCATCTGAAAAAAGTGTAAAATCCAGAAAGGCAGGACAGGCCATGGAGAACTGGGAGCCTTGTTATGCTGATGGGCGGGATGTAAATTGCCAACAGCCACTGGGGAGAACCGTATGGTGTTTCCTGAAACATCTAAAAAACAAAGCAACAGAGCATAGGGCACTTCCACTTATGGTCCTATAGCTTAGGGAAATTAAAATCAAAAAGACACAGCCACCCCAAAGTTTGGGACGGCTCTTTTAGAGGTACCTCTTCTTCAGCACAAGTTAAATATGCCAGTGAGCAAATAATGGATAAAGAAGTTGCGGTACTTACGTACAACAGAATACCTCTCAGCAATGAAAACTATGTCACCAGGCCCGTACCAGCATAATGAGTGGATTGAGGCACGGTGATTCTAAGTGAAAAAAGTCACACAGAAAAAGAAACATCATAAGGTATCACTAATACATGGAATGTGAACTTGGTTACACATGAACTGAATTACAAAACAGAACAGGGTCTCATATTTAGAAAACCAACTTATGCTTGCTTAAGGGGGAAGGTGAGTTGTGGTGCTGCATAAAAGCAGAGTTTGAAATTAGCACAGATACCGTTCCATAAGCTAAATATGTAATAGACAAGACCTACCCCTTGCTCAACAAAATGGACTCAACAATGAGGTATCACCTCACACCTGGTAGAATGGGCATCATCAGAAAATCTACAAACAAAAAATGCCTGAAATGTGTGGAGAAAAGGAACCCTCTTCCACTATTGTTGGGAATATAAATTGATACAGTCACTATGGAGAACAATATGGAGTTTCTTAAGAAACTAACAGTAGAATTACCATATGATACAGCAATCCCAGTTCTGGACATATACCCAGACAAAACCATAAATGAAAAAGAGACATTCACCGCAATGTTCATTGTATCACGCTTTACAATATCGAGGTAATGGAAGCAACCTAAATGCCCACAGACAGACGAATGCATAAAGCTGTGGTACATATATAAAATGGAATATTACTAAGCCATGAAAAGGAATGAAATTAGGTCATTTGTAGAGACGTCGATGGATCTAGAGACTGTCATACAGAGTGAAGTAAGTCAGAAAGAGAAAAACAAATCTTGTATATTCATGCATATATGTGGAACCTAGAAAAACTGTACAGATTAACCATTTTGCAAGGCATAAATAGAGCAACAGATGTAGACAACAAACGTATGGACAACAAGGGGGGAAAGCTGTTGAGGGGGTTGGTGGTGGGAGGAGTTGAGAGACTGGGATTGGCATGTATACATTTATATGTATAAAATAGATAACCAATAAGAACCTGCTGTATAAAAATATAAAATAAAATTCAAAATTAAAAAGAAATAAAATTTAAAAAATAAAACAGAAAAAACAATTATTCCCTTCACATACATGTATTTATATGAATAAATTATTTCCATGCTTATATCTGTAAATACAAAAAAGAGGAATAAAATCTACCTTGAACCAAAAACGAAAAAGAGAAAAAAAACACAGAACCCACCAGTTCCACAGAGGAAAACCGTATCAGGGCACTTGCTCCAGTTGTAAACAATTCTGAAGTTGGTCAGTGGTGGGGAATCGTCTCCCATTCAGCCAGCAGCCCCCATGCAACAAGCGTCCTCATTGCAAAGCTGGGGCACCATGCCGAGGCACCTGTGAGTAAACGTGAGCTGAGCCCCAGGCCAGTTGCTGCTGAACTATTCCCACCCGTCCCAGGTAAAACACCTGAATATATACAAGGACTTGAAAGCCTAGAGGAAGGGCCATAGAGCCACACGAGTGACAGCATACCGGCCGACTTGGTGCCTGCAGGCCAGCCAGGATGGTCCTGGCCCTGGGTGCTCTTCTGGAAGATTTCCATTTCCCTGCCTGAGATACCCGTCCTGTCCCTGCCCCCACTGCTTTTTTCCTTCCTCACCTCTGCCCAGGGAGAAATTCCAGCAGCAGGTATGGGTGACACATCCTCTTCTTTAGCAGGAGGCAGCCTGACAACTGCTGCAGAAAGTCCAGCAGAGCCCCACTCACACTGGGCCACCCACAAAGCCGTGGCCTCTCACTCCCTCCCACCAGCCCAGCCCCGAGACTGCTGACAGGGCAGAGAAAATGGCGTCAGGCACGGCTGCAGGGCCTCTTGCTGCCTGGAGTGGTATTTATATTGATCTCAACCCAGGCACACCTGGGGAGGGCTGGCCGGCATGGTAAGGCTGCCCAGGTCAGCCAATCATCACCCCTCAGGGGCTCACAGTTGCAGAAAATGGAACTTGCTGAACCGGCCAGGTCCAAGGAACAGGTGTGGGCTCCTGAGAGTCAGGATAGACAAGGGGCTGCAGCTTTGGCTTGTTTTCTAATCATTTTATCTGGCCCATGAGTGGGAGACAACTTCAAGAAAACCCTCTCCTAATGAGAGGAACCCAGGAGTCAGGGAGAGGAGGGGTGGGTGGTGGTTGGAGACAGAGGCCTGGTGCCCCGGGTGCAGTGGAAGTCTCTGGAAGACCAGGTGGAGGGAGGCCGCACAGAGTGATGCCCAGGGTCACAGACCTGTCGCAGCTGCTGTTTGTTAGTTCAAGTCCTGCTCTGAGGTGCTCTGTGTCAGCTCTGAGCGACAGGTGAGCTGGGGGTGCTCTGCAATGAGGGCTATGTGCACGGTTCCTGTGTGCCCAGCCCCTGCCACGGTACCTGCAAGGGTAGCTCTGTATCCTGGGAGGGGCCTGACCACGAGAGCCCCGTGGGCTGGGGTGGGGGTGGGGTACCTGCCCAGGTGAGCTCCATATTCTGGGATTGGTCTGACCACGAGAGCCCCATGGGCTGCTGGGGACCTGGTAAAGGATGTCAGGACAGTCAGTGAAGCCACCGAGGATATACCTCCAGCTGCTCCTAATTCCTACACCCTGCTGGTCATTCTACCAACCACCAGGACATGGTATTCTGTATTAGTCTTCAATGATGCCTTCTTTTGTATTCCATTAGTCCCAGAGTCACAAGAAATTTTGGCTTGTGAGTGGCAAGACTCAACATACAACTAAAACAATACTTCCGGGCCGTCTTGCCCCAAGGGTGCAAAAATTCCCACACCATCTTTGGGGAAAGCTTAGCTAAAGACCTAAAAGTTCTACCTCTGGAAAAGGAAACCCTCCTTCAGTACGCAGACGACATTCTGATCACCAGCCCTACTAAGGAGGCCTCTGAACTACCAAGCCAATAAAGGATAGAAGTTGTCCAAGAAAAAGCTCAAATATCACAGACTGCGGTGACCTGCCTGGGCTTCGTTCTCACAGAAGGTCGGAGAAGCCCATCCCAGGAAAGGGAAGAAACCATTTTCAGCCTTACCCCTTTCTAAAACTAGAAGACAGCTTAGGGGTTCCTGGGGAGGCCAGGGTTTGCTGCTTCTGGATCCCTAACTACAGTCTACTAGCTGGGCCTCTATATGAAACACTGAAAGGAAAAGATGATGATCCTTTTGAATAGAATCCAGAAGTGGCCTTTCAAGAATGGAAAGAGCAGTCAATTCAGACCCTTGCCCTGGAACTCCCTAATTTAGCTAAACCCTTTGACCTTTACATTCCCGGTGAAAGGTGAATCGCCATTGGAGAATTAGTGCAAAAACTGGGACCACTTGAAATGGAACAATGCAAGAATGCCATCCAGGTAGGATAAACTACGGGCACCAAGGGGCTTGGCCCACTGCCACATCTGGCCAAGATACTGGCGGTATCTAAAAACCTGGAAATCAGCAGCCCAAAAGGCCACCTCCCTCCTAAGGGAAAAGGACCCCACGTGGTGATCCTAACCACCAACCATGCCCTGAAGTTGCAGGGTTCTCTCCGTGGGCACACCAACCTCGAGTGAGGAGGCCCTCCAACTCCAACATCCAGAGAGATAACCGGGGGCAACAGGGCACCATGACGACTTGTGTGAACATCACTTGACCTGGAGTTTCTCTCATAAAACAACAAGAGTGTGTCCCAAAAGAGTAGACTACTGCTTGCAGGACTTACTGCACCCAGAGGGGAGCTAATAATCTTGGCGGGGGAACCGTATATCACACTGTCACCATAGAAAAGCCTACAGACACCTTGATGATGGTGGCCAATAAGACCAGCTGGACTCCTGTTTACTTCAAAAGGCTGTTGACTCAGTGGCCATCATGGTCCTTGATCACCACTGACCCTGGACTGTCTGGGAGTTGAGCAGGCAGGGCTCTGACACCTGGTGCTGTTTGTACGTTAATTCAGGGGCCTAATTGAAGAAAGCGCAGACTACTGGTCAGAGCATCTAGGCTGGCAGAAACGGTCAGCCTAAGGTGGCCGAACAAATGTGGGGCGGGGTGAAACCGGCCCCCACAGCGTCTCTGCACATCTCTTTCCTGGACCCTTAAAGGTCATTAGAATCTATAACACTTCCAATGCTGGTGCTCAGGTGGACGAGCAGGGAGGCAGGGGGCCTGGGGACAATCAACGTCACCTGGAGGCTGCTGGGGAGAAGCCCTGACCCTCGCCCCCGGGTATGAGGGCTCCCAACTCAGCACTCAGCAGTTACAGAAGAAGGGTCTGCACCCTCAGCACTCCAAGAATGAGGAACGGGACAAAAGGCAGAGGAGGGGTTTGTCCCCAGCAAAGCCCATTAAAATTCCCTGGGAGATAAAAATAGAATCTGGGCAATAAAGTCAAGTCTAACCTTTTTTATCCTTTGTGCTTTGTCTAATTTCATGTGCTCCTAGGGTCCCGCATGCAGAGGTTCCACACCCGGCACTTCAGACCAGATTTCCTAGTGCAGAATGGCTGGGACGACACCTCAGCTCCTGGGGCCCAGTGCAGACTCCGCGATATAGAGCCTGAGCTGCAGCCAACCCGGCCCTCGAGAGCTCCGCCCCCTCCCTCCCACTGACTCTGACAGGATCTCTACACAACAGCCCAGCCCACAGCCCACGGGGTAGTGCATGCTCTCACCTCTCCATTCTCTGATCAAAATATAAAGTTTCCTTTGCTTGTGAACCAAACTCAGTCTCGATCTGTTGGCCCCAATGACACTGGGCAGGGGGACACTTGTTGGGGTCCACTCTGGAGGATCAGTAACAGAAATTGAGACTATTGTAACCTCAATGAACAGATGTGTGAGCC
Source organism: Orcinus orca (assembly GCF_937001465.1). Taxonomy (NCBI): domain Eukaryota; kingdom Metazoa; phylum Chordata; class Mammalia; order Artiodactyla; family Delphinidae; genus Orcinus; species Orcinus orca. Next base: position 1,460,576 of record NW_026044101.1, read on the forward strand.
AAACTGTAGTTAACATAGAACAGTGTATAAGGCTCGGGTAAAATAAGATGTTTCTAACACTTCCATTTGATATTTCCATCACTTTATTATAAGCAAGTTCAGTGAAAAGGTTTGTCTTATTTGTCAGGTCAATATTAGAGAAACGAAGTGATTTCTTTCCAAGGATGTACATCTAATAATCTTGGTTAAAGCTTCAATCTTGTTTTAAATGCTTTTCCATTGAAAATGATACCTCTCTTTCAGCTCCCCCATTTCTGAGAAGTATAAAATCTTATAATTTATTATTACCAAAGGGGAAAGGTGGGAGGAGGGATAAATTAACAGTTTGGGATTAACACATACACACTGCTATGTATAAAATAGATCATCAACAAGGAACTACTGTATAGCACAGGGAACTACACTCAACATTTTGCAATAAGCTATAAGGGGAAATAATCTGGAAAAGAATAGATATTTTTATTGTCATTGTCATCTATCAATGACAGTTAAAGTGTAACCTAAGGGAAGCTGGTGGTGAGTGCTTCTGACCCTGAAGACTTCAATCATCTAAAGTTTGGACTCTGCCTACTTCCCAAGGCCCTTAATGAACATATGTGTAGCCGTAGCTTAAAAAATTCCCCAGTTTGGGTTTTGGGCAGACACTGATTTTGAAAAAGCCCTGGTGTTCTCCTTACATGAATGGGATTCTTCCTACTGCTAAAACATGTCTGTCACACCCAGAGGATGGTATACCGTCTGATCGGGAAGAGTTTGGAAAACACATCTCATCTCCTCATCTCCTGGTGCTCGGGTTCACCCCTCCAGCGTCTTTACTAACAGTCTCCCCACTTGGAGATGTCAGCACTGTCAACATCCTGTTGCGTACAGTTTGGAATTTGTCCAGAGGATGAAGCGGAAGGATGAGGAACAATGAGAGACAAGTCCTAGGTGTTCAGACAGGCACATGTCACTCTAATTTCCAATCAGGAAGACGAATTGACCAAAGGCTAGGGTTGCCCATGGAAACAGTATAGGGCTTGAGGAAATCCCGCTGCTTTGTGGCCAGTTCCCATAAACACAAGTTGAACAATGGAACTCAGGGGCAGTAAAATTCACGAAACTGCAGAGTTGAAAATATCCATCACTGAAAAATGTCTTGAGGAAAGTCAGAGAAAAGGACTTGTAAGCAAGGGAGAATGGCAGGAAAGGGATCTGAGGAGGTAGAAAGGACTTGCCATTAAGCACGAGAAAAGGAGCTGAACATTGCCAACATTGCAGTTGGCCAAAAAGGGTGTATGCGTTTTTTTCTGTATATATTCAAGAAAAGGGCATACACTTTTTTAGCCAAGCAAACAGGTGGGCACTGGAAGTCAATACTACAAAAGATATCACTTCACATCAGTCAGAAGAGCCATCCTCATAAAGCGTAAACAACAGAAATGCAGGACAGGGCAAGGAGAAGAGGGAGCCCTGTGAGACTTATAGTGGAAATGTATATTGCCAATGGCCATTCTGGAGAAGTGTATTGTGTTTACTAAAGCATCTAAAAAATGAGCTACAGAGCATAGGGCACTTGCACTCATGGGCGTATATCTTGGGAAAAACAAAAATCGAGAGGACACAGGCACCCCAATGTTTACTCCCTCTCTGTTTAAAAGATCCTCGACTAGGATATAACTTAAATGTCTCTGGAGAGAAAAAATGGATAGAGATGTGGTACTTAGGTAGAGTGGAATATTATTCAGCCTGGAAATCAATGAAATATGGCCAGTTGTAACAACTCCGGAAGAGTTACGTATGATCATTCTAAGTGACATAATTCAAAAAGAAAAAGACACATATCATAAGATATCACTTAAAGGTGGAATCCAAAATGGCTACACATGAAATAAATTACAAAACAAAAACATAGTCAAATATGTAGGAAACACGCATAAGGCTGCTAAACGGGAAAGGTGGGGAGGGGTGAGGCATCATCCAGGAGGTTGAAATTAGCAAAGATACCATTCCAAATACCAAACTGATAATCAACAAGGCCCACACGGTAGCTAAAAGAACTGCACTCAGCACACTCAAGTCACCGGAAAAGAATATATACGACTGGTAAGAATCTGAAAAAGAATTTACTGATGTCTCTCTGTACGTGAATCAAGTGGATGTACAGCAGCAAGAAACAGAGCTTTGAAAATCAGCTGTAACCAATATAGTAATAAATTGAAGAAAATAAACGACAGAGAGACAGAGAAAACCTCTTACAACTTTTCCTCAGGAACGGTGATGCAACATGGATTGAACACATCTAGACCCACAGCAGGATGAGACATAAGGCTGGAAACTGTTTGCACTAAGAGAAATGTGAGGTTGGGTGAGGAAATGCACACCCTTTAAAGTAATACTACCTGGTACCCATTCAATGGGTCCCAAATCTGCAGGTTCAAGGGATCTTCCTACAGCTAAAACATGCATGGAAAACCCAGAGGACTGTACACCATGTGATCGGGAGATGTGTCTAAAATGCAGCTCATTTATCCTCTCCTGGTGCTCCTGTTCACCATTCCAGCCACGTTACTTAGAATCTCCCCACTTGGAGAATCAGCACATTTAAACTTCTGTTTCACACATTTTGCAAATTGTGAGGAGGATGAACGGGAAGAGGGGGAACCAATGAGAGAATAGTTGTAGGGGTTTGGACGGGCACATATCAGTCTAATTTCCCATTAAGAATAAGAATTGAAAAAAGGCTCAGCCCGCCTCGCCGGAGCCAAAATAGGGCCTGAAGCAATCCTGCGGGTTTGAGGCCAGCTCACAAAAGAGCAACTTAAAAAATGGAGCTCAGGGTCACTGCAATTCACAAACCTGCAGAGTTATAAATGAAAACTAACATCCAAAACTATGTTGAGGTAAGGCAAAGAAGAGGATCTGAATGCAAGACAGAATTGCAAGAAACAGATTTCAAGAGATAGATTGGACTCGTCTTTAAAGCACATGAAAAGTGGCAGAATTTCGACAATGATGCAGTTGGCCCAAAAGGGCGTATGCGTTTTTCCTGATTATATCCAGGAAAAAACTCATACGCACTTTATGGGCAACGAAGCAAGCAAGCAATGCAAATGTGCACAACAAAGAAGTCTCATTTCCCACCGGTCAAAAGGGCCATCCTAAAAAATTGTAAAAACCAGAAATGCAGGACAGGCCATGGAGAACAGGGAGCCTTTATACGCTGATGGGCAGTGTGTGAACTGCCGAGAGCCACTCTGGAGAAGCGTATGGTGGTTCCTAAATCATCTAAAAAACAGAGCTACAGAGCATAGGACACTTCCAATCATGGGAGTATATCTAGGGAAGTCTAAAAATCAACAAGACACAAGCACACCACAGTTTAGGGCTACTCTGTTTACAAGAACCTCAACTTCAGTACACCTTAAATATCCCAGGAAAGAGAACAATGGATAAAGAAGATGTGGTACTTATGTACAATGGAATATCTCTTCACCATGAAATCAATGTAATAAGGCTAGTAGAAGGATAAAGAGTGGATTTAGGTCCGATAATACTACTTGAAATAAGTCAAACAGAAAAAGAAACATATCATAAGATATCACTTATAGAGGGAGGGTAAATATGGCTGCACAAGAAATGAATTACAGAACAGAACAGTGTCTCACATTTAGAAAACACACTTATGTCAGCTTAAGGGGAAAGGAGAGGTGGGGTGATGCATAAAACCAGAGTTTGAAATTAGCACAGATACCGTTCAATAAACCAAATAAATATTAGACAAGATCTACACCTTGCTCAATGAACTGGCCTCAACACACCTTATAAACCACAGAGAAATATATCTGAGTAATAAGAATCTTAAAATCCATGTATTGATATATCTCCATAAGGGAATCAAGTGTGTGCAGAGCGGCACAAACACAGCAGTGAAAATGAGCTAAACCCCATTATAGAAATAAATTTTAAAAACAAAACGCAGAAACAATGAAAGAGAGAAAAATTCTTACAAAATTTGCTCGGGGGCTGTGATGCAACCTGGATTGACCACATATAAACCCACAGCTGGATAAGACATAAGGCTGGACACTTGGGGCTGAGAGGATTGGTGAGTTTTGGTGAGCAACTGCCAAAAGTTTAATGCAATACTTCATGCTACTCATTCCAAGGGTCCCAACAATCCAGGTTGAAGGGAATCTTCCTACAGCTAAACCATGCTTGGAAAACCCAGCGACTGGTATACCATATGATCGGGAAAGGTTTCTAAAACGCACCTCATTTTTCCTCTCCTGGGGCTCCGGATCGACATTCCAGCCGCTTAACTAACAACATCCCCACATGGAGAGTCAATGCCTTTAACTTCTGGTATCGCACAGTCTGCAGTTAGTGCGGAGGATGAATGAGAATAGGGGGAACCAGTGAGAAACAAGCTGTAGCGGTTTCAATGGGCACATGTCACTCTAATTTCACATCAGTAAGAAGAATAAACCAAAGGCACAGCAAGGTACCCCAGAAGAAGAATAGGGCCTGAAGGAATCCTGTGGTTATGAGGCAAGATCACAAAAATATGAGCTGAAAAATGGAGCTAAGGGCCACTGCAATTCAAAAACGTGCAGAGTTATAAAGGCCAACTATTTTCAAAAACTATATTGAGGTAAGGCTATGAAGAGGCATTGAAAGCAAGGCAGAATTGCAGGAAACCTATTTCAGGAGGTAGACAGGAATTGCATTTAAAGCATAGGAAAAGAGGCAGAACGTCGACAATGATGCACTTGGCCAAAAAGGGCGTATGCATTTTTTTCCTGAATATATTCAGGAAAAAAACGCATACGCCCTTTTTGGCCAACCAAGCAAGCTTGCAAAGGAAATCTGCACTACAATGAAGTCTCACTTCGCCCCGGTCAAAAGGGCCATCTGAAAAAAGTGTAAAATCCAGAAAGGCAGCACAGGCCATGGAGAACTGGGAGCCTTGTTATGCTGATGGGCGGGATGTAATTTGCCAACAGCCACTAGGGAGAAATGTATTGTGTTTCCTGAAACATCTAAAAAACAAAGCAACAGAAGCTAGGGCAATTCCACTTATGGTCCTATAGCTTAGGGAAATTAAAATCAAAAAGACACAGCCACCCAAAAGTTTGGGACGGCTCTGTTTACAAGAACCTCGTTTATGGTACAAGTTCAATATCGCAGAAAATGAAAAATGGATAAAGAAGTTGTGGTACTTACGTACAATGCAATATCACTCAGCAATGAAATCTATGTCATCAAGCCCGTAGCAGCATAATGAGTGGATTCAGGTATGATGATTCTAACTGAAATAAGTCACACAGAAAAAGAAACATCATAAGATATCACTAATACACGGAATGTAAACTTGCTACACAGAAACAGAGTTACAAAACAGAATAAGGTCTCAAATTTAGAAAACCAACTTATGCTTGCTTAAGGGGAAAGGTGAGTTGGGGTGCTGCATAAAACCAGAGATTGAAATGAGCACAGATAAAGTTCCTTAAGCCAAATATGTAATAGACAAGAGCTACTCCTTGCTCAATGAGATGGACTCAACACACCATATTAAACGCCTAAGAATGTACCTGACTAGTAAGTATCTTAAAACCTATGGATCGCTCTGTCTCCGAAAGAGAATCAAGCGTGTGTACAGGGGCATAAACGCAGCAGTGATAGGATTGGAGAGGTTCGGTGAGTAAATGAAGACCCTTTGAAGTCATATTGCATGGTACCCATTCCACGGGTCTCAACTCTCCAGGTTTAAGGAATTCTTCCTTCAGCTAAATCATGCATGTGGAACCCAGAGTATGATCAACCGTGTGATCAGGAGACGTGTTCCAATATGTCTCAGTTCTCGTCTGCTGCTACTCGGGTGCAACATTCCAGACGCTTTACTAAAACTCTCCCGACTTGGAGAGTCAGTGCCTTTAACCTCCTGTTTGGCCCAGTTTGCAATTTCTGCGGAAGATGAACAGGAATAGGGAGAACCAATGAGAGACTAGCTGGAGGTGTCTGGACGGGCAAATTTAACTCTCATTTCCCACCAGGAAGAGGAATTAACCAAAGGCTCAGCGTGCCGTGCCAGAACCAGATTAGGGCCTGAAGCAATCCTGCGGTGTTGCGGCCAGCTCACAAGAAAGCGAGTTGAAGAAAGGAGCTCAGGGCCACTGTAATTCACAAACCTGCAGAGTTATAAATGACAGCTATCGTCCAAAAATATACTGAAGGAAGGCTGCCAAGAGGACTTGAAAGCGGGGCAGAATTGCAGGAAACCGATTTCAGGAGGAGGACTGGAATTGCATTTAAAGCATAGGAAAAGAGGCAGAACGTCGGCAATGATGCACTTGGCCAAAAAGGGCGTATGCGTTTTTTCCTGAATATATTCAGGAAAAAACGCATACGCCCTTTTTGGCCAACCAAGCAAGCTTGCAAAGGAAATCTGCACTACAATGAAGTCTCACTTCCCCCCGGTCAAAAGGGCCATCTGAATAAAGTGTAAAATCCAGAAAGGCAGGAGAGGCCATGGAGAACTGGGAGCCTTGTTATGCTGATGGGTGGGATGTAAATTGCCAACAGCCACTTGGGAGAAGTGTATGGTGTTTCCTGAAACATCTAAAAAACAAAGCAACAGAGCCTAGGGCACTTCCACTTATGGTCCTATAGCTTAGGGAAATTAAAATCAAAAAGACACAGCCACCCCAAAGTTTGGGACGGCTCTGTTTACAAGAACCTCGTTTACGGGACAAGTTCAATATCGCAAAAAGTGAAAAATGGATAAAGAAGTTGTGGTACTTACGTACAATGCAATATCACTCAGCAATGAAATCTATGTCATCAGGCCCATAGCAGCATAATCAGTAGGTTCAGGTATGATGATTCTAACTGAAATAAGTCACAAGAAAAAGAAACATCATAAGATATCACTAATACATGGAATGTAAACTTGGCTACACAGGAACTGGATTACAAAACAGAACAGGGTCTCAAATTTAGAAAACCAACTTATGCTTGCTTAAGGGGAATGGTGAGTTGGGGTGCTGCATAAAACCAGAGATTGAAATGAGCATAGATAAAGTTCCTTAAGCCAAATATGTAATAGACAAGAGCTACTCCTTGCTCAACGAAATGGACTCAACACCCCATATTAAACGCCTAAGAATGTAGCTGACTAGTAAGTATCTTAAAACCTATGGATTGCTATGTCTCCAAAAGAGAATCAAGCGTTTGTACAGGGGCATAAACGCAGCAGTGATAGGATTGGAGAGGATCGGTGAGCAAATGAAGACCCTTTGAAGTCATATTGCATGGTACCCATTCCACGGGTCTCAACTCTCCACGTTTAAGGGATTCTTCCTTCAGCTAAAGCATGCATGTGGAACCCAGAGTATGATCAACCATGTGATCGGGAGACGTGTTCCAATATGTCTCAGTTCTCGTCCCCTGGTACTCGGGTGCATCATTCCAGACGCTTTACTAACACTCTCCCGCCTTGGAGAGTCAGTGCCTTTAACCTCCTGTTTGGCCCAGTTTGCAATTTCTGCGGAAGATGAACAGGAATAGGGAGAACCAATGAGAGACTAGCTGGAGGTGTCTGGACGGGCAATTTTAACTCTCATTTCCCACCAGGAAGAGGAATTAACCAAAGGCTCAGCGGGCTTTGCCAGAACCAGAGTAGGGCCTGAAGCAATCCTGCGGTGTTGCGGCCAGCTCACAAGAAAGCGAGTTGAAGAAAGGAGCTCGGGGCACTGTAATTCACAAACCTGCAGAGTTATAAATGACAGCTATCGTCCAAAAATATACTGAAGGAAGGCTGCCAAGAGGACTTGAAAGTGGGCAGAATTGCAGGCAACCGATTTCAGGAGGTAGACTGGAATTGCATTTAAAGCATAGGAAAAGAGGCAGAACGTCGACAATGATGCACTTGGCCACAAAGGGCGTATGCGTTTTTTCCTGAATATATTCAGGAAAAAACGCATACGCCCTTTTTGGCCAACCAAGCAAGCTTGCAAAGGAAATCTGCACTACAATGAAGTCTCATTTCCCCCAGTCAAAAGGGCCATCTGAAAAAAGTGTAAAATCCAGAAAGGCAGGACAGGCCATGGAGAACTGGGAGCCTTGTTATGCTGATGGGCAGGATGTAAATTGCCAACAGCCACTCGGGGAAGTGTATGGTGTTTCCTGAAACATCTAAAAAACAAAGCAACAGAGCCTAGGGCACTTCCACTTATGGTCCTATAGCTTAGGGAAATTAAAATCAAAAAGACACAGCCACCCCAAAATTTGGGACGGCTCTTTTACAGGAACCTCTTCTTCAGCACAAGTTAAATATGCCAGAGAGCAAATAATGGATAAAGAAGTTGCGGTACTTACGTACAACAGAATACCTCTCAGCAATGAAAACTATGTCACCAGGCCCGTACCAGCATAATGAGTGGATTGAGGCACGGTGATTCTAAGTGAAAAAAGTCACACAGAAAGAGAAACATCATAAGGTATCACTAATACATGGAATGAGAACTTGGTTACACATGAACTGAATTACAAAACAGAACAGGGTCTCATGTTTAGAAAACCAACTTATGCTTGCTTAAGGGGGAAGGTGAGTTGTGGTGCTGCATAAAAGCAGAGTTTGAAATTAGCACAGATACCGTTCCATAAGCTAAATATGTAATAGACAAGACCTACCCCTTGCTCAACAAAATGGACTCAACAATGAGGTATCACCTCACACCTGGTAGAATGGGCATCATCAGAAAATCTACAAACAAAAAATGCTGGAAATGTGTGGAGAAAAGGAACCCTCTTCCACTATTGTTGGGAATATAAATTGATACAGTCACTATGGAGAACAATATGGAGTTTCTTAAGAAACTAACAGTAGAATTACCATATGATACAGCAATCCCAGTTCTGGACATATACCCAGACAAAACCATAAATGAAAAAGAGACATTCACCGCAATGTTCATTGTATCACTCTTTACAATATCGAGGTAATGGAAGCAACCTAAATGTCCACAGACAGACGAATGCATAAAGCTGTGGTACATATATAAAATGGAATATTACTAAGCCATGAAAAGGAATGAAATTAGGTCATTTGTAGAGACGTCGATGGATCTAGAGACTGTCATACAGAGTGAAGTAAGTCAGAAAGAGAAAAACAAATCTTGTATATTCATGCATATATGTGGAACCTAGAAAAACTGTACAGATTAACCATTTTGCAAGGCATAAATAGAGCAACAGATGTAGACAACAAACGTATGGACAACAAGGGGGGAAAGCTGTTGGGGGGGTTGGTGGTGGGAGGAGTTGAGAGACTGGGATTGGCATGTATACATTTATATGTATAAAATAGATAACTAATAAGAACCTGCTGTATAAAAATATAAAATAAAATTCAAAATTAAAAAGAAATAAAATTTAAAAAATAAAACAGAAAAAACAATTATTCCCTTCACATACATGTATTTATATGAATAAATTATTTCCATGCTTATATCTGTAAATACAAAAAAGAGGAATAAAATCTACCTTGAACCAAAAACGAAAAAGAGAAAAAAAACACAGAACCCACCAGTTCCACAGAGGAAAACCGTATCAGGGCACTTGCTCCAGTTGTAAACAATTCTGAAGTTGGTCAGTGGTGGGGAATCATCTCCCATTCAGCCAGCAGCCCCCACGCAACAAGCGTCCTCATTGCAAAGCTGGGGCACCATGCCGAGGCATCTGTGAGTAAACGTGAGCTGAGCCCCAGGCCAGTTGCTGCTGAACTATTCCCACCCGTCCCAGGTAAAACACCTGAATATATACAAGGACTTGAAAGCCTAGAGGAAGGGCCATAGAGCCACACGAGTGACAGCATACCGGCCGACTTGGTGCCTGCAGGCCAGCCAGGATGGTCCTGGCCCTGGGTGCTCTTCTGGAAGATTTCCATTTCCCTGCCTGAGATACCCGTCCTGTCCCTGCCCCCACTGCTTTTTTCCTTCCTCACCTCTGCCCAGGGAGAAATTCCAGCAGCAGGTATGGGTGACACATCCTCTTCTTTAGCAGGAGGCAGCCTGACAACTGCTGCAGAAAGTCCAGCAGAGCCCCACTCACACTGGGCCACCCACAAAGCCGTGGCCTCTCACTCCCTCCCACCAGCCCAGCCCCGAGACTGCTGACAGGGCAGAGAAAATGGCGTCAGGCACGGCTGCAGGGCCTCTTGCCACCTGGAGTGGTATTTATATTGATCTCAACCCAGGCACACCTGGGGAGGGCTGGCCGGCACGGTAAGGCTGCCCAGGTCAGCCAATCATCACCCCTCAGGGGCTCACAGTTGCAGAAAATGGAACTTGCTGAACCGGCCAGGTCCAAGGAACAGGTGTGGGCTCCTGAGAGTCAGGATAGACAAGGGGCTGCAGCTTTGGCTTGTTTTCTAATCATTTTATCTGGCCCATGAGTGGGAGATAACTTCAAGAAAACCCTCTCCTAATGAGAGGAACCCAGGAGTCAGGGAGAGGAGGGGTGGGTGGTGGTTGGAGACAGAGGCCTGGTGCCCCGGGTGCAGTGGAAGTCTCTGGAAGACCAGGTGGAGGGAGGCCGCACAGAGTGATGCCCAGGGTCACAGACCTGTCGCAGCTGCTGTTTGTTAGTTCAAGTCCTGCTCTGAGGTGCTCTGTGTCAGCTCTGAGCGACAGGTGAGCTGGGGGTGCTCTGCAATGAGGGCTATGTGCACGGTTCCTGTGTGCCCAGCCCTGCCACGGTACCTGCAAGGGTAGCTCTGTATCCTGGGAGGGGCCTGACCACGAGAGCCCCGTGGGCTGGGGTGGGGGTGGGGTACCTGCCCAGGTGAGCTCCATATTCTGGGATTGGTCTGACCACGAGAGCCCCATGGGCTGCTGGGGACCTGGTAAAGGATGTCAGGACAGTCAGTGAAGCCACCGAGGATATACCTCCAGCTGCTCCTAATTCCTACACCCTGCTGGTCATTCTACCAACCACCAGGACATGGTATTCTGTATTAGTCTTCAATGATGCCTTCTTTTGTATTCCATTAGTCCCAGAGTCACAAGAAATTTTGGCTTGTGAGTGGCAAGACTCAACATACAACTAAAACAATACTTCCGGGCCGTCTTGCCCCAAGGGTGCAAAAATTCCCACACCATCTTTGGGGAAAGCTTAGCTAAAGACCTAAAAGTTCTACCTCTGGAAAAGGAAACCCTCCTTCAGTACGCAGACGACATTCTGATCGCCAGCCCTACTAAGGAGGCCTCTGAACTACCAAGCCAATAAAGGATAGAAGTTGTCCAAGAAAAAGCTCAAATATCACAGACTGCGGTGACCTGCCTGGGCTTCGTTCTCACAGAAGGTCGGAGAAGCCCATCCCAGGAAAGGGAAGAAACCATTTTCAGCCTTACCCCTTTCTAAAACTAGAAGACAGCTTAGGGGTTCCTGGGGAGGCCAGGGTTTGCTGCTTCTGGATCCCTAACTACAGTCTACTAGCTGGGCCTCTATATGAAACACTGAAAGGAAAAGATGATGATCCTTTTGAATAGAATCCAGAAGTGGCCTTTCAAGAATGGAAAGAGCAGTCAATTCAGACCCTTGCCCTGGAACTCCCTAATTTAGCTAAACCCTTTGACCTTTACATTCCCGGTGAAAGGTGAATCGCCATTGGAGAATTAGTGCAAAAACTGGGACCACTTGAAATGGAACAATGCAAGAATGCCATCCAGGTAGGATAAACTACGGGCACCAAGGGGCTTGGCCCACTGCCACATCTGGCCATGATACTGGCGGTATCTAAAAACCTGGAAATCAGCAGCCCAAAAGGCCACCTCCCTCCTAAGGGAAAAGGACCCCACGTGGTGATCCTAACCACCAACCATGCCCTGAAGTTGCAGGGTTCTCTCCGTGGGCACACCAACCTCGAGTGAGGAGGCCCTCCAACTCCAACATCCAGAGAGATAACCGGGGGCAACAGGGCACCATGACGACTCGTGTGAACATCACTTGACCTGGAGTTTCTCTCATAAAACAACAAGAGTGTGTCCCAAAAGAGTAGACTACTGCTTGCAGGACTTACTGCACCCAGAGGGGAGCTAATAATCTTGGCGGGGGAACCGTATATCACACTGTCACCATAGAAAAGCCTACAGACACCTTGATGATGGTGACCAATAAGACCAGCTGGACTCCTGTTTACTTCAAAAGGCTGTTGACTCAGTGGCCATCATGGTCCTTGATCACCACTGACCCTGGACTGTCTGGGAGTTGAGCAGGCAGGGCTCTGACACCTGGTGCTGTTTGTACGTTAATTCAGGGGCCTAATTGAAGAAAGCGCAGACTACTGGTCAGAGCATCTAGGCTGGCAGAAACGGTCAGCCTAAGGTGGCCGAACAAATGTGGGGCGGGGTGAAACCGGCCCCCACAGCGTCTCTGCACATCTCTTTCCTGGACCCTTAAAGGTCATTAGAATCTATAACACTTCCAATGCTGGTGCTCAGGTGGACGAGCAGGGAGGCAGGGGGCCTGGGGACAATCAACGTCACCTGGAAGCTGCTGGGGAGAAGCCCTGACCCTCGCCCCCGGGTATGAGGGCTCCCAACTCAGCACTCAGCAGTTACAGAAGAAGGGTCTGCACCCTCAGCACTCCAAGAATGAGGAACGGGACAAAAGGCAGAGGAGGGGTTTGTCCCCAGCAAAGCCCATTAAAATTCCCTGGGAGATAAAAATAGAATCTGGGCAATAAAGTCAAGTCTAACCTTTTTTATCCTTTGTGCTTTGTCTAATTTCATGTGCTCCTAGGGTCCCGCATGCAGAGGTTCCACACCCGGCACTTCAGACCAGATTTCCTAGTGCAGAGTGGCTGGGACGACACCTCAGCTCCTGGGGCCCAGTGCAGACTCCGCGATATAGAGCCTGAGCTGCAGCCAACCCGGCCCTCGAGAGCTCCGCCCCCTCCCTCCCACTGACTCTGACAGGATCTCTACACAACAGCCCAGCCCACAGCCCACGGGGTAGTGCATGCTCTCACCTCTCCATTCTCTGATCAAAATATAAAGTTTCCTTTGCTTGTGAACAAAACTCAGTCTCGATCTGTTGGCCCCAATGACACTGGGCAGGGGGACACTTGTTGGGGTCCACTCTGGAGGATCAGTAACAGAAATTGAGACTATTGTAACCTCAATGAACAGATGTGTGAGCCAAACTGTAGTTAACATAGAACAGTGTATAAGGCTCGGGTAAAATAAGATGTTTCTAACACTTCCATTTGATATTTCCATCACTTTATTATAAGCAAGTTCAGTGAAAAGGTTTGTCTTATTTGTCAGGTCAATATTAGAGAAACGAAGTGATTTCTTTCCAAGGATGTACATCTAATAATCTTGGTTAAAGCTTCAATCTTGTTTTAAATGCTTTTCCATTGAAAATGATACCTCTCTTTCAGCTCCCCCATTTCTGAGAAGTATAAAATCTTATAATTTATTATTACCAAAGGGGAAAGGTGGGAGGAGGGATAAATTAACAGTTTGGGATTAACACATACACACTGCTATGTATAAAATAGATCATCAACAAGGAACTACTGTATAGCACAGGGAACTACACTCAACATTTTGCAATAACCTATAAGGGGAAATAATCTGGAAAAGAATAGATATTTTTATTGTCATTGTCATCTATCAATGACAGTTAAAGTGTAACCTAAGGGAAGCTGGTGGTGAGTGCTTCTGACCCTGAAGACTTCAATCATCTAAAGTTTGGACTCTGCCTACTTCCCCAGGCCCTTAATGAACATATGTGTAGCCGTAGCTTAAAAAATTCCCCAGTTTGGGTTTCGGGCAGACACTGATTTTGAAAAAGCCCTGGTGTTCTCCTTACATGAATGGGACTCTTCCTACTGCTAAAACATGTCTGTCACACCCAGAGGATGGTATACCGTCTGATCGGGAAGAGTTTGGAAAACACATCTCATCTCCTCATCTCCTGGTGCTCGGGTTCACCCCTCCAGCGTCTTTACTAACAGTCTCCCCACTTGGAGATGTCAGCACTGTCAACATCCTGTTGCGTACAGTTTGGAATTTGTCCAGAGGATGAAGCGGAAGGATGAGGAACAATGAGAGACAAGTCCTAGGTGTTCAGACAGGCACATGTCACTCTAATTTCCAATCAGGAAGACGAATTGACCAAAGGCTAGGGTTGCCCATGGAAACAGTATAGGGCTTGAGGAAATCCCGCTGCTTTGTGGCCAGTTCCCATAAACACAAGTTGAACAATGGAACTCAGGGGCAGTAAAATTCACGAAACTGCAGAGTTGAAAATATCCATCACTGAAAAATGTCTTGAGGAAAGTCAGAGAAAAGGACTTGTAAGCAAGGGAGAATGGCAGGAAAGGGATCTGAGGAGGTAGAAAGGACTCGCCATTAAGCACGAGAAAAGGAGCTGAACATTGCCAACATTGCAGTTGGCCAAAAAGGGTGTATGCGTTTTTTTCTGTATATATTCAAGAAAAGGGCATACACTTTTTTAGCCAAGCAAACAGGTGGGCACTGGAAGTCAATACTACAAAAGATATCACTTCGCATCAGTCAGAAGAGCCATCCTCATAAAGCGTAAACAACAGAAATGCAGGACAGGGCAAGGAGAAGAGGGAGCCCTGTGAGACTTATAGTGGAAATGTATATTGCCAACGGCCATTCTGGAGAAGTGTATTGTGTTTACTAAAGCATCTAAAAAATGAGCTACAGAGCATAGGGCACTTGCACTCATGGGCGTATATCTTGGGAAAAACAAAAATCGAGAGGACACAGGCACCCCAATGTTTACCCCCTCTCTGTTTAAAAGATCCTCGACTAGGATATAACTTAAATGTCTCTGGAGAGAAAAAATGGATAGAGATGTGGTACTTAGGTAGAGTGGAATATTATTCAGCCTGGAAATCAATGAAATATGGCCAGTTGTAACAACTCCGGAGGAGTTACGTATGATCATTCTAAGTGACATAATTCAAAAAGAAAAAGACACATATCATAAGATATCACTTAAAGGTGGAATCCAAAATGGCTACACATGAAATAAATTACAAAACAAAAACATAGTCAAATATGTAGGAAACACGCATAAGGCTGCTAAACGGGAAAGGTGGGGAGGGGTGAGGCATCATCCAGGAGGTTGAAATTAGCAAAGATACCATTCCAAATACCAAACTGATAATCAACAAGGCCTACACGGTAGCTAAAAGAACTGCACTCAGCACACTCAAGTCACCGGAAAAGAATATATACGACTGGTAAGAATCTGAAAAAGAATTTACTGATGTCTCTCTGTACGTGAATCAAGTGGATGTACAGCAGCAAGAAACAGAGCTTTGAAAATCAGCTGTAACCAATATAGTAATAAATTGAAAAAAATAAACGACAGAGAGACAGAGAAAACCTCTTACAACTTTTCCTCAGGGACGGTGATGCAACATGGATTGAACACATCTAGACCCACAGCAGGATGAGACATAAGGCTGGAAACTGTTTGCACTAAGAGAAATGTGAGGTTGGGTGAGGAAATGCACACCCTTTAAAGTAATACTACCTGGTACCCATTCAATGGGTCCCAAATCTGCAGGTTCAAGGGATCTTCCTACAGCTAAAACATGCATGGAAAACCCAGAGGACTGTACACCATGTGATCGGGAGATGTGTCTAAAATGCAGCTCATTTATCCTCTCCTGGTGCTCCTGTTCACCATTCCAGCCACGTTACTTAGAATCTCCCCACTTGGAGAATCAGCACATTTAAACTTCTGTTTCACACATTTTGCAAATTGTGAGGAGGATGAACGGGAAGAGGGGGAACCAATGAGAGAATAGTTGTAGGGGTTTGGACGGGCACATATCACTCTAATTTCCCATTAAGAATAAGAATTGAAAAAAGGCTCAGCCTGCCTCGCCGGAGCCAAAATAGGGCCTGAAGCAATCCTGCGGGTTTGAGGCCAGCTCACAAAAGAGCAACTTAAAAAATGGAGCTCAGGGTCACTGCAATTCACAAACCTGCAGAGTTATAAATGAAAACTAACGTCCAAAACTATGTTGAGGTAAGGCAAAGAAGAGGATCTGAATGCAAGACAGAATTGCAAGAAACAGATTTCAAGAGATAGATTGGACTCGTCTTTAAAGCACATGAAAAGCGGCAGAATTTCGACAATGATGCAGTTGGCCCAAAAGGGCGTATGCGTTTTTCCTGATTATATCCAGGAAAAAACGCATACGCACTTTATGGGCAACGAAGCAAGCAAGCAATGCAAATGTGCACAACAAAGAAGTCTCATTTCCCACCGGTCAAAAGGGCCATCCTAAAAAATTGTAAAAACCAGAAATGCAGGACAGGCCATGGAGAACAGGGAGCCTTTATACGCTGATGGGCAGTGTGTGAACTGCCGAGAGCCACTCTGGAGAAGTGTATGGTGGTTCCTAAATCATCTAAAAAACAGAGCTACAGAGCATAGGACACTTCCAATCATGGGAGTATATCTAGGGAAGTCTAAAAATCAACAAGACACAAGCACACCACAGTTTAGGGCTACTCTGTTTACAAGAACCTCAACTTCAGTACACCTTAAATATCCCAGGAAAGAGAACAATGGATAAAGAAGATGTGGTACTTATGTACAATGGAATATCTCTTCACCATGAAATCAATGTAATAAGGCTAGTAGAAGGATAAAGAGTGGATTTAGGTCCGATAATACTACTTGAAATAAGTCAAACAGAAAAAGAAACATATCATAAGATATCACTTATAGAGGGAGGGTAAATATGGCTGCACAAGAAATGAATTACAGAACAGAACAGTGTCTCACATTTAGAAAACACACTTATGTCAGCTTAAGGGGAAAGGAGAGGTGGGGTGATGCATAAAACCAGAGTTTGAAATTAGCACAGATACCGTTCAATAAACCAAATAGATATTAGACAAGATCTACACCTTGCTCAATGAACTGGCCTCAACACACCTTATAAACCACAGAGAAATATATCTGAGTAATAAGAATCTTAAAATCCATGTATTGATATATCTCCATAAGGGAATCAAGTGTGTGCAGAGCGGCACAAACACAGCAGTGAAAATGAGCTAAACCCCATTATAGAAATAAATTTTAAAAACAAAACGCAGAAACAATGAAAGAGAGAAAAATTCTTACAAAATTTGCTCAGGGGCTGTGATGTAACCTGGATTGACCACATATAAACCCACAGCTGGATAAGACATAAGGCTGGACACTTGGGGCTGAGAGGATTGGTGAGTTTTGGTGAGCAACTGCCAAAAGTTTAATGCAATACTTCATGCTACTCATTCCAAGGGTCCCAACACTCCAGGTTGAAGGGAATCTTCCTACAGCTAAACCATGCTTGGGAAACCCAGCGACTGGTATACCATATGATCGGGAAAGGTTTCTAAAATGCACCTCATTTTTCCTCTCCTGGGGCTCCGGATCGACATTCCACCCGCTTTACTAACAACATCCCCACATGGAGAGTCAATGCCTTAAAGTTCTGGTATCGCACAGTCTGCAGTTAGTGCGGAGGATGAATGGGAATAGGGGGAACCAATGAGAAACAAGCTGTAGCAGTTTCAATGGGCACATGTCACTCTAATTTCACATCAGTAAGAAGAATAAACCAAAGGCACAGCAAGGTGCCCCAGAAGAAGAATAGGGCCTGAAGGAATCCTGTGGTTATGAGGCAAGATCACAAAATATGAGCTGAAAAATGGAGCTAAGGGCCACTGCAATTCAAAAACGTGCAGAGTTATAAAAGCCAACTATTTTCAAAAACTATATTGAGGTAAGGCTATGAAGAGGCATTGAAAGCAAGGCAGAATTGCAGGAAACCTATTTCAGGAGGTAGACAGGAATTGCATTTAAAGCATAGGAAAAGAGGCAGAACGTCGACAATGATGCACTTGGCCAAAAAGGGCGTATGCGTTTTTTCCTGAATATATTCAGGAAAAAAACGCATACGTGCTTCTTGGCCAACCAAGCAAGCTTGCAAAGGAAATCTGCACTACAATGAAGTCTCACTTCCCCCTGGTCAAAAGGGCCATCTGAAAAAAGTGTAAAATCCAGAAAGGCAGGACAGGCCATGGAGAACTGGGAGCCTTGTTATGCTGATGGGAGGGATGTAATTTGCCAACAGCCACTCGGGAGAAATGTATGGTGTTTCCTGAAACATCTAAAAAACAAAGCAACAGAGCCTAGGGCAATTCCACTTATGGTCCTATAGCTTAGGGAAATTAAAATCAAAAAGACACAGCCACCCAAAAGTTTGGGACGGTTATGTTTACAAGAACCTCGTTTATGGTACAAGTTCAATATCGCAGAAAGTGAAAAATGGATAAAGAAGTTGTGGTACTTACGTACAATGCAATATCACTCAGCAATGAAATCTATGTCATCAGGCCCGTAAGCAGAATAATGAGTGGATTCAGGTATGATGATTCTAACTGAAATAAGTCACACAGAAAAAGAAACATCATAAGATATCACTAATACACAGAATGTAAACTTGGCTACACAGGAACTGGATTACAATACACAACAGGGTATCAAATTTAGAAAACCAACTTATGCTTGCTTAAGGGGAAAGGTGTGTTGGGGTGCTGCACAAAAACACAGATTGAAATGAGCACAGATAAAGTTCCTTAAGCCAAATATGTAATAGACAAGAGCTACTCCTTGCTCAACGAAATGGACTCAAAACCCCATATTAAACGCCTAAGAATGTACCTGACTAGTAAGTATCTTAAAACCTATGGATTGCTATGTCTCGGAAAGAGAATCAAGCATGTGTACAGGGCCATAAACGCAGCAGTGATAGGATTGGAGAGGTTCAGTGAGCAAATGAAGACCCTTTGAAGTCATATTGCATGGTACCCATTCCACGGGTCTCAACTCTCCAGGTTTAAGGGATTCTTCCTTCAGCTAAAACATGCATGTGGAACCCAGGGTATGATCAACTGTGTGATCGGGAGTCATTTTCAAATATGTCTCAGTTCTCATCCCCTGGTACTCGGGTGCAACATTCTAGATGCTTTACTAACACTCTCCCGACTTGGAGAGTCAGTGCCTTTAACCTCCTATGTGGCCCAGTTTGCAAATTCCACGGAAGATGTACAGGAATAGGAAGAACCAATGAGAGACTAGCTGGAGGTGTCTGGACGGGCAAATTTAACTCTCATTTCCCACCAGGAAGAGGAATTAACCAAAGGCTCAGCGTGCCGCTCCAGAACTAGATTAGGGCCTGAAGCAATCCTGCGGTGTTGCGGCCAGCTCACAAGAAAGCGAGTTGAAGAAAGGAGCTCAGGGGCACTGTAATTCACAAACCTGCAGAGTTATAAATGACAGCTATCGTCCAAAAATATACTGAAGTAAGGCTGCCAAGAGGACTTGAAAGCGGGGCAGAATTGCAGGAAACCGATTTCAGGAGGTAGACTGGAATTGCATTTAAAGCATAGGAAAAGAGGCAGAACGTCCACAATGATGCACTTGGCCAAAAAGGGCGTATGCGTTTTTTCCTGAATATATTCAGGAAAAAACGCATACGCCCTTTTTGGCCAACCAAGCAAGCTTGCAAAGGAAATCTGCACTACAATGAAGTCTCACTTCCCCCCGGTCAAAAGGGAAATCTGAAAAAAGTGTAAAATCCACAAAGGCAGGACAGGCCATGGAGAACTGGGAGCCTTGTTATGCTGATGGGCGGGATGGAAATTGCCAACAGCCACTCCGGAGAAGTGTATGGTGTTTCCTGAAACATCTAAAAAACAAAGCAACAGCGCCTAGGGCACTTCCACTTATGGTCCTATAGCTTAGGGAAATTAAAATCAAAAAGACACAGCCACCCCAAAGTTTGGGACGGCTCTGTTTACAAGAACCTCGTTTATGGTACAAGTTCAATATCGCAGAAAGCGAAAAATGGATAAAGAAGTTTTGGTACTTACGTACAATGCAATATCACTCAGCAATGATCTATGTCATCAGGCCCGTAGCAGCATAATGAGTGGATTCAGGTATGATGATTCTTACTGAAATAAGTCACACAGAAAAAGAAACTTCATAAGATATCACTAATACACGGAATGTAAACTTGGCTACACAGGAACTGGATTACAAAAGAGAACAGGGTATCAAATTTAGAAAACCAACTTATGCTTGCTCAAGGGAAAAGATGAGTTGGGGTGCTGCATAAAACCAGAGATTGAAATGAGCACAGATAAAGTTCCTTAAGCCAATTATGGAATAGACAAGAGCTACTCCTTGCTCAACGAAATGGACTCAACACCCCATATTAAACGCCAAAGAATGTACCTGACTAGTAAGTATCTTAAAACCTATGGATTGCTATGTCTCTGAAAGAGAATCAAGCGTGTGTACAGGGGCATAAACGAAGAAGTGATAGGATTGGAGAGGTTCGGTGAGCAAAAGAAGACCCTTTGAAGTCATATTGCATGGTACCCATTCCACGGGTCTCAACTCTACAGGTTTAAGGGATTCTTCCTTCAGCTGAAACATGTATGTGGAACCCAGAGTATCATCAACCGTGTGATTGGGAGACGTGTTGAAATATGTCTTAGTTCTCGTCCCATGGTACTCGGGTGCAACATTCCAGACGCTTTACTAACACTCTCCCGACTTGGAGAGTCAGTGCCTTTAACCTCCTGTTTGGCCCAGTTTGCAATTTCTGCGGAAGATGAACAGGAATAGGGAGAACCAATGAGAGACTAGCTGGAGGTGTCTGGACGGGCAAATTTAACTCTCATTTCCCACCAGGAAGAGGAATTAACCAAAGGCTCAGCATGCCGTGCCGGAACCAGATTAGGGCCTGAAGCAGTCCTGCGGTGTTGCGGCCAGCTCACAAGAAAGCGAGTTGAAGAAAGGAGCTCAGGGGCACTGTAATTCACAAACCTGCAGAGTTATAAATGACAGCTATCGTCCAAAATATACTGAAGTAAGGCTGCCAAGAGGACTTGAAAGCGGGGCAGAATTGCAGGAAACTGATTTCAGGAAGTAGACTGGAATTGCATTTAAAGCATAGGAAAAGAGGCAGAACGTCAACAATGATGCACTTGGCCCAAAAGGGCGTATGCGTTTTTTCCTGAATATATTCAGGAAAAAACGCATACGCCCTTTTTGGCCAACCAAGCAAGCTTGCAAAGGAAATCTGCACTACAATGAAGTCTCACTTTCCCCCGGTCAAAAGGGCCATCTGAAAAAAGTGTAAAATCCAGAAAGGCAGGACAGGCCATGGAGAACTGGGAGCCTTGTTATGCTGATGGGCGGGATGAAAATTGCCAACAGCCACTGGGGAGAAGTGTATGGTGTTTCCTGAAACATCTAAAAAACAAAGCAACAGAGCCTAGGGCACTTCCACTTATGGTCCTATAGCTTAGGGAAATTAAAATCAAAAAGACACAGCCACCCCAAAGTTTGGGATGGCTCTGTTTACAAGAACATCGTTTACAGTACAAGTTCAATATCGCAGAAAGTGAAAAACGGATAAAGAAGTTGTGGTACTTACATACAATGCAATATCACTCAGCAATGAAATCTATGTCATCAGGCCCGTAGCAGCATAATGAGTGGATTCAGGTATGATGATTCTAACTGAAATAAGTCACACAGAAAAAGAAACATCATAAGATATCACTAATACACGGAATGTAAACTTGGCTACACAGGAACTGGATTACAAAACAGAACAGGGTCTCAAATGCAGAAAACCAACTTATGCTTGCTTAAGGGGAAAGGTGAGTTGGGGTGCTGCATAAAACCAGAGATTGAAATGAGCACAGATAAAGTTCCTTAAGCCAAATATGGAATAGACAAGAGCTACTCCTTGCTCAACGAAATGGACTCAACACCCCATATTAAACGCCTAAGAATGTACCTGACTAGTAAGTATCTTAAAGCCTATGGATTGCTATGTCTCTGAAAGAGAATCAAGTGTGTGTACAGGGGCATAAACGCAGCAGTGATAGGATTGGAGAGGTTCGGTGAGCAAATGAAGACCCTTTGAAGTCATATTGCATGGTACCCATTCCACGGGTCTCAACTCTCCAGGTTTAAGGGATTCTTCCTTCAGCTAAAGCATGCATGTGGAACCCAGAGTATGATCAACCGTGTGATCGGGAGATGTGTTCCAATATGTCTCAGTTCTCGTCCCCTGGTACTCGGATGCAACATTCCAGATGCTTTACTAACACTCTCCCGACTTGGAGAGTCAGTGCCTTTAACCTCCTATTTGGCCCAGTTTGCAATTTCTGCGGAAGATGAACAGGAATAGGGAGAACCAATGAGAGACTAGCTGGAGGTGTCTGGACGGCCAAATTTAACTCTCATTCCCACCAGGAAGAGGAATTAACCAAAGGCTCAGCGTGCCGAGCCAGAACAAGATTAGGGCCTGAAGCAATCCTGCGGTGTTGCGGCCAGCTCACAAGAAAGTGAGTTGAAGAAAGGAGCTCAGGGGCACTGTAATTCACAAACCTGCAGAGTTATAAATGACAGTTATCGTCCAAAAATATACTGAAGTAAGCCTGACAAGAGGACTTGAAAGCGGGGCAGAATTGCAGGAAACCGATTTCAGGAGGTAGACTGGAATTGCATTTAAAGCATAGGAAAAGAGGCAGAACGTCGACAATGATGCACTTGGACAAAAAGGGCGTATGCGTTTTTTCCTGAATATATTCAGGAAAAAACGCATACGCCCTTTTTGGCCAACCAAGCAAGCTTGCAAAGGAAATCTGCACTACAATGAAGTCTCACTTCCCCCCGGTCAAAAGGGCCATCTGAAAAAAGTGTAAAATCCAGAAAGGCAGGACAGGCCATGGAGAACTGGGAGTCTTGTTATGCTGATGGGTGGGATGTATATTGCCAACAGCCACTCAGGAGAAGTGTATGGTGTTTCCTGAAACATCTAAAAAACAAAGCAACAGAGCCTAGGGCACTTCCACTTATGGTCCTATAGCTTAGGGAAATTAAAATAAAAAAGACACAGCCACCCGAAAGTTTGGGACGGCTCTGTTTACAAGAAACTCTTTTACGGGACAGGTTCAATATCGCAGAAAGTGAAAAATGGATAAAGAAGTTGTGGTACTTACGTACAACGCAATATCACTCAGCAATGAAATCTATGTCGTCAGGCCCGTAGCAGCATAATGAGTGGATTCAGGTATGATGATTCTAACTGAAATAAGTCACACAGAAAAAGAAACATCATAAGATATCACTAATACACGGAATGTAAACTTGGCTTCACAGGAACTGGATTACAAAAGAGAACAGGGTCTCAAATTTAGAAAACCAACTTATGCTTGCTTAAGGGGAAAGGTGAGTTGGGGTGCTGCATAAAACCAGAGATTGAAATGAGCACAGATAAAGTTCCTTAAGCCAAATATGGAATAGACAAGAGCTACTCCTTGCTCAACGAAATGGACTCAACACCCCATATTAAACGCCTAAGAATGTACCTGACTAGTAACTATTTTAAAACCTATCGATCGCTATGACTCCGAAAGAGAATCAAGCGTGTGTACAGGGGCATAAACGAAGCAGTGATAGGATTGGAGAGGTTCGGTGAGCAAATGAAGACCCTTTGAAGTCATATTGCATGGTACCCATTCCACGGGTCTCAACTCTCCAGGTTTAAGGGATTCTTCCTTCAGCTGAAACATGCATGTGGAACCCAGAGTATGATCAACCATGTGATCGGGAGACGTGTTCCAATATGTCTCAGTTCTCGTCCCCTGGTACTCGGGTGCAACATTCCAGACGCTTTACTAACACTCTCCCGACTTGGAGAGTCAGTGCCTTTAACCTTCTGTTTGGCCCAGGTTGCAATTTCTGCGGAAGATGAACAGGAATAGGGAGAACCAATGAGAGACTAGCTGGAGGTGTCTGGACGGGCAAATTTAACTCTCATTTCCCACCAGGAAGAGGAATTAACCAACGGCTCAGCGTGCCGTGCCGGAACCAGATTAGGGCCTGAAGCAATCCTGCGGTGTTGCGGCCAGCTCACAAGAAAGCGAGTTGAAGAAAGGAGCTCAGGGGCACTGTAATTCACAAACCTGCAGAGTTATAAATGACAGCTATCGTCCAAAAATATACTGAAGTAAGGCTGCAAGAGGACTTGAAAGCGGGACAGAATTGCAGGAAACCGATTTCAGGAGGTAGACTGGAATTGCATTTAAAGCAGAGGAAAAGAGGCAGAACGTCCACAATGATGCACTTGGTCAAAAAGGGCATATGCATTTTTTCCTGAATATATTCAGGAAAAAACGCATATGCCCTTTTTGGCCAACCAAGCAAGCTTGCAAAGGAAATCTGCACTACAATGAAGTCTCAATTCCCCCTGGTCAAAAGGGCCATCTGAAAAAAGTGTAAAATCCAGAAAGGCAGGACAGGCCTTGGAGACCTGGGAGCCTTGTTATGCTGTTGGGCGGGATGCAAATTGCCAACAGCCACTCGGGAGAAGTGTATGATGTTTCCTGAAACATCTAAAAAACAAAGCAACACAGCCTAGGGCACTTCCACTTATGGTCCTATAGCTTAGGGAAATTAAAATCAAAAAGACACAGCCACCCCAAAGTTTGGGACGGCTGTGTTTACAAGAACCTGGTTTACGGTAAAAGTTCAATAGCGCAGAAATTGAAAAATGGATAAGGAAGTTGTGGTACTTACATACAATGCAATATCACTCAGCAATGAAATCTATGTCATCAGGCCCAGAGAGCATAATGAGTGGATTCAGGTATGATGATTCTAACTGAAATAAGTCACACAGAAAAAGAAACATCATAAGATATCACTAATACACGGAATGTAAACTTGGCTACACAGGAACTGAATTACAAAACAGAACAGGGTCTCAAATTTACAAAACCATCTTATGCTTGCTTAAGGGGAAAGGTGAGTTGGGGTGCTGCATAAAACCAGAGATTGAAATGAGCACAGATAAAGTTCCTTAAGCCAAATATGTAATAGACAAGAGCTACTCCTTGCTCAACGCAATGGACTCAACACCCCATATTAAACGCCTAAGAATGTACCTGACTAGTAAGTATCTTAAAACCTATGGATTGCTATGTGTCCGAAAGAGAATCAAGCGTGTGTACAGGGGCATAAATGCAGCAGTGATAGGATTGGAGAGGTTCGGTGAGCAAATGAAGACCCTTTGAAGTCATATTGCATGGTACCCATTCCACAGGTCTCACCTCTCCAGGTTTAAGGGATTCTTCCTTCAGCTAAAGCATGCATGTGGAACCCAGAGTATGATCAACCGTGTGATCGGGAGACGTGTTCCAATATGTCTTAGTTCTCGTCCCCTGGTACTCGGATGCAACATTCCAGATGCTTTACTAACACTCTCCCGACTTGGAGAGTCAGTGCCTTTAACCTCCTGTTTGGCCCAGTTTGCAATTTCTGCGGAAGATGAACAGGAATAGGGAGAACCAATGAGAGACTAGCTGGAGGTGTCTGGACGGGCAAATTTAACTCTCATTTCCCACCAGGAAGAGGAATTAACCAAAGGCTCAGCGTGCCGTGCCGGAACCAGATTAGGGCCTGAAGCATTCCTGCGGTGTTGCGGCCAGCTCACAAGAAAGCGAGTTGAAGAACGAGCTCAGGGGCACTGTAGTTCACAAACCTGCAGAGTTATAAATGACAGCTATCGTCCAAAAATATACTGAAGTAAGGCTGCCAAGAGGACTTGAAAGCGGGGCAGAATTGCAGGAAACCAATTTCAGGAGGTAGACTGGAATTGCATTTAAAGCATAGGAAAAGAGGCAGAACGTCCACAATGATGCACTTGGCCAAAAAGGGCGTATGCGTTTTTTCCTGAATATATTCAGGAAAAAACGCATACGCCCTTTTTGGCCAACCAAGCAAGCTTGCAAAGGAAATCTGCACTACAATGAAGTCTCACTTCCCCCCAGTCAAAAGGGCCATCTGAAAAAAGTGTAAAATCCAGAAAGGCACGACAGGCCATGGAGAACTGGGAGCCTTGTTATGCTGATGGGCGGGATGTAAATTGCCAACAGCCACTCAGGAGAAGTGTATGGTGTTTCCTGAAACATCTAAAAAACAAAGCAACAGAGCCTAGGGCACTTCCACTTATGGTCCTATAGCTTAGGGAAATTAAAATCAAAAAGACACAGCCACCCCAAAGTTTCGGATGGCTCTGTTTACAAGAACCTCGTTTACGGTACAAGTTCAATATCGCAGAAAGTGAAAAATGGATAAAGAAGTTGTGGTACTTACGTACAATGCAATATCACTCAGCAAAGAAATCTATGTCATCAGGCCCGTAGCAGCATAATGAGTGGATTCAGGTATGATGATTCTAACTGAAATAAGTCACACAGAAAAAGAAACATCATAAGATATCACTAATACACGGAATGTAAACTTGGCTACACAGGAACTGAATTACAAAACAGAACAGGGTCTCAAATTTAGAAAACCAACTTATGCTTGCTTAAGGGGAAAGGTGAGTTGGGGTGCTGCATAGAACCAGAGATTGAAATGAGCACAGATAAAGTTCCTTAAGCCAAATATGTAATAGACAAGAGCTACTCCTTGTTCAACGAAATGGACTCAACACCCCATATTAAACGCCTAATAATGTACCTGACTAGTAAGTATCTTAAAACCTATGGATTGCTATGTCTGTGAAAGAGAATCAAGCGTGTGTACAGGGGCATAAACGCAGCAGTGATAGGATTGGAGAGGTTCGGTGAGCAAATGAAGACCCTTTGAAGTCATATTGCATGGTACCCATTCCACGGGTCTCAACTCTCCAGGTTTAAGGGATTCTTCCTTCAGCTGAAACATGCATGTGGAACCCAGAGTATGATCAACCGTGTGATCGTGAGTCACGTTCAAATATGTCTCAGTTCTCATCCCCTGGTACTCGGGTGCAACATTCTAGATGCTTTACTAACACTCTCCCGACTTGGAGAGTCAGTGCCTTTAACCTCCTATTTGGCCCAGTTTGCAAATTCCGCGGAAGATGAACAGGAATAGGGAGAACCAATGAGAGACTAGCTGGAGGTGTCTGGACGGGCAAATTTAACTCTCATTTGCCACCAGAAAGAGGAATTAACCAAAGGGTCAGCATGCCGTGCCGGAACCAGATTAGGGCCTGAAGCAATCCTGCGGTGTTGCGGCCAGCTCACAAGAAAGCGAGTTGAAGAAAGGAGCTCAGGGGCACTGTAATTCACAAACCTGCAGAGATATAAATGACAGCTATCGTCCAAAAATATACTGAAGTAAGGCTGCCAAGAGGACTTGAAAGCGGGGCAGAATTGCAGGAAACCGATTTCAGGAGGTAGACTGGAATTACATTTAAAGCATAGGAAAAGAGGCAGAACGTCCACAATGATGCACTTGGCCAAAAAGGGCGTATGCGTTTTTTCCTGAATATATTCAGGAAAAAACGCATACGCCCTTTTTGGCCAACCAAGCAAGCTTGCAAAGGAAATCTGCACTACAATGAAGTCTCACTTACCCCGGGGTCAAAAGGGCCATCTGAAAAAAGTGTAAAATCCAGAAAG
Source organism: Orcinus orca (assembly GCF_937001465.1). Taxonomy (NCBI): domain Eukaryota; kingdom Metazoa; phylum Chordata; class Mammalia; order Artiodactyla; family Delphinidae; genus Orcinus; species Orcinus orca. The sequence continues at coordinate 1,488,151 of NW_026044101.1, forward strand.
GCAGGACAGGCCATGGAGAACTGGGATCCTTGTTATGCTGATGGGTGGGATGTAAATTGCCAACAGCCACTGGGGAGAAGTGTATGGTGTTTCCTGAAACATCTAAAAAACAAAGCAACAGAGCCTAGGGCACTTCCACTTATGGTCCTATAGCTTAGGGAAATTAAAATCAAAAAGACACAGCCACCCCAAAGTTTGGGATGGGTCTGTTTACAAGAACCTCGTTTACGGTACAAGTTCAGTATCGCAGAAAGCGAAAAATGGATAAAGAAGTTGTGGTACTTACGTACAACGCAATATCACTCAGCAATGAAATCTATGTCATCAGGCCCATAGCAGCATAATGAGTGGATTCAGTTATGATGATTCTAACTGAAATAAGTCACACAGAAAAAGAAACATCATAAGATATCACTAATACACGGAATGTAAACTTGCTACACAGGAACTGAATTACAAAACAGAATACGGTCTCAAATTTAGAAAACCAACTTATGCTTGCTTAAGGGGTAAGGTGAGTTGGGGTGCTGCATAAAACCAGAGATCGAAATGAGCACAGATAAAGTTCCTTAAGCCAAATATGTAATAGACAAGAGCTACTCCTTGCTCAACGCAATGGACTCAACACCCCATATTAAACGCCTAAGAATGTACCTGACTAGTAAGTATCTTAAAACCTATGGATCGCTATGTCTCCAAAAGAGAATCAAGCGTGTGTACAGGGGCATAAACGCAGCAGTGATAGGATTGGAGAGGTTTGGTGAGCAAATGAAGACCCTTTGAAGTCATATTGCATGGTACCCATTCCACGGGTCTCAACTCTCCAGGTTTAAGGGATTCTTCCTTCAGCTAAAGCATGCATGTGGAACCCAGAGTATGATCAACCGTGTGATCGGGAGACGTGTTCCAATATGTCTTAGTTCTCGTCCCCTGGTACTCGGATGCAACATTCCAGATGCTTTACTAACACTCTCCCGACTTGGAGAGTCAGTGCCTTTAACCTCCTGTTTGGCCCAGTTTGCAATTTCTGCGGAAGATGAACAGGAATAGGGAGAACCAATGAGAGACTAGCTGGAGGTGTCTGGACGGGCAAATTTAACTCTCATTTCAAACCAGGAAGAGGAATTAACCAAAGGCTCAGCGTGCCGTGCCGGAAACAGATTAGGGCCTGAAGCATTCCTGCGGTGTTGCGGCCAGCTCACAAGAAAGCGAGTTGAAGAACGAGCTCAGGGGCACTGTAGTTCACAAACCTGCAGAGTTATAAATGACAGCTATCGTCCAAAAATATACTGAAGTAAGGCTGCCAAGAGGACTTGAAAGCGGGGCAGAATTGCAGGAAACCGATTTCAGGAGGTAGACTGGAATTGCATTTAAAGCATAGGAAAAGAGGCAGAACGTCCACAATGATGCACTTGGCCAAAAAGGGCGTATGCGTTTTTTCCTGAATATATTCAGGAAAAAACGCATACGCCATTTTTGGCCAACCAAGCAAGCTTGCAAAGGAAATCTGCACTACAATGAAGTCTCACTTCCCCCCCGGTCAAAAGGGCCATCTGTAAAAAGTGTAAAATCCAGAAAGGCAGGACAGGCCATGGAGAACTGGGAGCCTTGTTATGCTGATGGGCAGGATGTAAATTGCCAACAGCCACTCGGGAGAAGTGTATGGTGTTTCCTGAAACATCTAAAAAACAAAGCAACAGAGCCTAGGGCACTTCCACTTATGGTCCTATAGCTTAGGGAAATTAAAATCAAAAAGACACAGCCACCCCAAAGTTTCGGATGGCTCTGTTTACAAGAACCTCGTTTACGGTACAAGTTCAGTATCGCAGAAAGCGAAAAATGGATAAAGAAGTTGTGGTACTTACGTACAACGCAATATCACTCAGCAATGAAATCTATGTCATCAGGCCCATAGCAGCATAATGAGTGGATTCAGTTATGATGATTCTAACTGAAATAAGTCACACAGAAAAAGAAACATCATAAGATATCACTAATACACGGAATGTAAACTTGCTACACAGGAACTGAATTACAAAACAGAATACGGTCTCAAATTTAGAAAACCAGCTTATGCTTGCTTAAGGGGTAAGGTGAGTTGGGGTGCTGCATAAAACCAGAGATCGAAATGAGCACAGATAAAGTTCCTTAAGCCAAATATGTAATAGACAAGACCTACTCCTTGCTCAACGCAATGGACTCAACACCCCATATTAAACGCCTAAGAATGTACCTGACTAGTAAGTATCTTAAAACCTATGGATCGCTATGTCTCCGAAAGAGAATCAAGCGTGTGTACAGGGGCATAAACGCAGCAGTTATAGGATTGGAGAGGTTTGGTGAGCAAATGAAGACCCTTTGAAGTCATATTGCATGGTACCCATTCCACGGGTCTCAACTCTCCACGTTTAAGGGATTCTTCCTTCAGCTAAAGCATGCATGTGGAACCCAGAGTATGATCAACCGTGTGATCGGGAGACGTGTTCCAATATGTCTTAGTTCTCGTCCCCTGGTACTCGGATGCAACATTCCAGATGCTTTACTAACACTCACCCGACTTGGAGAGTCAGTGCCTTTAACCTCCTGTTTGGCCCAGTTTGCAATTTCTGCGGAAGATGAACAGGAATAGGGAGAACCAATGAGAGACTAGCTGGAGGTGTCTGGACGGGAAAATTTAACTCTCATTTCCCACCAGGAAGAGGAATTAACCAAAGGCTCAGCGTGCCGTGCCGGAACCAGATTAGGGCCTGAAGCATTCCTGCGGTGTTGCGGCCAGCTCACAAGAAAGCGAGTTGAAGAACGAGCTCAGAGGCACTGTAGTTCACAAACCTGCAGAGTTATAAATGACAGCTATCGTCCAAAAATATACTGAAGTAAGGCTGCCAAGAGGACTTGAAAGCGGGGCAGAATTGCAGGAAACCGATTTCAGGAGGTAGACTGGAATTGCATTTAAAGCATAGGAAAAGAGGCAGAACGTCCACAATGATGCACTTGGCCAAAAAGGGCGTATGCGTTTTTTCCTGAATATATTCAGGAAAAAACGCATACGCCCTTTTTGGCCAACCAAGCAAGCTTGCAAAGGAAATCTGCACTACAATGAAGTCTCACTTCCCCCCAGTCAAAAGGGCCATCTGAAAAAAGTGAAAAATCCAGAAAGGCACGACAGGCCATGGAGAACTGGGAGCCTTGTTATGCTGATGGGCGGGATGTAAATTGCCAACAGCCACTCAGGAGAAGTGTATGGTGTTTCCTGAAACATCTAAAAAACAAAGCAACAGAGCCTAGGGCACTTCCACTTATGGTCCTATAGCTTAGGGAAATTAAAATCAAAAAGACACAGCCACCCCAAAGTTTCGGATGGCTCTGTTTACAAGAACCTCGTTTACGGTACAAGTTCAATATCGCAGAAAGTGAAAAATGGATAAAGAAGTTGTGGTACTTACGTACAATGCAATATCACTCAGCAAAGAAATCTATGTCATCAGGCCCGTAGCAGCATAATGAGTGGATTCAGGTATGATGATTCTAACTGAAATAAGTCACACAGAAAAAGAAACATCATAAGATATCACTAATACACGGAATGTAAACTTGGCTACACAGGAACTGAATTACAAAACAGAACAGGGTCTCAAATTTAGAAAACCAACTTATGCTTGCTTAAGGGGAAAGGTGAGTTGGGGTGCTGCATAGAACCAGAGATTGAAATGAGCACAGATAAAGTTCCTTAAGCCAAATATGTAATAGACAAGAGCTACTCCTTGTTCAACGAAATGGACTCAACACACCATATTAAACGCCTAATAATGTACCTGACTAGTAAGTATCTTAAAACCTATGGATTGCTATGTCTGTGAAAGAGAATCAAGCGTGAGTACAGGGGCATAAACGCAGCAGTGATAGGATTGGAGAGGTTCGGTGAGCAAATGAAGACCCTTTGAAGTCATATTGCATGGTACCCATTCCACGGGTCTCAACTCTCCAGGTTTAAGGGATTCTTCCTTCAGCTGAAACATGCATGTGGAACCCAGAGTATGATCAACCGTGTGATCGTGAGTCACGTTCAAATATGTCTCAGTTCTCATCCCCTGGTACTCGGGTGCAACATTCTAGATGCTTTACTAACACTCTCCCGACTTGGAGAGTCAGTGCCTTTAACCTCCTATTTGGCCCAGTTTGCAAATTCCGCGGAAGATGAACAGGAATAGGGAGAACCAATGAGAGACTAGCTGGAGGTGTCTGGACGGGCAAATTTAACTCTCATTTGCCACCAGAAAGAGGAATTAACCAAAGGGTCAGCATGCCGTGCCGGAACCAGATTAGGGCCTGAAGCAATCCTGCGGTGTTGCGGCCAGCTCACAAGAAAGTGAGTTGAAGAAAGGAGCTCAGTGGCACTGTAATTCACAAACCTGCAGAGTTATAAATGACAGCTATCGTCCAAAAATATACTGAAGTAAGGCTGCAAGAGGACTGGAAAGCGGGACAGAATTGCAGGAAACCGATTTCAGGAGGTAGACTGGAATTGCATTTAAAGCAGAGGAAAAGAGGCAGAACGTCCACAATGATGCACTTGGTCAAAAAGGGCGTATGAATTTTTTCCTGAATATATTCAGGAAAAAACGCATACGCCCTTTTTGGCCAACCAAGCAAGCTTGCAAAGGAAATCTGCACTACAATGAAGTCTCACTTCCCCCTGGTCAAAAGGGCCATCTGAAAAAAGTGTAAAATCCAGAAAGGCAGGACAGTCCTTGGAGACCTGGGAGCCTTGTTATGCTGTTGGGCGGGATGCAAATTGCCAACAGCCACTCGGGAGAAGTGTATGATGTTTCCTGAAACATCTAAAAAACAAAGCAACACAGCCTAGGGCATTTCCACTTATGGTCCTATAGCTTAGGGAAATTAAAATCAAAAAGACACAGCCACCCCAAAGTTTGGGACGGCTGTGTTTACAAGAACCTGGTTTACGGTAAAAGTTCAATAGCGCAGAAAGTGAAAAATGGATAAGGAAGTTGTGGTACTTACATACAATGCAATATCACTCAACAATGAAATCTATGTCATCAGGCCCAGAGAGCATAATGAGTGGATTCAGGTATGATGATTCTAACTGAAATAAGTCACACAGAAAAAGAAACATCATAAGATATCACTAATACACGGAATGTAAACTTGGCTACACAGGAACTGAATTACAAAACAGAACAGGGTCTCAAATTTACAAAACCATCTTATGCTTGCTTAAGGGGAAAGGTGAGTTGGGGTGCTGCATAAAACCAGAGATTGAAATGAGCACAGGTAAAGTTCCTTAAGCCAAATATGTAATAGACAAGAGCTACTCCTTGCTCAACGCAATGGACTCAACACCCCATATTAAACGCCTAAGAATGTACCTGACTAGTAAGTATCTTAAAACCTATGGATTACTATGTGTCCGAAAGAGAATCAAGCGTGTGTACAGGGGCATAAACGCAGCAGTGATAGGATTAGAGAGGTTCGGTGAGCAAATGAAGACCCTTTGAAATCATATTGCATGGTACCCATTCCACGGGTCTCAACTCTCCAGGTTTAAGGGATTCTTCCTTCAGCTAAAGCATGCATGTGGAACCCAGAGTATGATCAACCGTGTGATCAGGAGACGTGTTCCAATATGTCTTAGTTCTCGTCCCCTGGTACTCGGGTGCAACATTCCAGATGCTTTACTAACACTCTCCCGACTTGGAGAGTCAGTGCCTTTAACCTCCTGTTTGGCCCAGTTTGCAATTTCTGCGGAAGATGAACAGGAATAGGGAGAACCAATGAGAGACTAGCTGGAGGTGTCTGGACGGGCAAATTTAACTCTCATTTCCCACCAGGAAGAGGAATTAACCAAAGGCTCAGCGTGCCGTGCCGGAACCAGTTTAGGGCCTGAAGCATTCCTGCGGTGTTGCGGCCAGCTCACAAGAAAGCGAGTTGAAGAACGAGCTCAGGGGCACTGTAGTTCACAAACCTGCAGAGTTATAAATGACAGCTATCGTCCAAAAATATACTGAAGTAAGGCTGCCAAGAGGACTTGAAAGAGGGGCAGAATTGCAGGAAACCGATTTCAGGAGGTAGACTGGAATTGCATTTAAAGCATAGGAAAAGAGGCAGAACGTCCACAATGATGCACTTGGCCAAAAAGGGCTTATGCGTTTTATCCTGAATATATTCAGGAAAAAACGCATAAGCCCTTTTTGGCCAACCAAGCAAGCTTGCAAAGGAAATCTGCACTACAATGAAGTCTCACTACCCCCCAGTCAAAAGGGCCATCTGAAAAAAGTGTAAAATCCAGAAAGGCACGACAGGCCATGGAGAACTGGGAGCCTTGTTATGCTGATGGGCGGGATGTAAATTGCCAATAGCCACTCAGGAGAAGTGTACGGTGTTTCCTGAAACATCTAAAAAACAAAGCAACAGAGCCTAGGGCACTTCCACTTATGGTCCTATAGCTTAGGGCAATTAAAATCAAAAAGACACAGCCACCCCAAAGTTTCAGATGGCTCTGTTTACAAGAACCTCGTTTATGGTACAAGTTCAATATCGCAGAAAGTGAAAAATGGATAAAGAAGTTGTGGTACTTACGTACAATGCAATATCACTCAGCAATGAAATCTATGTCATCAGGCCCGTCGCAGCATAATGAGTGGATTCAGGTACGATGATTCTAAGTGAAACAAGTCACACAGAAAAAGAAACATCATAAGATATCACTAATACACGGAATGTAAACTTGGCTACACAGGAACTGAATTACAAAACAGAACAGGGTCTCAAATTAAGAAAACCAACTTATGCTTGCTTAAGGGGAAAGGTGAGTTGGGGTGCTGCATAGAACCAGAGATTGAAATGAGCACAGATAAAGTTCCTTAAGCCAAATATGTAATAGACAAGAGCTACTCCTTGTTCAACGAAATGGACTCAACACCCCATATTAAATGCCTAATAATGTACCTGACTAGTAAGTATCTTAAAACCTATGGATTGCTATGTCTGTGAAAGAGAATCAAGCGTGAGTACAGGGGCATAAACGCAGCAGTGATAGGATTGGAGAGGTTCGGTGAGCAAATGAAGACCCTTTGAAGTCATATTGCATGGTACCCATTCCACGGGTCTCAACTCTCCAGGTTTAAGGGATTCTTCCTTCAGCTGAAACATGCATGTGGAACCCAGAGTATGATCAACCATGTGATCGTGAGCCACGTTCAAATATGTCTCAGTTCTCATCCCCTGGTACTCGGGTGCAACATTCTAGATGCTTTACTAACACTCTCCCGACTTGGAGAGTCAGTGCCTTTAACCTCCTATTTGGCCCAGTTTGCAAATTCCGCGGATGATGAACAGGAATAGGCAGAACCAATGAGAGACTAGCTGGAGATGTCTGGACGGGCAAATTTAACTCTCATTTCCCACCAGGAAGAGGAATTAAGCAAAGGCTCAGCGTGCCGTGCCAGAACCAGATTAGGGCCTGAAGCAATCCTGCGGTGTTGCGGCCAGCTCACAAGAAAGTGAGTTGAAGAAAGGAGCTCAGGGGCACTGTAATTCACAAACCTGCAGAGTTATAAATGACAGCTATCGTCCACAAATATACTGAAGTAAGGCTGCCAAGAGGACTTGAAAGCAGGGCAGAATTGCAGGAAACCGATTTCAGGAGGTAGACTGGAATTGCATTTAATGCATAGGAAAAGAGGCAGAACGTCCAAAATGATGCACTTGGCCAAAAAGGGCGTATGCGTTTTTTCCTGAATATATTCAGGAAAAAACGCATACGCCCGTTTTGGCGAACCAAGCAAGCTTGCAAAGTAAATCTGCACTACAATGAAGTCTCACTTCCCCCCGGTCAAAAGGGCCATCTGAAAAAAGTGTAAAATCCAGAAAGGCAGGACAGGCCATGGAGAACTGGGAGCCTTGTTATGCTGATGGGCAGGATGTAAATTGCCAACAGCCACTCGGGAGAAGTGTATGGTGTTTCCTGAAACATCTAAAAAACAAAGCAACAGAGCCTAGGGCACTTCCACTTATGGTCCTATAGCTTAGGGAAATTAAAATCAAAAAGACACAGCCACCCGAAAGTTTGGGACGGCTCTGTTTACAAGAACCTCGTTTACGGTACATGTTCAATATCGCAGAAAGTGAAAAATGGATAAAGAAGTTTTGGTACTTACGTACAATGCAATATCACTCAGCAATGAAATCTATGTCATCAGGCCCGTAGCAGCATCATGAGTGGATTCAGGTATGATGATTCTAACTGAAATAAGTCACACAGAAAAAGAAACATCATAAGATATCACTAATACATGGAATGTAAACTTGGCTACACAGGAACTGAATTACAAAACAGAAGAGGATCTCAAATTTAGAAAACCAACTTATGCTTGCTTAAGGGGAAAGGTGAGTTGGGGTGCTGCATAAAACCAGAGATTCAAATGAGCACAGATAAAGTTCCTTAAGCCAAATATGGAATAGCGAGAGCTATTCCTTGCTCAATGAAATGGACTCAACACCCCATATTAAACGCCGAAGAATATACCTGACTAATAAGTATCTTAAAACCTATGGATTGCTATGTCTCCGAAAGAGAATCAAGCGTGAGTACAGGGGCATAAACGCAGCAGTGATAGGATTGGAGAGGTTCGGTGGGCAAATGAAGACCCTTTGAAGTCATATTGCATGGTACCCATTCCACGGGTCTCAACTCTCCAGGTTTAAGGGATTCTTCCTTCAGCTAAAGCATGCATGTGGAACCCAGAGTATGATCAACCATGTGATCGGGAGACGTGTTCCAATATGTCTCAGTTCTCGTCCCCTGGTACTCGGGTGCAACATTCCAGATGCTTTACTAACACTCTCCCGACTTGGAGAGTCAGTGCCTTTAACCTCCTGTTTGGCCCAGGTTGCAATTTCTGCGGAAGATGAACAGGAATAGGGAGAACCAACGAGAGACTAGCTGGAGGTGTCTGGACGGGAAAATTTAACTCTCATTTCCCACCAGTTAGAGGAATTAACCAAAGGCTCAGCGGGCCATGCCGGAACCAGATTAGGGCCTGAAGCAATCCTGCGATGTTGCGGCCAGCTCACAAGAAAGCGAGTGGAAGAAAGGAGCTCAGGGGCACTGTAATTCACAAACCTGCAGAGTTATAAATGACAGCTATCGTCCAAAAATATACTGAAGTAAGGCTGCCAAGAGGTCTTGAAAGCGGGGCAGAATTGCAGGAAACCGATTTCAGGAGGTAGACTGGAATTGCATTTAAAGCATAGGAAAAGAGGCAAAACGTCCACAATGATGCACTTGGCCAAAATGTGCGTATGCGTTTTTTCCTGAATATATTCAGGAAAAAACGCATACGCACTTTTTGGCCAACCAAGCAAGCTTGCAAAGGAAATCTGCACTACAATGAAGTCTCACTTCCCCCCGGTCAAAAGGGCCATCTGAAAAAAGTGTAAAATCCACAAAGGCAGGACAGGCCATGGAGAACTGGGAGCCTTGTTATGCTGATGGGCGGGATGTAAATTGCCCACAGCCACTGGGAAGAAGTGTATGGTGTTTCCTGAAACATCTAAAAAACAAAGCAACAGAGCCTAGGGCACTTCCACTTATGGCCCTATAGCTTAGGGAAATTAAAATCAAAAAGACACAGCCACCCCAAAGTTTGGGACGGCTCTGTTTACAAGAAACTCGTTTACGGGACTAGTTCAATATCGCAGAAAGTGAAAAATGGATAAAGAAGTTGTGGTACTTACGTACAATGCAATATCACTCAGCAATGAAATCTATGTCATCAGTCCCGTAGCAGCATCATGAGTGGATTTAGGTATGATGATTCTAACTGAAATAAGTCACACGGAAAAAGAAACATCATAAGATATCACTAATACACAGAATGTAAACTTGGCTACACAGGAACTGGATTACAAAACACAACAGGGTCACAAATTTAGAAAACCAACTTATGCTTGCTTAAGGGGAAAGGTGAGTTGGGGTGCTGCATAAAACCAGAGATTGAAATGAGCACAGATAAAGTTCCTTAAGCCAAATATGTAATACACAAGAGCTACTCCTTGCTCAATGAAATGGACTCAACACCCCATATTAAACGCCTAAGAATGTACCTGACTAGTAAGTATCTTAAAACCTATGGATTGCTATGTCTCTGAAAGAGAATCAAACGTGTGTACAGGGGCATAAACGCAGCAGTGATAGGATTGTAGAGGTTCGGTGAGCAAATGAAGACCCTTTGAAGTCTTATTGCATGGTACACATTCCACGGGTATCAACTCTCCAGGTTTAAGGGATTCTTCCTTCAGCTAAAGCATGCATGTGGAACCCAGAGTATGATCAACCGTGTGATCGGGAGACGTGTTACAATATGTCTCAGTTGTCGTCCCCTGGTACTCGGGTGTAACATTCCAGACACTTTACTAACACTCTCCCGACTTGGAGAGTCAGTGCCTTTAACATCCTGTTTGGCCCAGATTGCAATTTCTGCGGAAGATGAACAGGAATAGGGAGAACCAACGAGAGACTAGCTGGAGGTGTCTGGACGGGCAAATTTAACTCTCATTTCCCACCAGTTAGAGGAATTAACCAAAGGCTTAGCCTGCCGTGCCGGAACCAGATTAGGGCCTGAAGCAAACCTGCGGTGTTGCGGCCAGCTCACAAGAAAGCAAGTTGAAGAAAGGAGCTCAGGGGCACTGTAATTCACAAACCTGCAGAGTTATAAATGACAGCTATCGGCCAAAAATATACTGAAGTAAGGCTGCCAAGAGGACTTGAAAGTGGGGCAGAATTGCAGGAAACAGATTGCAAGAGGTAGACTGGAATTGCTTTTAAAGCATAGGAAAAGAGGCAGAACGTTGACAATGATGCACTTGGCCAAAAAGTGCGTATGAGTTTTTTCCGGAAAAAACGCATACGCCCTTTTTGGCCAACCAAGCAAGCTTGCAAAGGAAATCTGCACTACAATGAAGTCTCACTTCCCCCCGGTCAAAAGGGCCATCTGAAAAAAGTATAAAATCCAGAAAGGCAGGACAGGCCATGGAGAACTGGGAGCCTTGTTATGCTGATGGGCAGGATGTAAATTGCCAACAGCCACTCGGGAGAAGTGTATGGTGTTTCCTGAAACATCTAAAAAACAAAGCAACAGAGCCTAGGGCAGTTCCACTTATGGTCCTATAGCTTAGGGAAATTAAAATCAAAAAGACACAGCCACCCCAAAGTTTGGGACGGCTCTGTTGACAAGAAACTCTTTTACGGGACAGGTTCAATATCGCAGAAAGTGAAAAATGGATAAAGAAGTTGTGGTACTTACGTACAATGCAATATCACTCAGCAATGAAATCTATGTCATCAGGCCTGTAGCAGCATAATGAGTGGATTCAGGTATGATGATTCTAACTGAAATAAGTCACACAGAAAAAGAAACATCATAAGATATCACTCATACATGGAATGTAAACTTGGCTACACAGGAACTGAATTACAAAACAGAAGAGGATCTCAAATTTAGAAAACCAACTTATGCTTGCTTAAGGGGAAAGGTGAGTTGGGGTGCTGCATAAAACCAGAGATTGAAATGAGCACAGATAAAGTTCCTTAAGCCAAATATGGAATAGCAAGAGCTACTCCTTGCTCAACGAAATGGACTCAACACCCAATATTAAACGCCGAAGAATATACCTGACTAATAAGTATCTTAAAACCTATGGATTGCTATGTCTCCGAAAGAGAATCAAGCGTGTGTACAGGGGCATAAACGCAGCAGTGATAGGATTGGAGAGGTTCGGTGAGCAAATGAAGACCCTTTGAAATCATATTGCATGGTACCCATTCCACGGGTCTCAACGCTCCAGGTTTAAGGGATTCTTCCTTCAGCTAAAACATGCATGTGGAACCCAGAGTATGATCATCCGTGTGATCGGGAGATGTGTTCCAATATGTCTCAGTTCTCGTCCCCTGGTACTCGGGTGCAACATTCCAGACGCTTTACTAACACTCTCCCGACTTGGAGAGTCAGTGCCTTTATCCTCCTGTTTGGCCCAGTTTGCAATTTCTGCGGAAGATGAACAGGATTAGGGAGAACCAATGAGAGACTAGCTGGAGGTGTCTGGATGGGCAAATTTAACTCTCATTTCCCACCAGGAAGAGGAATTAAACAAAGGCTCAGCGTGCCCTGCCGGAACCAGATTAGGGCCTGAAGCAATCCTGTGGTGTTGCGGCCAGCTCACAAGAAAGCGAGTTGAAGAAAGGAGCTCAGGGGCATTGTAATTCACAAACCTGCAGAGTTATAAATGACAGCTATCGTCCAAAAATATACTGAAGTAAGGCTGCCAAGAGGACTTGAAAGGGGGGCAGAATTGCAGGAAACCGATTTCAGGAGGTAGACTGGAATTGCATTTAAAGCATAGGAAAAGAGGGAGAACGTCCACAATGATGCACTTGGCCAAAAAGGGCGTATGCGGTTTTTCCTGAATATATTCAGGAAAAAACGCATACGCTCTTTTTGGCCAACCAAGCAAGCTTGCAAAGGATATCTGCACTACAATGAAGTCTCACTTCCCCCCGGTCAAAAGGGCCATCTGAAACAAGTGTAAAATCCAGAAAGGCAGGACAGGCCATGGAGAACTGGGAGCCTTGTTATGCTGATGGTCGTTATGTAAATTGCCAACAGCCACTGGGGAGAAGTGTATGGTGTTTCCTGAAACATCTAAAAAACAAAGCAACAGAGCCTCGGGCACTTCCACTTATGGTCCTATATCTTAGGTAAATTAAAATCAAAAAGACACAGCCACCCCAATGTTTCGGACGGCTCTGTTTACAAGAACCTTGTTTACGGTACAAGTACAATATTGCAGAAAGTGAAAAATGTATAAAGAAGATGTGGTACTTACGTACAATTCAATATCACTCAGCAATGAAATCTATGTCATCAGGCCCGTAGCAGCATAATGAGTGGATTCAGGTATGATGATTCTAACTGAAATAAGTCACACAGAAAAAGAAACATCATAAGATATAACTAATACACGGAATGTAAACTTGGCTACACAGGAACTGGATTACAAAAGAGAACAGGGTCTCAAATTTAGAAAACCAACTTATGCTTGCTTAAGGGGAAAGGTGAGTTGGGGTGCTGCATAAAACCAGAGATTGAAATGAGCACAGATAAAGTTCCTTAAGCCAAATATGTAATAGACGAGAGCTACTCCTTGCTCAACGAAATGGACTCAACACCCCATATTAAACGCCTAAGAATTTACCCTACTAGTAAGAATCTTAAAACCTATGGATCGCTATGTCTCCGACAGAGAATCAAGCGTGTGTACAGGGGCATAAACGCAGCAGTGATAGGATTGGAGAGGTTCGGTGAGCAAATGAAGACCCTTTGAAGTCATATTGCATGCTACCCATTCCACGGGTCTCAACGCTCCAGGTTTAAGGGATTCTTCCTTCAGCTAAATCATGCATGTGGAACCCAGAGTATGATCAACCATGTGATCGGGAGACGTGTTCCAATATGTCTCAGTTCTCGTCCCCTGGTACTCGGGTGCAACATTCCAGATGCTTTACTAACACTCTCCCGTCTTGGAGAGTCAGTGCCTTTAACCTCCTGTCTGGTCCAGTTTGCAATTTCTGCGGAAGATGAACAGGAATAGCGAGAACAAATGAGAGACTAGCTGGAGGTGTCTGGACGGGCAAATTTAACTCTCATTTCCCACCAGGAAGTGGAATTAACCAAAGGCTCAGCGTGCCGTGCCGGAACCAGATTAGGGCCTGAAGCAATCCTGCGGTGTTGCGGCCAGCTCACAAGAAAGCGAGTTGAAGAAAGGAGCTCAGGGGCACTGTAATTCACAAACCTGCAGAGTTATAAATGACAGCTATCGTCCAAAAATATACTGAGGTAAGGATGCCAAGAGGACTTGAAAGCGGGGCAGAATTGCAGGAAACCGATTTCAGGAGGTAGACTGGAATTGCACTTAAAGCATAGGAAAAGAGTCAGAACGTCGACAATGATGCACTTGGGCAAAAAGTCCGTATGCGTTTTTTCCTGAATATATTCAGGAAAAAACGCATACGCACTTTTTGGCCAACCAAGAAAGCTTGCAAAGGAAATCTGCACTACAATGAAGTCTCACTTCCCCCTGATCAAAAGGGCCATCTGAAAAAAGTGTAAAATCCAGAAAGGCAGGAAAGGCCATGGAGAACTGGGAGCCTTGTTATGCTGATGCGCGGGATGTAAATTGCCAACAGCCACTCAGGAGAAGTGTATGGTGTTTCCTGAAACATCTAAAAAACAAAGCAACAGAGCCTAGGGCACTTCCACATATGGTCCTATAGCTAAGGAATATAAAATAAAAAAGACACAGCCACCCCTAAGTTTGGGACGGCTCTGTTTACAAGAAACTCGTTTACGGGACTAGTTCAATATTGCAGAAAGTGAAAAATGGATAAAGAAGCTGTGGTACTTACGTACAATGCAATATCACTCAGCAATGTAATCTATGTAATCAAGCCCGTAGCAGCATAATGAGTGGATTCAGGTATGATGATTCTAACTGAAATAAGTCACACAGGAAAAGAAACATCATAAGATATCACTAATACACGGAATGTAAACTTGGCTACAGAGGAACTGGATTACAAAAGAGAACAGGGTCTCAAATTTAGAAAACCAACTTATGCTTGCTTAAGGGGAAAGGTGAGTTGGGGTGCTGCATAAAACCAGAGATTGAAATGAGCACAGATGAAGTTACTTAAGCCAAATATGTAACAGACAAGAGCTACTCCTTGCTCAACGAAATGGACTCAACACCCCATATTAAACACCTAAGAATGTACCTGACTAGTAAGTATCTTAAAAGCTACGGATTGCTATGTCTCCGAAAGAGAATCAAGCGTGTGTACAGGGGCATAACCGCAGCAGTGATAGGATTGGAGAGGTTCGGTGAGCAAATGAAGACCCTTTGAAGTCATATTGCATGGTACCCATTCCACGGGTCTCAACTCTCCAGGTTTAAGGGATTCTTCCTTCAGCTAAATCATGCATGTGGAACCCAGAGTATGATCAACCGTGTGATCAGGAGACATGTTCCTATATGTCTCAGTTCTCCTCCCCTGGTACTCGGGTGCCACATTCCAGACGCTTTACTAACACTCTCCCGACTTGGAGAGTCAGTGCCTTTAACCTCCTGTTTGGCCCAGTTTGCAATTTCTGCGGAAGATGAACAGGAATAGGGAGAACCAATGAGAGACTAGCTGGAGGTGTGTGGATGGGCAAATTTAACTCTCATTTCCCACCAGGAAGAGGAATTAACCAAAGGCTCAGCGTGTCGTGCCGGAACCAGATTAGGGCCTGAAGCAATCCTGCGGTGTTGCGGCCAGCTCACAAGAAAGCGAGTTGAAGAAAGGAGCTCAGGGGCACTGTAATTCACAAACCTGCAGAGTTATAAATGACAGCTATCGTCCAAAAATATACTGAAGTAAGGCTGCAAAGAGGACTTGAAAGCGGGGCAGAATTGCAGGAAACCGATTTCAGGAGGTAGACTGGAATTGCACTTAAAGCATAGGAAAAGAGTCAGAAAGTCGACAATGATGCACTTGGCCAAAAAGGGCGTATGCGTTTTTTCCTGAATATATTCAGGAAAAAACGCATACGCCCTTTTTGGCCAACCAAGCAAGCTTGCAAAGGAAATCTGCACTACAATGAAGTCTCACTTCCCCCCGGTCAAAAGGGCCATCTGAAAAAAGTGTAAAATCCAGAAAGGCAGGACAGGCCATGGAGAACTGGGAGCCTTGTTATGCTGATGGGCGGGGTGTAAATTGCCAACAGCCACTCCGGAGAAGTGTATGGTGTTTCCTGAAACATCTAAAAAACAAAGCAACAGAGCCTAGGGCACTTCCACTTATGGTCCTATAGCTTAGGGATATTAAAATCAAAAAGACACAGCCACCCCAAAGTTTGGGACGGCTCCGTTTACAAGAAACTCGTTTACGGGACTAGTTCAATATCGCAGAAAGTGAAAAATGGATAAAGAAGTTGTGGTACTTACGTACAATGCAATACCACTCAGCAATGAAATCTATGTCATCAGGCCAATAGCAGCATAATGAGTGGATTCAGGTATGATGATTCTAACTGAAATAAGTCACACAGAAAAAGAAACATCATAAGATATCACTAATACACGGAATGTAAATTTGGTTACACAGGAACTGAATTACAAAACAGAACAGGGTCTCAAATTTAGAAAACCAACTTATGCTTGCTTAAGGGGAAAGGTGAGTTGGGGTGCTGAATAAAACCAGAGATTGAAATGAGCACAGATAAAGTTCCTTAAGCCAAATATGTAATAGACAAGAGCTACTCCTTGCTCAATGAAATGGACTCAACACCCCATATTAAACGCCTAAGAATGTACCTGACTAGTAAGTATCTTAAAAGGCTATGGATTGCTATGTCTCCGAAAGAGAATCAAACATGTGTACAGGGGCATAAACGCAGCAGTGATAGGATTGGAGAGGTTCAGTGAGCAAATGAAGACCCTTTGAAGTCATATTGCATGGTACCCATTCCACGGGTCTCAACTCTCGAGGTTTAAGGGATTCTTCCTTCAGCTAAAACATGCATGTGGAACCCAGAGTATGATCAACCATGTGATAGGGAGACGTGTTCCAATATGTCTCAGTTCTCATCCCCTGGTACTCGGGTGCAGTATTCCAGATGCTTTACTAACACTCTCCCGACTTGGAGAGACAGTGCCTTTAACCTCCTGTTTGGCCCAGTTTGCAATTTCTGCGAAAGATGAACAGGAATAGGGAGAACCAATGAGAGACTAGCTGGAGGTGTCTGGACGGGCAAATTTAACTCTCATTTCCCACCAGGAAGAGGAATTAACCAAAGGCTCAGCGTGCTGTGCCGGAACCAGATTAGGGCCTGAAGCAATCCCGCCGTGTTGCGGCCAGCTCACAAGAAAGCGAGTTGAAGAAAGGAGCTCAGGGGCACTGTAATTCACAAACCTGCAGAATTATAAATGACAGCTATCGTCCAAAAATATACTGAAGTAAGGCTTCCAAGAGGACTTGAAAGCGGGGCAGAATTGCAGGAAACCAATTTCAGGAGGTACACTGGAATTGCATTTAAAGCATAGGAAAAGAGGCAGAACGTCGAGAATGATGCACTTGGCCAAAAACGGCGTATGCGTTTTTTCCTGAATATATTCAGGAAAAAACGCATACGCCCTTTTTGGCCAACCAAGCAAGCTTGCAAAGGAAATCTGCACTACAATGAAGTCTCACTTCCCCCCGGTCAAAAGGGCCATCTGAAAAAAGTGTAAAATCCAGAAAGGCAGGACAGGCCATGGAGAACTGGGAGCCTTGTTATGCTGATGGGCGGGATGTAAATTGCCAACAGCCACTCGGGAGAAGTGTATGGTGTTTCCTGAAACATCTAAAAAACAAAGCAACAGAGCCTAGGGCACTTCCACTTATGGTCCTATAGCTTAGGGAAATTAAAATCAAAAAGACACAGCCACTCCAAAATTTGGGACGGCTCTTTTACAGGAACCTCTTCTTCAGCACAAGTTAAATATGCCAGAGAGCAAATAATGGATAAAGAAGTTGCGGTACTTACATACAACAGAATACCTCTCAGCAGTGAAAACTATGTCACCAGGCCCGTACCAGCATAATGAGTGGATTGAGGCACGGTGATTCTAAGTGAAAAAAGTCACACAGAAAGAGAAACATCATAAGGTATCACTAATACATGGAATGTGAACTTGGTTACACATGAACTGAATTACAAAACAGAACAGGGTCTCATGTTTAGAAAACCAACTTATGCTTGCTTAAGGGGGAAGGTGAGTTGTGGTGCTGTATAAAAGCAGAGTTTGAAATTAGCACAGATACCGTTCCATAAGCTAAATATGTAATAGACAAGACCTACCCCTTGCTCAACAAAATGGACTCAACAATGAGGTATCACCTCACACCTGGTAGAATGGGCATCATCCGAAAATCTACAAACAAAAAATGCTGGAAATGTGTGGAGAAAAGGAACCCTCTTCCACTATTGTTGGGAATATAAATTGATACAGTCACTATGGAGAACAATATGGAGTTTCTTAAGAAACTAACAGTAGAATTACCATATGATACAGCAATCCCAGTTCTGGACATATACCCAGACAAAACCATAAATCAAAAAGAGACATTCACCGCAATGTTCATTGTATCACTCTTTACAATATCGAGGTAATGGAAGCAACCTAAATGCCCACAGACAGACGAATGCATAAAGCTGTGGTACATATATAAAATGGAATATTACTAAGCCATGAAAAGGAATGAAATTGGGTCATTTGTAGAGACGTCGATGGATCTAGAGACTGTCATACAGAGTGAAGTAAGTCAGAAAGAGAAAAACAAATCTTGTATATTCATGCATATATGTGGAACCTAGAAAAACTGTACAGATTAACCATTTTGCAAGGCATAAATAGAGCAACAGATGTAGACAACAAACGTATGGACAACAAGGGGGGAAAGCTGTTGGGGGTGGTGGTGGTGGGAGGAGTTGAGAGACTGGGATTGGCATGTATACATTTATATGTATAAAATAGATAACCAATAAGAACCTGCTGTATAAAAATATAAAATAAAATTCAAAATTCAAAAGAAATAAAATTTAAAAAATAAAACAGAAAAAACAATTATTCCCTTCACATACATGTATTTATATGAATAAATTATTTCCATGCTTATATCTGTAAATACAAAAAAGAGGAATAAAATCTACCTTGAACCAAAAACGAAAAAGAGAAAAAAAACACAGAACCCACCAGTTCCACAGAGGACAACCGTATCAGGGCACTTGCTCCAGTTGTAAACAATTCTGAAGTTGGTCAGTGGTGGGGAATCGTCTCCCATTCAGCCAGCAGCCCCCATGCAACAAGCGTCCTCATTGCAAAGCTGGGGCACCGTGCCGAGGCATCTGTGAGTAAACGTGAGCTGAGCCCCAGGCCAGTTGCTGCTGAACTATTCCCACCCGTCCCAGGTAAAACACCTGAATATATACAAGGACTTGAAAGCCTAGAGGAAGGGCCATAGAGCCACACGAGTGACAGCATACCGGCCGACTTGGTGCCTGCAGGCCAGCCAGGATGGTCCTGGCCCTGGGTGCTCTTCTGGAAGATTTCCATTTCCCTGCCTGAGATACCCGTCCTGTCCCTGCCCCCACTGCTTTTTTCCTTCCTCACCTCTGCCCAGGGAGAAATTCCAGCAGCAGGTATGGGTGACACATCCTCTTCTTTAGCAGGTGGCAGCCTGGCAACTGCTGCAGAAAGTCCAGCAGAGCCCCACTCACACTGGGCCACCCACAAAGCCGTGGCCTCTCACTCCCTCCCACCAGCCCAGCCCCGAGACTGCTGACAGGGCAGAGAAAATGGCGTCAGGCACGGCTGCAGGGCCTCTTGCTGCCTGGAGTGGTATTTCTATTGATCTCAACCCAGGCACACCTGGGGAGGGCTGGCCGGCACGGTAAGGCTGCCCAGGTCAGCCAATCATCATCCCTCAGGGGCTCACAGTTGCAGAAAATGGAACTTGCTGAACCGGCCAGGTCCAAGGAACAGGTGTGGGCTCCTGAGAGTCAGGATAGACAAGGGGCTGCAGCTTTGGCTTCTTTTCTAATCATTTTATCTGGCCCATGAGTGGGAGACAACTTCAAGAAAACCCTCTCCTAATGAGAGGAACCC
The DNA here is from genome assembly GCF_937001465.1 of Orcinus orca. Lineage (NCBI taxonomy): Eukaryota > Metazoa > Chordata > Mammalia > Artiodactyla > Delphinidae > Orcinus > Orcinus orca. The sequence continues at coordinate 1,507,918 of NW_026044101.1, forward strand.
AGGAGTCAGGGAGAGGAAGGGTGGGTGGTGGTTGGAGACAGAGGCCTGGTGCCCCGGGTGCAGTGGAAGTCTCTGGAAGACCAGGTGGAGGGAGGCCACACAGAGTGATGCCCAGGGTCACAGACCTGTCGCAGCTGCTGTTTGTTAGTTCAAGTCCTGCTCTGAGGTGCTCTGTGTCAGCTCTGAGCGACAGGTGAGCTGGGGGTGCTCTGCAATGAGGGCTATGTGCACGGTTCCTGTGTGCCCAGCCCTGCCACGGTACCTGCAAGGGTAGCTCTGTATCCTGGGAGGGGCCTGACCACGAGAGCCCCGTGGGCTGGGGTGAGGGTGGGGTACCTGCCCAGGTGAGCTCCATATTCTGGGATTGGTCTGACCACGAGAGCCCCATGGGCTGCTGGGGACCTGGTAAAGGATGTCAGGACAGTCAGTGAAGCCACCGAGGATATACCTCCAGCTGCTCCTAATTCCTACACCCTGCTGGTCATTCTACCAACCACCAGGACATGGTATTCTGTATTAGTCTTCAATGATGCCTTCTTTTGTATTCCATTAGTCCCAGAGTCACAAGAAATTTTGGCTTGTGAGTGGCAGGACTCAACATACAACGAAAACAATACTTCCGGGCCGTCTTGCCCCAAGGGTGCAAAAATTCCCACACCATCTTTGGGGAAAGCTTAGCTAAAGACCTAAAAGTTCTACCTCTGGGAAAGGAAACCCTCCTTCAGTACGCAGACGACATTCTGATCGCCAGCCCTACTAAGGAGGCCTCTGAACTACCAAGCCAATAAAGGATAGAAGTTGTCCAAGAAAAAGCTCAAATATCACAGACTGCGGTGACCTGCCTGGGCTTCGTTCTCACAGAAGGTCGGAGAAGCCCATCCCAGGAAAGGGAAGAAACCATTTTCAGCCTTACCCCTTTCTAAAACTAGAAGACAGCTTAGGGGTTCCTGGGGAGGCCAGGGTTTGCTGCTTCTGGATCCCTAACTACAGTCTACTAGCTGGGCCTCTATATGAAACACTGAAAGGAAAAGATGATGATCCTTTTGAATAGAATCCAGAAGTGGCCTTTCAAGAATGGAAAGAGCAGTCAATTCAGACCCTTGCCCTGGAACTCCCTAATTTAGCTAAACCCTTTGACCTTTACATTCCCGGTGAAAGGTGAATCACCATTGGAGAATTAGTGCAAAAACTGGGACCACTTGAAATGGAACAATGCAAGAATGCCATCCAGGTAGGATAAACTACGGGCACCAAGGGGCTTGGCCCACTGCCACATCTGGCCAAGATACTGGTGGTATCTAAAAACCTGGAAATCAGCAGCCCAAAAGGCCACCTCCCTCCTAAGGGAAAAGGACCCCACGTGGTGATCCTAACCACCAACCATGCCCTGAAGTTGCAGGGTTCGCTCCGTGGGCACACCAACCTCGAGTGAGGAGGCCCTCCAACTCCAACATCCAGAGAGATAACCGGGGGCAACAGGGCACCATGACGACTCGTGTGAACATCACTTGACCTGGAGTTTCTCTCATAAAACAACAAGAGTGTGTCCCAAAAGAGTAGACTACTGCTTGCAGGACTTACTGCACCCAGAGGGGAGCTAATAATCTTGGCGGGGGAACCGTATATCACACTGTCACCATAGAAAAGCCTACAGACACCGTGATGATGGTGGCCAATAAGACCAGCTGGACTCCTGTTTACTTCAAAAGGCTGTTGACTCAGTGGCCATCATGGTCCTTGATCACCACTGACCCTGGACTGTCTGGGAGTTGAGCAGGCAGGGCTCTGACACCTGGTGCTGTTTGTACATTAATTCAGGGGCCTAATTGAAGAAAGCGCAGACTACTGGTCAGAGCATCTAGGCTGGCAGAAACGGTCAGCCTAAGGTGGCCGAACAAATGTGGGGCGGGGTGAAACCGGCCCCCACAGCGTCTCTGCACATCTCTTTCCTGGACCCTTAAAGGTCATTAGAATCTATAACACTTCCAATGCTGGTGCTCAGGTGGACGAGCAGGGAGGCAGGGGGCCTGGGGACAATCAACGTCACCTGGAGGCTGCTGGGGAGAAGCCCTGACCCTCGCCCCCGGGTATGAGGGCTCCCAACTCAGCACTCAGCAGTTACAGAAGAAGGGTCTGCACCCTCAGCACTCCAAGAATGAGGAACGGGACAAAAGGCAGAGGAGGGGTTTGTCCCCAGCAAAGCCCATTAAAAATCCCTGGGAGATAAAAATAGAATCTGGGCAATAAAGTCAAGTCTAACCTTTTTTATCCTTTGTGCTTTGTCTAATTTCATGTGCTCCTAGGGTCCCGCATGCAGAGGTTCCACACCCGGCACTTCAGACCAGATTTCCTAGTGCAGAATGGCTGGGACGACACCTCAGCTCCTGGGGCCCAGTGCAGACTCCGCGATATAGAGCCTGAGCTGCAGCCAACCCGGCCCTCGAGAGCTCCGCCCCCTCCCTCCCACTGACTCTGACAGGATCTCTACACAACAGCCCAGCCCACAGCCCACGGGGTAGTGCATGCTCTCACCTCTCCATTCTCTGATCAAAATATAAAGTTTCCTTTGCTTGTGAACCAAACTCAGTCTCGATCTGTTGGCCCCAATGACACTGGGCAGGGGGACACTTGTTGGGGTCCACTCTGGAGGATCAGTAACAGAAATTGAGACTATTGTAACCTCAATGAACAGATGTGTGAGCCAAACTGTAGTTAACATAGAACAGTGTATAAGGCTCGGGTAAAATAAGATGTTTCTAACACTTCCATTTGATATTTCCATCACTTTATTATAAGCAAGTTCAGTGAAAAGGTTTGTCTTATTTGTCAGGTCAATATTAGAGAAACGAAGTGATTTCTTTCCAAGGATGTACATCTAATAATCTTGGTTAAAGCTTCAATCTTGTTTTAAATGCTTTTCCATTGAAAATGATACCTCTCTTTCAGCTCCCCCATTTCTGAGAAGTATAAAATCTTATAATTTATTATTACCAAAGGGGAAAGGTGGGAGGAGGGATAAATTAACAGTTTGGGATTAACACATACACACTGCTATGTATAAAATAGATCATCAACAAGGAACTACTGTATAGCACAGGGAACTACACTCAACATTTTGCAATAAGCTATAAGGGGAAATAATCTGGAAAAGAATAGATATTTTTATTGTCATTGTCATCTATCAATGACAGTTAAAGTGTAACCTAAGGGAAGCTGGTGGTGAGTGCTTCTGACCCTGAAGACTTCAATCATCTAAAGTTTGGACTCTGCCTACTTCCCCAGGCCCTTAATGAACATATGTGTAGCCGTAGCTTAAAAAATTCCCCAGTTTGGGTTTCGGGCAGACACTGATTTTGAAAAAGCCCTGGTGTTCTCCTTACATGAATGGGACTCTTCCTACTGCTAAAACATGTCTGTCACACCCAGAGGATGGTATACCGTCTGATCGGGAAGAGTTTGGAAAAGGCATCTCATCTCCTCATCTCCTGGTGCTCAGGTTCACCCCTCCAGCGTCTTTACTAACAGTCTCCCCACTTGGAGATGTCAGCACTGTCAACATCCTGTTGCGTACAGTTTGGAATTTGTCCAGAGGATGAAGCGGAAGGATGAGGAACAATGAGAGACAAGTCCTAGGTGTTCAGACAGGCACATGTCACTCTAATTTCCAATCAGGAAGACGAATTGACCAAAGGCTAGGGTTGCCCATGGAAACAGTATAGGGCTTGAGGAAATCCCGCTGCTTTGTGGCCAGTTCCCATAAACACAAGTTGAACAATGGAACTCAGGGGCAGTAAAATTCACGAAACTGCAGAGTTGAAAATATCCATCACTGAAAAATGTCTTGAGGAAAGTCAGAGAAAAGGACTTGTAAGCAAGGGAGAATGGCAGGAAAGGGATCTGAGGAGGTAGAAAGGACTCGCCATTAAGCACGAGAAAAGGAGCTGAACATTGCCAACATTGCAGTTGGCCAAAAAGGGTGTATGCGTTTTTTTTATGTATATATTCAAGAAAAGAGCATACACTTTTTTAGCCAAGCAAACAGGTGGGCACTGGAAGTCAATACTACAAAAGATATCACTTCGCATCAGTCAGAAGAGCCATCCTCATAAAGCGTAAACAACAGAAATGCAGGACAGGGCAAGGAGAAGAGGGAGCCCTGTGAGACTTATAGTGGAAATGTATATTGCCAACGGCCATTCTGGAGAAGTGTATTGTGTTTACTAAAGCATCTAAAAAATGAGCTACAGAGCATAGGGCACTTGCACTCATGGGCGTATATCTTGGGAAAAACAAAAATCGAGAGGACACAGGCACCCCAATGTTTACCCCCTCTCTGTTTAAAAGATCCTCGACTAGGATATAACTTAAATGTCTCTGGAGGGAAAAAATGGATAGAGATGTGGTACTTAGGTAGAGTGGAATATTATTCAGCCTGGAAATCAATGAACTATGGCCAGTTGTAACAACTCCGGAAGAGTTACGTATGATCATTCTAAGTGACATAATTCAAAAAGAAAAAGACACATATCATAAGATATCACTTAAAGGTGGAATCCAAAATGGCTACACATGAAATAAATTACAAAACAAAAACATAGTCAAATATGTAGGAAACACGCATAAGGCTGCTAAACGGGAAAGGTGGGGAGGGGTGAGGCATCATCCAGGAGGTTGAAATTAGCAAAGATACCATGCCAAATACCAAACTGATAATCAACAAAGCCTACACGGTAGCTAAAAGAACTGCACTCAGCACACTCAAGTCACCGGAAAAGAATATATACGACTGGTAAGAATCTGAAAAAGAATTTACTGATGTCTCTCTGTACGTGAATCAAGTGGATGTACAGCAGCAAGAAACAGAGCTTTGAAAATCAGCTGTAACCAATATAGTAATAAATTGAAGAAAATAAACGACAGAGAGACAGAGAAAACCTCTTACAACTTTTCCTCAGGGACGGTGATGCAACATGGATTAAACACATCTAGACCCACAGCAGGATGAGACATAAGGCTGGAAACTGTTTGCACTAAGAGAAATGTGAGGTTGGGTGAGGAAATGCACACCCTTTAAAGTAATACTACCTGGTACCCATTCAATGGGTCCCAAATCTGCAGGTTCAAGGGATCTTCCTACAGCTAAAACATGCATGGAAAACCCAGAGGACTGTACACCATGTGATCGGGAGATGTGTCTAAAATGCAGCTCATTTATCCTCTCCTGGTGCTCCTGTTCACCATTCCAGCCACGTTACTTAGAATCTCCCCACTTGGAGAATCAGCACATTTCAACTTCTGTTTCACACATTTTGCAAATTGTGAGGAGGATGAACGGGAAGAGGGGGAACCAATGAGAGAATAGTTGTAGGGGTTTGGACGGGCACATATCACTCTAATTTCCCATTAAGAATAAGAATTGAAAAAAGGCTCAGCCCACCTCGCCAGAGCCAAAATAGGGCCTGAAGCAATCCTGCGGGTTTGAGGCCAGCTCACAAAAGAGCAACTTAAAAAATGGAGCTCAGGGTCACTGCAATTCACAAACCTGCAGAGTTATAAATGAAAACTAACGTCCAAAACTATGTTGAGGTAAGGCAAAGAAGAGGATCTGAATGCAAGACAGAATTGCAAGAAACAGATTTCAAGAGATAGATTGGACTCGTCTTTAAAGCACATGAAAAGCGGCAGAATTTCGACAATGATGCAGTTGGCCCAAAAGGGCGTATGCGTTTTTCCTGATTATATCCAGGAAAAAACGCATACGCACTTTATGGGCAACGAAGCAAGCAAGCAATGCAAATGTGCACAACAAAGAAGTCTCATTTCCCACCGGTCAAAAGGGCCATCCTAAAAAATTGTAAAAACCAGAAATGCAGGACAGGCCATGGAGAACAGGGAGCCTTTATACGCTGATGGGCAGTGTGTGAACTGCCGAGAGCCACTCTGGAGAAGTGTATGGTGGTTCCTAAATCATCTAAAAAACAGAGCTACAGAGCATAGGACACTTCCAATCATGGGAATATATCTAGGGAAGTCTAAAAATCAACAAGACACAAGCACACCACAGTTTAGGGCTACTCTGTTTACAAGAACCTCAACTTCAGTACACCTTAAATATCCCAGGAAAGAGAACAATGGATAAAGAAGATGTGGTGCTTATGTACAATGGAATATCTCTTCACCATGAAATCAATGTAATAAGGCTAGTAGAAGGATAAAGAGTGGATTTAGGTCCGATAATACTACTTGAAATAAGTCAAACAGAAAAAGAAACATATCATAAGATATCACTTATAGAGGGAGGGTAAATATGGCTGCACAAGAAATGAATTACAGAACAGAACAGTGTCTCACATGTAGAAAACACACTTATGTCAGCTTAAGGGGAAAGGAGAGGTGGGGTGATGCATAAAACCAGAGTTTGAAATTAGCACAGATACCGTTCAATAAACCAAATAGATATTAGACAAGATCTACACCTTGCTCAATGAACTGGCCTCAACACACCCTATACACCGCAGAGAAATATATCTGAGTAATAAGAATCTTAAAACCCATGTATTGATATATCTCCATAAGGGAATCAAGTGTGTGCAGAGCGGCACAAACACAGCAGTGAAAATGAGCTAAACCCCATTATAGAAATAAATTTTAAAAACAAAACGCAGAAACAATGAAAGAGAGAAAAATTCTTACAAAATTCGCTCAGGGGCTGTGATGCAACCTGGATTGACCACATATAAACCCACAGCTGGATAAGACATAAAGCTGGACACTTGGGGCTGAGAGGATTGGTGAGCTTTGGTGAGCAACTGCCAAAAGTTTAATGCAATACTTCATGCTACTCATTCCAAGGGTCCCAACACTCCAGGTTGAAGGGAATCTTCCTACAGCTAAACCATGCTTGGGAAACCCAGCGACTGGTATACCATATGATCGGGAAAGGTTTCTAAAACGCACCTCATTTTTCCTCTCCTGGGGCTCCGGATCGACATTCCAGCCGCTTTACTAACAATATCCCCACATGGAGAGTCAATGCCTTTAAGTTCTGGTATCGCACAGTCTGCAGTTAGTGCGGAGGATGAATGGGAATAGGGGGAACCAGTGAGAAACTAGCTGTAGCGGTTTCAATGGGCACATGTCACTCTAATTTCACATCAGTAAGAAGAATAAACCAAAGGCACAGCAAGATGCCCCAGAAGAAGAATAGGGCCTGAAGGAATCCTGTGGTTATGAGGCAAGATCACAAAAATAAGAGCTGAAAAATGGAGCTAAGGGCCACTGCACTTCAAAAACCTGCAGAGTTATAAAGGCCAAATATTTTCAAAAAATATATTGAAGTAAGGCTATGAAGAGGCATCGAAAGCAAGGCACAATTGCAGGAAACCAATTTCAGGAGGTAGACTGGAATTGCATTTAAAGCATAGGAAAAGAGGCAGAACGTCCACAATGATGCACTTGGCCCAAAAGGGCGTATGCGGTTTATCCTGAATATATTCAGGAAAAAACGCATACGCCCTTTTTGGCCAACCAAGCAAGCTTGCAAAGGAAATCTGCACTACAATGAAGTCTCACTTCCCCCCGGTCAAAAGGGCCATCTGAAAAAAGTGTAAAATCCAGAAAGGCAGGACAGGCCATGGAGAACTGGGAGCCTTGTTATGCTGATGGGCGGGATGTAAATTGCCAACAGCCACTCGGCAGAAGTGTATGGTGTTTCTTGAAACGTCTAAAAAACAAAGCAACAGAGCCTAGGGCACTTCCACTTATAGCCTTATAGCTTAGGGAAATTAAAATCAAAAAGACACAGCCACCCCAAAGTTTGGGACGGCTCTGTTTACAAGAACCTCGTTTACGGTACAAGTTCAATACCGCCGAAAGTGAAAAATGGATAAGAAGTTGTGATACTTACGTACAATGCAATATCACTCAGCAATGAAATCTATGTCATCAGGCCCGTAGCAGCATAATGAGTGGATTCAGGTATGATGATTCTAACTGAAATAAGTCACACAGAAAAAGAAACATCATAAGATATCACTAATACACGGAATGTAAACTTGGCTACACAGGAACTGGATTACAAAAGAGAACAGGGTCTCAAATTTAGAAAACCAACGTATGCTTGCTTAAGGGGAAAGGTGAGTTGGGGTGCTGCATAAAACCAGAGATTGAAATGAGCACAGATAAAGTTCCTTAAGCCAAATATGGAATAGACAAGAGCTACTCCTTGCTCAACGAAATGGACTCAACACCCCATATTAAACGCCTAAGAATGTACCTGACTAGTAAGTATCTTAAAAGCTATGGATTGCTAGGTCTGCGAAAGAGAATCAAGCGTGTGTACAGGGGCATAAACACAGCAGTAATAGGATTGGAGAGGTTCTGTGAGCAAATGAAGACCCTTTGAAGTCATATTGCATGGTACCCATTCCACGGGTCTCAACTCTCCAGGGTTAAGGGATTCTTCCTTCAGCTAAAACATGCATGTGGAACCCAGAGTATGATCAACCGTGTGATCGGGAGACGTGTTCCAATATGTCTCAGTTCTCGTCCCCTGGTACTCGGGTGCAACATTCCAGACGCTTTACTAACACTCTCCCGACTTGGAGAGTCAGTGCCTTTAACCTCCTGTTTGGCCCAGTTTGCAAATTCTGCGGAAGATGAACAGGAATAGGGAGAACCAATGAGAGACTAGCTGGAGGTGTCTGGACGGGCAAATTTAACTCTCATTTCCCACCAGGAAGAGGCATTAACCAAAGGCTCAGCGAGCCGTGCCGGAACCAGATTAGGGCCTAAAACAATCCTGCGGTGTTGCGGCCAGCTCACAAGAAAGCGAGTTGAAGAAAGGAGCTCAGGGGCACTGTAATTCACAAACCTGCAGAGTTATAAATGACAGCTATCGTCCAAAAATATACTGAAGTAAGGCTGCCAAGAGGACTTGAAAGCGGGGCAGAATTGCAGGAAACCGATTTCAGGAGGTAGACTGGAATTGCATTTAAAGCATAGGAAAAGAGGCAGAACGTCCACAATGATGCACTTGGCCCAAAAGGGCGTATGCGGTTTATCCTGAATATATTCAGGAAAAAACGCATACGCCCTTTTTGGCCAACCAAGCAAGCTTGCAAAGGATATCTGCACTACAATGAAGTCTCACTTCCCCCCGGTCAAAAGGGCCATCTGAAAAAAGTGTAAAATCCAGAAAGGCAGGACAGGCCATGGAGAACTGGGATCCTTGTTATGCTGATGGGCGGGATGTAAATTGCCAACAGCCACTCGGGAGAAGTGTATGGTGTTTCCTGAAACATCTAAAACACAAAGCAACAGAGCCTAGGGCACTTCCACTTATGGTCCTATAGCTTAGGGAAATTAAAATCAAAAAGACACAGCCACCCCAAAGTTTGGGACGGCTCTGTTTACAAGAACCTTGTTTATGGTACAAGTACAATATCGCAGAAAGTGAAAAATGGATAAAGAAGTTGTGGTACTTACGTACAATGCAATATCACTCAGCAATGAAATCTATGTCATCAGGCCCGTAGCAGCATAATGAGTGGATTCAGGTATGATGATTCTAACTGAAATAAGTCACACAGAAAAAGAAACATCATAAGATATCACTAATACACGGAATGTAAACTTGGCTACACAGGAACTGGATTACAAAAGAGAACAGGGTCTCAAATTTAGAAAACCAACGTATGCTTGCTTAAGGGGAAAGGTGAGTTGGGGTGCTGCATAAAACCAGAGATTGAAATGAGCACAGATAAAGTTCCTTAAGCCAAATATGGAATAGACAAGAGCTACTCCTTGCTCAACGAAATGGACTCAACACCCCATATTAATCGCCTAAGAATGTACCTGACTAGTAAGTATCTTAAAACCTATGGATCGCTATGTCTCTGAAAGAGAATCAAGCGTGTGTACAGGGGCATAAACGCAGCAGTGATAGGATTGGAGAGGTTCGGTGAGCAAATGAAGACCCTTTGAAGTCATATTGCATGGTACCCATTCCACGGGTCTCAACTCTCCAGGTTTAAGGGATTCTTCCTTCAGCTAAAACATGCATGTGGAACCCAGAGTATGATCAACCGTGTGATCGGGAGACGTGTTCCAATATGTCTCAGTTCTCATCCCCTGGTACTCGGGTGCAACATTCCAGATGCTTTACTAACACTCTCCCGACTTGGAGAGTCAGTGCCTTTAACCTCCTGTTTGGCCCAATTTGCAATTTCTGCGGAAGATGAACAGTAATAGGGAGAACCAATGAGAGACTAGCTGGAGGTGTCTGGACGGGCCAATTTAACTCTCATTTCCCACCAGGAAGAGGAATTAACCAAAGGCTCAGCGTGCCGTGCCGGAACCAGATTAGGGCCTGAAGCAATCCTGCGGTGTTGCGGCCAGCTCACAAGAAAGCGAGTTGAAGAAAGGAACTCAGGGGCACTGTAATTCACAAACATGCAGAGTTATAAATGACAGCTATCGTCCAAAAATATACTGAAGTAAGGCTGCCAAGAGGACTTGAAAGCGGGGCAGAATTGCAGGAAACCGATTTCAGGAGGTACACTGGAATTGCATTTAAAGCATAGGAAAAGAGGCAGAACGTCCACAATGATGCACTTGGCCAAAAAGTGCGTATGCGTTTTTTCCTGAATATATTCAGGAAAAAACGCATACGCCCTTTTTGGCCAACCAAGCAAGCTTGCAAAGGAAATCTGCACTACAATGAAGTCTCACTTCCCCCCGGTCAAAAGGGCCATCTGAAAAAAGTGTAAAATCCAGAAAGGCAGGACAGGCCATGGAGAACTGGGATCCTTGTTATGCTGATGGGCGGAATGTAAACTGCCAACAGCCACTCGGGAGAAGTGTATGGTGTTTCCTGAAACATCTAAAAAACAAAGCAACAGAGCCTACGGCACTTCCACTTATGGTCCTATAGCTTAGGGAAATTAAAATCAAAAAGACACAGCCACCCCAAAGTTTGGGACGGCTCTGTTTAGAAGAACCTTGTTTACGGTACAAGTACAATATCGCAGAAAGTGAAAAATGGATAAAGAAGTTGTGGTACTTACGTACAAGGCAATATCACTCAGCAATGACATCTATGTCATCAGGCCCATAGCAGCATAATGAGTGGATTCAGGTATGATGATTCTAACTGAAATAAGTCACACAGAAAAAGAAACATCATAAGATATCACTAATACACGGAATGTAAACTTGGCTACACAGGAACTGGATTACAAAAGAGAACAGGGTCTCAAATTTAGAAAACCAACTTATGCTTGCTTAAGGAGAAAGGTGAGTTGGGGTGCTGCATAAAACAAGAGATTGAAATGAGCACAGATAAAGTTCCTTAAGCCAAATATGGAATAGACAAGAGCTACTCCTTGCTCAACGAAATGGACTCAACACCCCATATTAAACGCCTAAGTATGTACCTGACTAGTAAGTATCTTAAAAGCTATGGATCGCTATGTCTCCGAAAGAGAATCAAGCGTGTGTACAGGGGCATAAACGCAGCAGTGATAGGATTGGAGAGGTTCGGTGAGCAAATGAAGACCCTTTGAAGTCATATTGCATGGTACCCATTCCACGGGTCTCAACTCTCCAGGTTTAAGGGATTCTTCCTTCAGCTAAAACATGCATGTGGAACCCAGAGTATGATCAACCGTGTGATCGGGAGACGTGTTCCAATATGTCTCAGTTCTCGTCCCCTGGTACTCGGGTGCAACATTCCAGATGCTTTACTAACACTCTCCCGACTTGGAGAGTCAGTGCCTTTAAACTCCTGTTTGGCCCAATTTGCAATTTCTGCGGAAGATGAACAGTAATAGGTAGAACCAAAGAGAGACTAGCTGGAGGTGTCTGGACGGGCAAATTTAACTCTCATTTCCCACCAGGAAGAGGAATTAACCAAAGGCTCAGCGTGCCGTGCCGGAACCAGATTAGGGCCTGAAGCAATCCTGCGGTGTTGCGGCCAGCTCACAAGAAAGCGAGTTGAAGAAAGGAGCTCAGGGGCACTGTAATTCACAAACCTGCAGAGTTATAAATGACAGCTATCGTCCAAAAATATACTGAAGTAAGGCTGCCAAGAGGACTTGAAAGCGGGGCAGAATTGCAGGAAACCGATTTCAGGAGGTACACTGGAATTGCATTTAAAGCATAGGAAAAGACGCAGAACGTTGAGAATGATGCACTTGGCCAAGAAGGGCGTATGCGTTTTTTCCTGAATATATTCAGGAAAAAACGCATACGCCCTTTTTGGCCAACCAAGCAAGCTTGCAAAGGAAATCTGCACTACAATGAAGTCTCACTTCCCCCCAGTCAAAAGGGCCATCTGAAAAAAGTGTAAAATCCAGAAAGGCAAGACAGGCCATGGAGAACTGAGAGCCTTGTTATGCTGATGGGCGGGATGTAAATTGCCAACAGCCACTTGGGAGAAGTGTATGGTGTTTCCTGAAACACCTAAGAAACAAAGCAACAGAGCCTAGGGCACTTCCACTTATGGTCCTATAGCTTAGGGAAATTAAAATCAAAAAGACACAGCCACCCCAAAGTTTGGGACGGGTTTGTTTACAAGAACCTCGTTTACGGTACAAGTTCAATACCGCGGAAAGTGAAAAATGGATAAAGAAGTTGTGGTACTTACGTACAAGGCAATATCACTCAGCAATGAAATCTATGTCATCAGGCCCGTAGCAGCATAATGAGTGGATTCAGGTATGATGATTCTAACTGAAGTAAGTGACACAGAAAAAGAAACATCATAAGATATCACTAATACACGGAATGTAAACTTGGCTACACAGGAACTGGATTACAAAAGAGAACAGGGTCTCAAATTTAGAAAACCAACTTATGCTTGCTTAAGGAGAAAGGTGAGTTGGGGTGCTGCATAAAACAAGAGATTGAAATGAGCACAGATAAAGTTCCTTAAGCCAAATATGGAATAGACAAGAGCTACTCCTTGCTCAACGAAATGGACTCAACACCCCATATTAAACGCCTAAGAATGTACCTGACTAGTAAGTATCTTAAAAGCTATGGATCGCTATGTCTCCGAAAGAGAATCAAGCGTGTGTACAGGGGCATAAACGCAGCAGTGATAGGATTGGAGAGGTTCGGTGAGCAAATGAAGACCCTTTGAAGTCATATTGCATGGTACCCATTCCACGGGTCTCAACTCTCCAGGTTTAAGGGATTCTTCCTTCAGCTAAAACATGCATGTGGAACCCAGAGTATGATCAACCGTGTGATCGGGAGACGTGTTCCAATATGTCTCAGTTCTCGTCCCCTGGTACTCGGGTGCAACATTCCAGATGCTTTACTAACACTCTCCCGACTTGGAGAGTCAGTGCCTTTAAACTCCTGTTTGGCCCAATTTGCAATTTCTGTGGAAGATGAACAGTAATAGGGAGAACCAAAGAGAGACTAGCTGGAGGTGTCTGGACGGACAAATTTAACTCTCATTTCCCACCAGGAAGAGGAATTAACCAAAGGCTCAGCGTGCCGTGCCGGAACCAGATTAGGGCCTGAAGCAATCCTGCGGTGTTGCGGCCAGCTCACAAGAAAGCGAGTTGAAGAAAGGAGCTCAGGGGCACTGTAATTCACAAACCTGCAGAGTTATAAATGACAGCTATCGTCCAAAAATATACTGAAGTAAGGCTGCCAAGAGGACTTGAAAGCGGGGCAGAATTGCAGGAAACCGATTTCAGGAGGTACACTGGAATTGCATTTAAAGCATAGGAAAAGAGGCAGAACGTTGAGAATGATGCACTTGGCCAAGAAGGGCGTATGCGGTTTTTCCTGAATATATTCAGGAAAAAACGCATACGCCCTTTTTGGCCAACCAAGCAAGCTTGCAAAGGAAATCTGCACTACAATGAAGTCTCACTTCCCCCCAGTCAAAAGGGCCATCTGAAAAAAGTGTAAAATCCAGAAAGGCAAGACAGGCCATGGAGAACTGAGAGCCTTGTTATGCTGATGGGCGGGATGTAAATTGCCAACAGCCACTCGGGAGAAGTGTATGGTGTTTCCTGAAACACCTAAGAAACAAAGCAACAGAGCCTAGGGCACTTCCACTTATGGTCCTATAGCTTAGGGAAATTAAAATCAAAAAGACACAGCCACCCCAAAGTTTGGGACGGGTTTGTTTACAAGAACCTCGTTTACGGTACAAGTTCAATACCGCCGAAAGTGAAAAATGGATAAAGAAGTTGTGGTACTTACGTACAAGGCAATATCACTCAGCAATGAAATCTATGTCATCAGGCCCGTAGCAGCATAATGAGTGGATTCAGGTATGATGATTCTAACTGAAGTAAGTGACACAGAAAAAGAAACATCATAAGATATCACTAATACACGGAATGTAAAATTGGCTACACAGGAAGTGAACTACAAAACAGAACAGGGTCTCAAATTTAGAAAACCAACTTATGCTTGCTTAAGGGGAAAGGTGAGTTGGGGTGCTGCATAAAACCAGAGATTGAAATGAGCACAGATAAAGTTCCTTAAGCCAAATATGGAATAGACAAGAGCTACTCCTTGCTCAACGAAATGGACTCAACACCCCATATTAAACGCCTAAGAGTGTACCTGACTAGTAAGTATCTTAAAAGCTATGGATTGCTAGGTCTGCGAAAGAGAATCAAGCGTGTGTACAGGGGCATAAACGCAGCAGTAATAGGATTGGAGAGGTTCGGTGAGCAAATGAAGACCCTTTGAAGTCATATTGCATGGTACCCATTCCACGGGTCTCAACTCTCCAGGGTTAAGGGATTCTTCCTTCAGCTAAAACATGCATGTGGAACCCAGAGTATGATCAACCGTGTGATCGGGAGACGTGTTCCAATATGTCTCAGTTCTCGTCCCCTGGTACTCGGGTGCAACATTCCAGACGCTTTACTAACACTCTCCCGACTTGGAGAGTCAGTGCCTTTAACCTCCTGTTTGGCCCAGTTTGCAAATTCTGCGGAAGATGAACAGGAATAGGGAGAACCAATGAGAGACTAGCTGGAGGTGTCTGGACGGGCAAATTTAACTCTCATTTCCCAAAAGGAAGAGGAATTAACCAAAGGCTCAGCGTGCCGTGCCGGAACCAGATTAGGGCCTGAAACAATCCTGCGGTGTTGCGGCCAGCTCACAAGAAAGCGAGTTGAAGAAAGGAGCTCAGGGGCACTGTAATTCACAAACCTGCAGAGTTATAAATGACAGCTATCGTCCAAAAATATACTGAAGTAAGGCTGCCAAGAGGACTTGAAAGCGGGGCAGAATTGCAGGAAACCGATTTCAGGAGGTACACTGGAATTGCATTTAAAGCATAGGAAAAGACGCAGAACGTCCACAATGATGCACTTGGCCAAAAAGCGCGTATGCGGTTTTTCCTGAATATATTCAGGAAAAAACGCATACGCCCTTTTTGGCCAACCAAGCAAGCTTGCAAAGGATATCTGCACTACAATGAAGTCTCACTCCTCCCGGTCAAAAGGGCCATCTGAAAAAAGTGTAAAATCCAGAAAGGCAGGACAGGCCATGGAGAACTGGGATCCTTGTTATGCTGATGGGCGGGATGTAAATTGCCAACAGCCACTCGGGAGAAGTGTATGGTGTTTCCTGAAACATCTAAAAAACAAAGCAACAGAGCCTACGGCACTTCCACTTATGGTCCTATAGCTTAGGGAAATTAAAATCAAAAAGACACAGCCACCCCAAAGTTTGGGACGGCTCTGTTTACAAGAACCTTGTTTATGGTACAAGTACAATATCGCAGAAAGTGAAAAATGGATAAAGAAGTTGTGGTACTTACGTACAATGCAATATCACTCAGCAATGAAATCTATGTCATCAGGCCCGTAGCAGCATAATGAGTGGATTCAGGTATGATGATTCTAACTGAAATAAGTCACACAGAAAAAGAAACATCATAAGATATCACTAATACACGGAATGTAAACTTGGCTACACCTGAACTGGATTACAAAAGAGAACAGGGTCTCAAATTTAGAAAACCAACTTATGCTTGCTTAAGGGGAAAGGTGAGTTGGGGTGCTGCATAAAACCAGAGATTGAAATGAGCACAGATAAAGTTCCTTAAGCCAAATATGGAATAGACAAGAGCTACTCCTTGCTCAACGAAATGGACTCAATACCCCATATTAAACGCCTAAGAATGTACCTGACTAGTAAGTATCTTAAAAGCTATGGATCGCTATGTCTCCGAAAGAGAATCAAGCGTGTGTACAGGGGCATAAACGCAGCAGTGATAGGATTGGAGAGGTTCGGTGAGCAAATGAAGACCCTTTGAAGTCATATTGCATGGTACCCATTCCACGGGTCTCAACTCTCCAGGTTTAAGGGATTCTTCCTTCAGCTAAAACATGCATGTGGAACCCAGAGTATGATCAACCGTGTGATCGGGAGACGTGTTCCAATATGTCTCAGTTCTCATCCCCTGGTACTCGGGTGCAACATTCCAGACGCTTTACTAACACTCTCCCGACTTGGAGAGTCAGTGCCTTTAACCTCCTGTTTGGCCCAGTTTGCAATTTCTGCGGAAGATGAACAGGAATAGGGAGAACCAATGAGAGACTAGCTGTAGGTGTCTGGACGGGCAAATTTAACTCTCATTTCCCACCAGGAAGAGGAATTAACCAAAGGCTCAGCGTGCCGTGCCGGAACCAGATTAGGGCCTGAAGCAATCCTGCGGTGTTGCGGCCAGCTCACAAGAAAGCGAGTTGAAGAAAGGAGCTCAGGGGCACTGTAATTAACAAACCTGCAGAGTTATAAATGACAGCTATCATCCAAAAATATACTGAATTAAGGCTGCCGAGAGGACTTGAAAGCGGGGCAGAATTGCAGGAAACCGATTTCAGGAGGTAGACTGGAATTGCATTCAAAGCATAGGAAAAGAGGCAGAACGTCGACAATGATGCACTTGGCCAAAAAGGGCGTATGCGTTTTTTCCTGAATATATTCAGGAAAAAACGCATACGCCCTTTTTGGCCAACCAAGCAAGCTTGCAAAGGAAATCTGCACTACAATGAAGTCTCACTTACCCCCGGTCAAAAGGGCCATCTGAAAAAATTGTAAAATCCAGAAAGGCAGGACAGGCCATGGAGAACTGGGAGCCTTGTTATGCTAATGGGCGGGATGTAAATTGCCAACAGCCACTCGGGAGAAGTGTATGGTGTTTCCTGAAACATCTAAAAAACAAAGCAACAGAGCCTAGGGCACTTGCACTTATGGTCCTATAGCTTAAGGAAATTAAAATCAAAAAGACACAGCCACCCCAAAGTTTGGGACCGCTCTGTTTACAAAAACCTCATTTACGGAACAAGTTCAATATCGCAGAAAGCGAAAAATGGATAAAGAAGTTGTGGTACTTACGTACAATGCAATATCACTCAGCAATGAAATCTGTGTCATCAGGCCCATAGCAGCATAATGAGTGGATTCAGGTATGATGATTCTAACTGAAATAAGTCACACAGAAAAAGAAACATCATAAGATATCACTAATACATGGAATGTAAACTTCGCTACACAGGAACTGGATTACAAAAGAGAACAGGGTCTCAAATGTAGAAAACCAACTTATGCTTGCTTAAGGGGAAAGGTGAGTTGGGGTGCTGCATAAAACCAGAGACTGAAATGAGCACAGATAAAGTTCCTTAAGCCAAATATGGAATAGACAAGAGCTACTCCTTGCTCAACGAAATGGACTCAACACCCCATATTAAACGCCTAAGAATGTACATGACTAGTAAGTATCTTAAAACCTATGGATTGCTATGTCTCTGAAAGAGAATCAAACATGTGTACAGGGGCATAAACGCAGCAGTGATAGGATTGGAGAGGTTCAGTGAGCAAATGAAGACCCTTTGAAGTCATATTGCATGGTACCCATTCCACGGGTCTCAACTCTCCAGGTTTAGGGATTCTTCCTTCAGCTAAAACATGCATGTGGAACCCAGAGTATGATCAACCGTGTGATCGGGAGACGTGTTCAAATATGTCTCAGTTTTCCTCCCCTGGTACTCGGGTGCAACATTCCAGACGCTTTACTAACACTCTCCCAACTTGGAGAGTCAGTGCCTTTAACCTCCTGTTTGGCCCAGTTTGCAATTTCTGCGGAAGATGAACAGGAATAGGGAGAACCAATGAGAGACTAGCTGGAGGTGTCTGGACGGGCAAATTTAACTCTCATTTCCCACCAGGAAGAGGAATTAACCAAAGGCTCAGCGTGCCGTGCCGGAACCAGATTAGGGCCTGAAGCAATCCTGCGGTGTTGCGGCCAGCTCACAAGAAAGCGAGTTGAAGAAAGCAGCTCAGGGGCACTGTAATTCAAAAACCTGCAGAGTTATAAATGACAGCTATCGTCCAAAAATATACTGAAGTAAGGCTGCCAAGAGGACTTGAAAGTGGGGCAGAATTGCAGGAAACCGATTTCAGGAGGTAGACTGGAATTGCATTTAAAGCATAGGAAAAGAGGCAGAACGTCCACAGTGATGCACTTGGCCATAAAGGGCATATGCGTTTTTTCCTGAATATATTCAGGAAAAAACGCATATGCCCTTTTTGGCCAACCAAGCAAGCTTGCAAAGGAAATCTGCACTACAATGAAGTCTCACTTCCCCCCGGTCAAAAGGGCCATCTGAAAAAAGTGTAAAATCCAGAAAGGCAGGACAGGCCATGCAGAACTGGGAGCCTTGTTATGCTGATGGGCGGGATGTAAATTGCCAACAGCCACTCGGGAGAAGTGTATAGTGTTTCCTAAAACATCTAAAAAACAAAGTAACAGAGCCTAGGGGACTTCCACTTACGGTCCTATAGCTTAGGGAAATTAAAATCAAAAAGACACAGCCACCCCAAAGTTTGGGACGGCTCTGTTTACAAGAACCTCGTTTACGGTACAAGTTCAATATCGCAGAAAGCGAAAAATGGATAAAGAATTTGTGGTGCTTACGTACAATGCAATATCACTCAGCAATGAAATCTATGTCATCAGGCCCATAGCAGCATAATGAGTGGATTCAGGTATGATGATTCTAACTGAAATAAGTCACACAGAAAAAGAAACATCATAAGATATCACTAATACACGGAATGTAAACGTGGCTACACAGGAACTGGATTACAAAACAGAACAGGGTCTCAAATGTAGAAAACCAACTTATGCTTGCTTAAGGGGAAAGGTGAGTTGGGGTGCTGCATAAAACCAGAGACTGAAATGAGCACAGATAAAGTTCCTTAAGCCAAATATGGAATAGACAAGAGCTACTCCTTGCTCAACGAAATGGACTCAACACCCCATATTAAACGCGTAAGAATGTACCTGACTAGTAAGTATCTTAAAACCTATGGATTGCTATGTCTCTGAAAGAGAATCAAGCGTGTGTACAGGGGCATAAACGCAGCAGTGATAGGATTGGAGAGGTTCGGTGAGCAAATGAAGACCCTTTGAAGTCATATTGCATGGTACCCATTCCACGGGTCTCAACTCTCCAGGTTTAAGGGATTCTTCCTTCAGCTAAAACATGCATGTGGAACCCAGAGTATGATCAACCGTGTGATCGGGAGACGTGTTCAAATATGTCTCAGTTTTCGTCCCCTGGTACTCGGGTGCAACATTCCAGACGCTTTACTAACACTCTCCCGACTTGGAGAGTCTGTGCCTTTAACCTCCTGTTTGGCCCAGTTTGCAATTTCTGTGGAAGATGAACAGGAATAGGGAGAACCAATGAGAGACTAGCTGGAGGTGTCTGGATGGGCAAATTTAACTCTCATTTCCCACCAGGAAGAGGAATTAACCAAAGGCTCAGCGTGCCGTGCCGGAACCAGATTAGGGCCTGAAACAATCCTGCGGTGTTACGGCCAGCTCACAACAAAGCGAGTTGAAGAAAGGAGCTCAGGGGCACTGTAATTCACAAACCTGCAGGGTTATAAATGACAGCTATCGTCCAAAAATATACTGAAGTAAGGCGGCCAAGAGGACTTGAAAGCAGGGCAGAATTGCAGGAAACCGATTTCAGGAGGTAGACTGGAATTGCATTTAAAGCATAGGAAAAGAGGCAGAACGTCCACAGTGGTGCACTTGGCCATAAAGGGCATATGCGTTTTATCCTGAATATATTCAGGAAAAAACGCATATGCACTTTT